>NW_021620966.1:8097674-8107885 GCF_004785775.1 Grammomys surdaster | reverse complement strand
GAGAGAGAGAGAGAGAGGAGGAGGAGGAGGAGGAGGAGGAGGAGGAGGAGGGGGAAGGGGGAGGGGGAGAGGGAGAGAGAATGTCAACTCTGGGTATGAGGCCATCCAATAGCTCATGATTGACCTCTTAGAAGTCACACCCTTAAAGAAAACTGACAGCTACTTAGGAGTGTTGACTCATAAACTCCTTTTGTACTCTATGTTGCAATGTTGACTGCATTAGTTATATGTGGACAGCCAGGGTTGCTGTGATGTCATGAGTGTACATATGCTTCCATGTCCAGAAGACATAGTTTTGCTTCTATCCTCCCTGATTGTTGTCTCTTACAACTTTTGCATGTCTGAGAGCAGGCAAGAAACAAAGAAGTTTGTACAAAATGAAGAAGTGATAAATGGTAGGTGTTAGCAATCTGTTAAACTCCACCTCCACAGTCACCTGGCAACAGCCAGGTACGCTCCGCCCCACAGTTACCTGGCAACAGGCAGGTAACCCTGCCCACTATAAAAGGGGCTGCTTGGCCCCTCCTCTCTCTCTTGCTCCTCAACCCTGAGCACCTGCAGGTTATCCTCTCCCCTCCCCCCTTCTCTTCCCCCTCTCTCCACGTGGTCATGCCCGGCCTCTACTCCTCTCTACTTCTCTCTCTCTCTCCTCTTGCTCTCCCACTCTCTTAATAAACCTCCCCTCGTGGAACCATCTTGGCCTGCTGTGATCTGTCCCAAGCTGCGCCATGGAAATCCTTTCATTGGTGCCGAAACCCGGGATACCACTGTTTCAGCCTTAGCTCCACCAGCCTGTGACTGCTACACCCCTGCGCAACCTGCCGTTTTCACCTCCCCCAGTCGGTGCTGCCGTGTGGCCTAGATACCCAGACAGACACACAGGTCCCCGGTTCGGTTCCACCTTCCAGGTACTGGACTGCACAGTTTCATGCACACACTGGCTTTTAATCCATAGGGAGCTTCTGGTTCGTGTGAGGGGCCCTGGACTCCGGGTTTGCATCTGGCCACCGCTTCCTGGACCACAGGGCTGGTTTTTGCCCCAACACATGTGTCTGGCCTCTACCCGAACCACAACTGCTGTTCAACTAGGACCTTGAGCCGATTGAGTGTTTTCCCCTCTCGGAATAGCTCGTAACCCCTCAGCTCTTGCAGCTCCACAAAAAGCTGGTACCAGCCGAGCTATCTCCTGACTGGCTAACTTCTGGTGGGTTAGCCCAGTCGAGGCCCTTATTTAATCGCGCGACGGCCCGATTATTATAAGCAGTGCCTGATTTCTGTTGCCAAAGATTAGTTTAGGACACTAAGCTAAGTTTGGTAACTCACTCAATGGGTTCATCGTCTTCGTCCATACCGGCGGACACCCCCCTGGGCTGTCTACTGAAAAACCTCAAACGCCTGAGTTGAGGCCTTCCAAATTAATACGTCTTTGCAATAAAGTCTGGATTGGGTACCCTTTAGACAATGGGATGACCACGTGGCCACATAATGGCACCCTAGACCCCATTATTTTACGGAGTCTTAATACATATTGCCAGCAGTCTGGTAAATGGAAGGAAATCCCCTATATCCATGCATTTATTTACCTCTGTTACTCCCCTTCTATGTACTCCACCTGCTCCCCACCCAAGGTTCTGCCCCACACCTCTTTCTAATTTTTCTTTTTAATTAAACCAAAATGGGGGAATTACTGTGACTCTAGCGGATGTCTGCAGGTTCCACACACACTAGCCTAGAACTAGTAAGCTTCCCCATCCCCCACTGGCCAGAGTAACCCTCCACATGGTCCCAGGGAAGATTCCTTGAGCTAGAATGAACCCTGTCCTTCCCTGAACCACTCTAGGACGGCTCTCCTTAGATGAGACACTTCCCCTTTTCCTCTCGAGACAGTTTCTCGCCGCTGAGTACCCCAGGCCAGGCCTGGACAGACTGTTTTCTTTGCCTCAGGAGCACCGGCTCCGACGGTACTTCCCACTGTGTCTCTTCCATGGGTGAGCCTTTACTGTTTTCTCACAGGATCACTGGCTCTGCCCCATTGTGTCTCTTCCAAGGGCCAGTCTTTCACGCCCTTTTCCCTTTCACCTCCTTCGTCATTTGCGGGTCGACTGGAACTTTAGTTCCAGCACCTTGCCTGGAAAGCTAGCGGGTCCAGGGCCTAGCTAGCTCCCCTCGACTCCTCTGCGATCGGTCAGCCGGTTCGCCTGGTCCCTTCCCTCTATGGTTCTTAGCTCTACTCTGGGTTTTCCCCTTACATCCTGCCACCTGTGACCTGTAAAGTGTTGGGGTGATAACGGGACATGCTTACTTTTCCTAAATGCAGCCACCAGAGTCACTGGGCAACAACTTCCAGCTGCCAGCAGGAAGACCCGCCCTACAGCTATGCTGCCAGCCCCACAGACCTGACCTGCCTGCAGCAACCGTGACTCACAGCTCCAACCAGTGACAGCCCTACCATCCAGCTTTCTTAACCAAAATGCTTCTTTGCTAATACAAAACTGTGCTTTTCTCTTCCTATACAACCCACCAAAGTTACTTAAGACTCTTTCCTAACGTGTCTTGATAGATTTTTACTACTGCTATTATTCTATTCAGTTACAACTAATCCTTATGGCTCTCAATCTTGTCAGAAGTCTGCTAATTATATATTTTAAGTTTATGGCTGATAGCATGCCCAAAGCCTCTAACAGTTAACCCAAGATGGTTTCAGAAGACCTGGACACCGGAATCCTAGAACATACAGCCTAGATTGTATGTGGACGAACACAACGGGATGCCCTGAATCAAATGACTTGGCTAAATAAAGGTAAGTCATTTCTCATACCATGCGTACCCATTCCACAGAAAAAAGCCCTGCGGCTTCTGCGCTTAGAAGCAAGACTGACTTCGCCCAAGAGACTATGGAAACCATGGGAACTGTTGGCTAGTGGACTGTCATTTTTTTAACAAATAATATATAACTGGTAGATTGTTTACTCTTTACCAGACTTCTGACTACATTGACAGCTACGTTTTCAAAGATATTATCTGTTACCTCATTACCTAAACTCAGTTGAAAGACTGCTTGTGTTAACTCATGCTGTTATCTCTTTTGTAAACTTATAAGCTACAGAAAACCCACTCAGATCTACCTCTCATGGATGCCATCCAGATAAGTACATCTGCCTAAAATTCCCACTGACTACCTATAATAAAGGGTGGGATCCCTCTGGGTTTCAAATATACACCTTAAAAAAAAATTCTTTCTCCAAGTGTTCTTAATCTTATTTCCTACATCTTGTCAAGTCCAGGTGCATCCAATACAGCTCCAGAGAAGCAACCTTCAGATGCTCCATCTCCTGCCACACACACACAGACACAGCTGCTTCTACTGGACCTGACCCTGGACATCAGAAAACAGCCAGCTCTTCTAAGATGGGACAAACATCCCCCATATCCATTCTTCTAGGTTCCCCCTAGAGACACGTCGCCCCCAATGCCAGCAGGAAGTAGCCAGATTTCACGATGACCCTATTATTGCTTCACCGTCACCTCTTTCTAATTTTTCTTTTTAATTAAACCAAAACGTGGGAATGTTAGCAATCTGTTAAACTCCACCTCCACAGTCACCTGGCAACAGCCAGGTACGCTCTGCCCCACAGTTACCTGGCAACAGGCAGGTAACCCTGCCCACTATAAAAGGGGCTGCTTGGCCCCTCCTCTCTCTCTTGCTCCTCAACCCTGAGCACCTGCAGGTTATCCTCTCCCCTCCCCCCTTCTCTTCCCCCTCTCTCCACGTGGTCATGCCCGGCCTCTACTCCTCTCTACTTCTCTCTCTCTCTCTCCTCTTGCTCTCCCACTCTCTTAATAAACCTCCCCTCGTGGAACCATCTTGGCCTGCTGTGATCTGTCCCAAGCTGCGCCATGGAAATCCTTTCAGTAGGGTTAATGTGATTACTCTCAGATTTATTTTTCTGTGATTACTACATCAATAATTTTAGACAAAATTTATAAATATAACAATTTTAAAGGCTATTCTTTCTATATTCTCAAAGTGCATGTTTAACCCTGACACACTTTTTTCACTTACCAAATATGTAATAATATGAGATAATATGTATATCCAAAATGGTACCAGGTCTTTAATTAGGGTCTCGATGCTTTATCTATACACAGGCTGGTGTAGGCAGCACTGCTGATGGTCACCTGGGTATTTTACTCATCTTTATTCTCTTCATTTTAATAAAATTAGTTTTCTTTAGTTCATCTATATGTTGTAAAATTTAGGAATAAGTTTCACAGACATACAATGCTATCATTAAAAACAAATTTGACTTTGAGGCCTATAAATAGGGAAGAAAAGCAGCTAATTTTGTTTGTTGCAGTACCAGCTACTTAGACATCCAACAGTACTTCAGTGGCTATTGTGAAGATATCCTCCATGTCTTCTGAGTGTTGTATCATCAATCTGATGGTTTCAAATCTTTGGGATTTGAAGGAGTTATAACTTTAGAATGTTGCAAAGATGGTATTGCACTACTAATATTGTATTTTAATGACTATTAGTAATTTTTCTTCTAGTCAAATTTATCCACTATCTAGTAGCAGAACCCTGATTTTCTTTTTTGTCATTTTTTACTCATGATGTTTGTGTGTATCTGGATTTAGGGGTTGAGGAGGACAAAGACTATCATGTCTTCTGCGTATAAGGATTAGCTCTGGTTTAATTATGTGACCTAATCAGTCCCAATTAGAGTTTGTGGAGCTGTGATGAAGACAAAAATAATGTTCTAATTGTCAGATTATAAATAGGTTATGAGTCTGAATCTTTCAAGGCCAGCATGTCAAATCTGAAAATAAAACCTTTTAAAGAACAAAACAGACCTAAATTCTGGGAATAGAATATATCCTGTGATTATCCACTGAGTCTTTGATGTAGCCTGGTCTGAGTCTATGAAAGTGAACCTTTTTCTTCTTATCAGCAAGACAATAATTGTCCTGTGTTAAAGAAGTTTGAGTTATGTCTTGTATACTTACAAGTGAGGCAGTCCAGCACACTATACCAAATGATAAACAAACAAAAAACCCACAAAACAAACAAAAAAAACCCCAAAAATAAAAAGCGAAAAAAAACAAATAAAAAATATACAAAGCTACTTTATCTTTAATCATCATTGTTAATTATTCTCAAAGAGAACATTTTCATTTTAAAAGACAAGGAAGAACTCAAGAAAATCATTTCAGGTAAAACTGATTTCAGTTTATAAAATCAGCACATTTATTAAGCCCAGTTTTCAGCACATACATGGAGCTTTGAGACAGGTCACCGAGGAATGCTTGGCTTAGCAGATCAATGATCAATGGCCAGCTGAGACTCAGGGGACAAGAATATAAGTCTCTTACATTTTTGTTTGTGAGCCTAGTCTTTAATGGCTGACCCATCTCTCCAGCCCATGATGGTGGGAAGGTGGAAGTGGTGGGTGGGTGGGAGTACATCCTTGTAGAAGCAGGAGGAGGGGAGAATGGGATGGGGGTTTCTGGGTGGTGGGGGGAAATGGGGAAAGGGGATAGCATCTGAAATGTAAATAGAATATTGAATAAAAATTAATTTAAAAAAAGAAAAAAACAAAACAAGCCAAAAACAAACAAACAAGCAAACAAACAACCTGAATTCATGCAGAAAAGGGTGTAACACATATTTAAGTGTGGACATATATATTTGTTTCTGTCCCTATATGTAATATTGAGATTTAGAGATATACTAAAAATTTGATAACCATGAAAAAAAAAGAATCTAAGTCTCTTATCAACTACTGTAGGTATTGTGCATTGTTAGGGATTTCCTCAAATTCCCTATGTATGTGCCCTTTAGTTGTCTACTAGGACAAATCTTACACTCCAGATGCCAATTATATGGAGTAAAATATAAAGACTGGTTTATATTAAGTATTCAAGACTTTCAAGTAATCATAATGAACAAGCATTAATTTCCTCCCTCTGATTATTACTTGAAGGTTTGGTACATTTGAACATATTCTGGGAGCACTTTGGCAAATTTATTTGGTTCATTGCATTCACAATCTTTCAGATCTTGTTGAAGCCTTGGTGATAACTTCATTCTAAGGATTTTTGTTAACATTTTACACAAAATTTAATTTCATCGTTATAAAACTACATCCATTGAGTATGCTGGAGTTAAATGAAATAATAGGGTATTTAAAAAATGTTCAGTGTGTGAAGAAATGAGCATCTGTTTTATGGACTAATTATGTGATGTGTGGCAAGCTTTGTTCTTGTTGTTGCTGTTCATAGCTATGTTTTGAATGATTGGTCAATGAGCCATATCATAAACACTGTTAAAATGGGATTCTTGTGCATGAATACATCTGAGCTCTTTTCTGTATTTTCAGCAGAATCTCCTTTTATAAAAGATCGGCTTGATTTCAAATGTATTTTATAGCCAGAATGAACCAACTGATGTTAAGTGATCTTAGCAGACACAAAGTCTGATTTACTGAAGTTCAGTGTTTTCTTATCACAATATTCTCCCCACTCTCAGTGTATGTGTAAGTGTGCGTGTTTGTATGTGTGTGCGTGTGTGTGTGTGCTTCTCCTTGAGACAAAGTAGAGTTTCTGTGAGCTGTGGGAGAACAAAAACTGTGCATACATTTCTCAGCAACAGAAAATTACTTATGGTTAGGGGTCAGCAACACATCCATTTGCATTTGCTGAAGGAGGAAAAACAGAAAATCAGATAATGTCACATTTGCTGGCTGTTCAGGAGGGGATAATACACTGTTCATCTCTACTACTGTGTCGCTAGTGGGTCAGTTTGTCTGCTCAATGACAGTTTACCATTCACATGAGTGGTTTTTCTTCTCTCAGTTTGCCTTTGAAGTATCCCTCTTGCAAGTACCAGAGGTAATGGGCCATTTTGCACAATTTACAGAAGCAGAGTGAAAGCAATAATTTCTCCTTGGAAAAGCTGCTGAAATGTCACCTGCAGCGAGGACATGTTTGGCAACAACAAGGTTATGTCCGTGGCCATTTAAATAGTTTGATCAAAACCAGAGGGCCCCAGTGTTTCCAAGTGCTATAACTTCACAGCAGGTGTTGTGACTTTGCCCAAATATATGACCAATTTGCATTCAGATGGAAAACTATGTTTCAGGTGGATACTATTTGGTCTTAATAGTTTACTGAATTAAACTGATATATTAATTCTTTGATGTATGCCTTTGATGTATAGCTATGTCTTTAAGAAGTAAACAATATTTATCTATTTGTAGTCTTTAAAGATGTATGGCATACTAGATAAGTCATAAATTTTCTGGGAGCTATTCTCTCTAGTCAGCCTTCCATTACTACAATAAAGTATCTGAAACAATCAAGGTGAAAGGTTGGTTTTATGAATTATTATTTCCCAGTTCTTGTTCAGTTGGCCTGGTTCTTTTGAGCCTGTGGAAAGTCAGAACATCCTGGCTCGGAGTATGTGGCAAAAAACAAAAACAAAAAAACAAAAACAAACAAACAACAAAAAAAACCTCTTGGGGTCATTCCAAAACCAAACAGTAGCTCTATATACCTTAGTTTAATCACTTGTTTGCTGTTTTACTTTGGGACATTTCCCCCATGTCTTTGTGCCTCAGTTTCCTTACATTTAATGTAGGAAAAACTGCCTCAAAGGCTGGTTTGTGAGAATTCAAAAACAAACTTCAGTAAAAGCAAAGCAACTGGTGTATTTTTTCCATAGGTTTTTCTTTTGTGTAAGTTATTGACATCATGATTCAATTTTAATATTCTGCTCAATCCTATTTTTCTCTATTTAAAAAAATATGACAGAGTCATCCAGTCCATTTCAGAATATTTGCTGATTATATATTCTGTATTCATATCCTTCCAAAAGTACCTTTGAAGATAGAAAAACAGATTGTTAGCTCTTGAATGACTGTGTTTATGATTGACTTGGGGATCATTTTCAACAGAAGAACAAATATAGGAAATTTTCAAGATCTCTTTAAATTTTCTTTTTGACAGAATCAATTTCATAAGAAAGTAAACATTTATGTTGAAGACATGAGGCACAAAAATAAATCTGTGGTTCTTTGATGCTGACTGAAGATTGCTGAGTGTCTCAGCTCTGTGGTTTTAGGTTAATGAGCATGTTGAGTCACAAGTAAATGTCTGCTATACAAAGAATATTTGTTAAATATTTGGGTTTTCAGTTAACAAGATTTTCATCTATGCTTTACCATCCACCATTTCCATTGTTTTCACTATGTTGGGCTAGCTGCTGATATGCTGTTGAGGTCTGTCCTTCCATATGCATGGCAACATCCCCATTAATAAATCTGTTTTCCCTCCCCCCTAGTTATGATAACCAAAAATATCTCCAGAAGTTGCTAAGTGTCATAAACGTCAAAGTCATTCTATTGAAAATAACTGATCTCTGTTCATCCTCAGACATTTTTGTTTTGGGAGGAAGAGGCCAGTATTCAGTTAACTGATGATCATTTAAATAGGTTTAGCTATATCTCCTGGCTGGTAACTTCCAGGGCAGTCCATGAAGTCAGCATACCTTGTGTCATTAAAGTCTGTGCCTGTCTCTGAGTTATCTAACTGTATATAGCATAACGGTCAGTATAAATGAAATCAACAGTTTATATGGTGCCATAATCTGTAAGATTCACCAAGGGTAGAGTGGTGACTATGGGGTAGCTCTTCAGCTGTCCTAGTATTCTCTGGACCAGAATGGAAAGCATACAAAAAGGCCACACTGACAGTTTCTGGGGATTGATAATTTCCTAGATGGAGCATATTCTTTACTTAAATTTACAACAATGAATCCATGTTATTCAGAGAAACAGAGTAACTTGATACAGTTCGCCTACCCATGGACAGTGGTTCTTGATGTGGAAGGGCATTCTAATTTTGTTTTTATTCACAATAGTCTAATTTAATTTCCTTTCCTTTAAACAAAATATTCAAATTTATCCTAGGGGGAAAGGGTCTAGAGTCTGGTTTAAATCATTTCTGTAGATTAGCCTGTGAAATATAAGTGGTGCTGCTTGAGGGTGGTTTTATAGACACAAGAGATCTAAATTGTACATAACTGAAAATAAATTAGGACCTCCTCTACATGGTGCTCCCTGAACTATAAATCTCCCATTCAGTTTCAAATTCTGTCTATAAACAACTTGACATTAAAATTCATTCGATAAGATACACTGAACTACAGCAGGTGTAGGCAAAGATGGCAATTAATAGGGAAAGGCCAGAGAAAACAAGACAAAATGGAAGTCACAGAATGGAATGGGGAAGCTATGGAGCATGAAAGGACACATACGAAATGAGCCCCTGAGAATGATTTACAGGACAGATTTAGTAAAAGAGAGACACATAAGAATCCCTGATTTGACATCAGATTTCTTCATCTGCACAATGTGCCTGAGGATATGCAAGACAACTGTCACCTAAGAAAGTAGGATTGGATAGAAAGAAGTTTGAGGTTTAATATTATCCATAAAGCATGGTTAACAGCATCAGTGAAAAAAATCACTGATTGCGTCAAGACCACCATCAAAGGATTTGAAGCAAAGATGAGATTCAAAGCACAAAAACTAGGTGTTTCCATCCTCCTACATCTCAGTGCAAAGTATGAGTTCTTAGATGTTAGCCAGAACTGAATCAAGAGGACTTTCAATATGGATGTTGGACTTGGCCATAGTTTCTGGTTCAGTATGCACACAAGCATTTTATTTTCTGATAATTTTATGTATGATACTAAATCTGTCTGACTAGAAGTCATACTGGGAACCAAAATTTAATTTTCAATGGTATTCATGTGAAACCTATATTCTGGTTGTAGATCATGAGTGAAGACTACCTATCATGAAAGTGTGTGTGTGTGTGTGTATGTGTGTATGTGTGTGTGTGTGTACACAATTCTTTAGAGAAGTAAGTATGCCCTGAGCCACTTTGAGCCCCTTTGTAGGAAATAATAGGTTAATGTAGTGAATAAAGAGCACCAGTGGTACATGTCTTCATGGACATAGTCTATTATTAGAAAATTGTGTGTATGAATGTGAAAGTGTATGTGAGTGTATATGTTTGTGGGTGTGTGTTTGTGTATGTATGTGTGTGACAGGGTATTTGATCCCATGCTTTTTAAATGGTTTGTCTCTAGTTATTTCTCTCTCTCTCTCTCTCTCTCTCTCTCTCTCTCTCTCTCTCTCTCT
>NW_021620966.1:7972600-8097664 GCF_004785775.1 Grammomys surdaster | reverse complement strand
TCTCTCTCTCTCTCTCTCTCTCTCTCTCTCTCTCTCTCTCTCTCTCTTTCTCTCCACCCTTTCTCTCTTAAAGAAAATTAAAAGGATTTGGTTGACAAATTAAGAAATTATATTCTCAGAGATCACTGATTAAGAGTAGAATATCCACTACAGAGTCCTGTGTTTAAACACTTTGTCCACAATTTCCATCATTTCTTGACTGATAACCAAAGCCCTTGGATCTAGAAACTAGCTGGCAGACACAGGGCATTAGGGTCTTGTCTTGAATTCTACTTACTTCCACTTCTGGGTGAGCTTTCTTGTTGGTCATCATCATATGATCAATCAGCTCAAGCTCCTACCAATATGGACTGATCTTATTGACATATGTTCCCTGCTGGTCTAGTTTCATTGCTTTTGTGATTAAATACCCTGAGGGAAAGCTGCTGGGGAGAAAATGGTTTATTTGATTTAGGGCACCGAGTCTGTCACTGAGGGAAGTCAAGATTGTAACTCAATAGAAGAACTTGAAATCAGGCCTTCTTGCTATTTTCATAGCATTATATATCTAAAAATATTAATATGTATATTTTAGGATCACCTGACTAGGGAATGGTGCCAATTATAATGGGCCCTCCTGCATCAATTAATAATCAATACAGTACTCCATAGACAAGCTCATATGGGAATCTGATCTAGGCAATTTCAAGACTGAGATGCTCTTCAGAGATAATTGTAGGTTACATCAAGTGAACAGTTAAACTAACCAGAACACCTGCCATTAAAAATTCAATGCCTTGAAACCATGTGTCAAAACAAAAACTCCATTACACAACTTCTACCAGGTGTTTTGTTGGAGCAGTAAGAAAAATTACTAATATATTGACTATCTTGAATTGTAAGTGAGCCGAAAGGACCTAAATATTAAAAAGTGACAATTTGAATACTCTCTAACTTTCTCTTTTGCATAAACAAAGATACTTCAGGCATCCAAATCAAACATTTTAAATGCAATTTGGAAGAAACCTCATCCATATTCAATAATCATTTTTAGCTATTCTTTGTGCTGTGCAATATATCAACTGGAAATAAAGTACATTTAAACATTTAAATGAATTAATCATATTTTTTTATTCTTCTCTCATACATTACATCCCAACTGGTTTCCCCTTCCCCAGTCTTCTCCACCCTTCCCCAAGATCCATAGTCCCTCTGCCTCCTCTCAGAAAAGAACAGGCCTCCCAGGGACATCAACCTAACATGGTATAAAAAACAACAATAAGACCAGGCATGTATCATCATATCAAGGATTGACAAGGGAACCCAGTAGAAAAAAGAGTTAGGGACAGCCCCGCCAGCACTATTAGGAAACCCACCAGAAAATCAGGCTACTTAGCCATAACTAATATTCAGAGAACCTAGGTCAGACCCCTGTAGGCTCCTTAATCTCTGTGAGCTGCCTTGAGTCCTGGTCAATTGATTCTGTGGACTTTTTTCTTGTGTCCCTGAACACTATGGTTTCTCTTGTGCTCCCCCACTCCCCCCACAGGACTCCCTGTCTAATGTTTGGGTGTGATTTCTATGTTGCTCCCATTAGGTGCTAGATGAAGTCTCTCTGATGCTACAATCCACAGATTCAGAGAAGCTAAGTAACAGGAGGGCTTAAGGGAGAATACAAGGACTTCCCTTGGGAGAGGAAATAAAATAGATTTGGTTGGTGGACTGTGGTGGGTAGAGTTGGGAAAAGGAGGGATCAGATGGGGGTGGGGAGGGAGGAGACAGTACTAGGAGAAATTGGGGCATTTGGGAGCAAGGTAGAAACCAATTGCAATGGAAACTCCATGAAATCTACAATAGTAACCATAGAAAAAATCCTATTAATGGGGGACACATAGCCTAAACTGACCATCTTCTGTAAACAGTAAAGATCCCAAATGGAGAGATTAGAATATCAACTTAGCCTCAAAAATCTTCAAACTTCCCCTGGAATGTTCTGGACTGAAGTCTAGAATTTCTCTTTATATATATGTATAGATAGATAGATAGATAGATAGATAGATAGATAGATAGATAGACTGGGTCTTTTCATAGAACCAAGCTCCTCTCAAAATTATATTCCCTATGTCTCAGGTTCTCCAGTGATACAATTAAAGCTATGACTTAACAAGTCCTGCTCTTCTTTATAATTTAGAAATAGCTTGCAGTATTGAAGAAAGATAGCTTTCAAACTAATGTATAATACAATATGAGATTTACTATAATGAAGGTACATATGGAGTAGAACGAGGATGGATAAAAGAGAGTAGAAGATGTAGTACAAATGGATAATTTTTTCTAGAATGAGACACCCAACAAATGATGAAAATAATCCTTTAAAATTATTATTCAAATGCATGATAGCTAGTAACTTTAGTTGGACGAAACTACAAAAATAAGAACCTGTAAGTAAATTTTCTAAACTGTTCTTGCTTTCCACATTCATCCATTCTAAATAAGGTTCTGCCTCCTTTGATTACTAAGTCTTTTCTTGGTCAAAATTTCACCCTTGTAATTTTTCCAAATAGCTCACAGTATTTGAAGTATGTGATCATTTACTACAAAATTAGAAGATAATTAGAAAAATTTATTACTACTCCTCAACACAAGCACTGAGTTTTGAAATCTTCTATTTATGGAAATTCTTGAATAGGGGTGTGATAGAAGCTGAAGATGGAAGGGAAAATGGTTTGATATGTTTCTAAAGGTGCCAGTTTCATTGAGTGTTAGAACTAGAACTAAATTCTAGATTATTACAGTTTTATAATATCAGTATAACCTTTGTAACATTACATTACTTCTCTTTGAAAGTTGAATTATATCCATGTTTGGAATATATTAAAAGATGAATAGGTTTGAAATGAGAAGTATGTTTGGCCCAAAATGACAACGATGTTGGCAAATGAGATGTGGTATAGTACATTGAAGATAGTAACTCGGATTGACATTGGCAAGAAATCAGGAAAATTAACTCTTTTTATAAGAAACAGTTTTCCCTTTTTTTAGTTAAAAGTATTCTTGCTTTTGAAATTTTACTAAATTTATGTGCTTCTTCAGCAGATCTAGTATTTATAGGTTACTAGAAATGACAATAGACCTTTTATTTTGCTTTATTGATTAAGATAAAAATTACTTGTTATATGCTGAAACTCAGTCCTCCAAATTCATATGTTGAGGCCCTAACTTCAAATGTGATAGTGCTCAGTGATACAGATTTCAGAGGAAAGATCACAGGGCAAGACTTAATCCAATTGAATTGATGTTCTTATTGAATGAGGAAAAGAATTCAGGTTCCTCTCTCTGCAGAGGGAAAGGGCATTGTGAGAAGCTAACAAGAGAGGCATCTCTAAGTCCCTAACACTATAGCACCTTGATTATAGGCTTCGGTGTCTAAACTATGAGAAAATTAATGTCTTTCTTGAAATCATTCAGTCCACAGCATTATCCTTCAACAACCCATGTTTGCTGATAAATTGCTTATAAAAAATAATGTTATTCTATTTGTGTCCATTCTCCCTGTTGGTCTCGCTGTCCTTGTGGGTCTCAGTGTCCACAGAATATTACATGACTAATTGAGACTTGATTGGTATTTCTGAGTATTTATTTAAAGACTGTAAGACTCCTTGGTTGCCAGTCTGAAAAACAAAGGCAAGAAATTGCCTTAAATGTATGTGATTCTACACAGTGAATTAACATAGTAATGGATGTTTTCTCCTTGACAAAAATTTCTAAATATTTATCCCCTGGATGATGAACACTTGTTGGTATATTTTAATGTTGTTTGCTCAGTACACTCCTCAAATTCATGTACAACATGTACTGTGACTAATGCAAACAGAGCAGCCATCAGATTCATTTCATTACGAGAAGATTAGGTAGAGATTCAGAAAATTTCCCATGAAACTTTGATGTACAATTCATCCCTTAATTAAAAGCAAACTGTCTTGCTTCCTGGGAATAGGCTATCTAATTCTATTTTTAAAAAGAAAAGAAAAATATGTTGATTAAAACATATTTGAATAAAAATGGTAGAAAGTCTGCAAAAATTTGTTCCAAATGACCACCATACCAGAAAATGAGATAAAAGAGTGAACACCAGAAAGTGCCTTTGAATAATCTACACTCTAAACTCTTCCAATTTATACAGAATTAAAATCCCTACTGATCAAAATTCAGGTTAAGGTCAAGTCCATATGTTGTCAAAAAAAATGAGCAAAAAAGAAGGGACAGTTAGTTCAGAGTATAGAGAATGTCTATCTGGAACTTTAAAGTTCATTCTGACCTCCCCCTAATTCACAGTGTTGCCAAAGGCAAGTGAGTTAATCATTTTGTGACTTCATTTATGTCTTTGTCAAATGGAAATAATAACACCTACTTCGTGGAGAACATTCAGGGGTTTAATTAAATTAGTGCTTTGAACTTCTTAAATGAAAGTTGCTATAGAAATGCAAAGTACAATTATTGAAGTCATTTCTCCTTATCCTGTGTGCAATATGATGATTGAAACACATTTATGTTAATTGGAAAAGTGACTAATTGCCTAAGAAATCCTTCCTAATGTCATGTGATGGACAGGGCAACAGGTCAAAGTTCTTTACAATTCATTGGGTCACAGAATGTTTATTTGGTAACAATAAGTAATCTAACATAAAGATCTAGTTGATTTAAGTCATTCAATATATAAAATTTCTAATACTTAGAGACAAAGGCAATAAAATTTAGCTTAGAATCTCTATCAAAAATATGGAATGCTCTTATATCATTATTCCAGAAGTGATTCATTTCTATGGTTGATTTCCTGGTGAAATGTTTACTTTGCTTTTTGGTAAAACACAAATAAACAACATTAACAACAAATCTTTCCCAGTGCCATGAGTAAAGAAGATATGGGTTCTCTGAGGAAAGTTTCCAAAAGTAAATAAGGAAGGTTAACATGTTTGTAAGAAGAAAAAGCTCAGGTTCCTTCTGTGTGCTAGAAAGATAGCTCACAGCTAAGAGCGTATATTATTTTTGAGAAGGATTTCAATTCAACACTTAGCATAAATACTAGGTTGCAACAGGAGATCTGACACCTTTTCTGCCCTCTGAAGGTTTTATATTTCTATATTTATGTTTCCTCCTCCTTCTGCTTTTGCTTTTCTCTCTCTTCCTCTTTCAGATGCACATATATGCATAGAAATATGCATGATTAAAATCTGTTAGAATAATGCAAAATAATTAAATAAAACATGTTCTTACAAGATAAAAAGTTTGTAGAGGTACATTCTTACCTGAACAGTGACCACAAAGAAGCTTTTAGTAAGGCTGCTGTGAAACATTAGGTGAAGAAATCACAATGCTTCAATAGTGGATTATCTTCAATAATAGTATTGGGGAAAAAGATGATGAGAGAGAGTGTAAATTTCTGTTTATGAAGTAGGGATCATGATGGGTCTACAAATGATTACTTATAGAAGTGGAATGTATAGTGATGCCTGACAGTGGGAATGAATAATTGACTTTTCAATCACCAGACACTGGGAAATGGTGAACTAGCAGGGACCACAAAAATATATCTTAAGACTAAGATATTCTAGGACAATTTGGAAAGAAAACTGTAACTAAATTTTAATCCAGCAACATGGTTGCTTTGATCACATTCAAAGACCTGCTAGGTCTTTCTGATCCAGCTGGAATGCAGGCATGTCCTTAGATACCATTAATTCTTCTGAATGGGATCCTTAAATACACACCTTTATTCACAAGCAATAAATTTTAAATGAGGGGCAGACAAAGAGACAAATCAGAGAAAGATTTGACAGAATAAGGATACAGTCAACTCTCAGGATAAAAACTATTTTAGGAGCAGTCCAGGATGAAAGAGTACAGTCAGTTCAGATGAGTAGAATTTAGTTATGTGAAGTTCATTTTAGTGGAATTGAGTTCACTCATGAGTTTGTGCAGAGATAGTTGAAGTAAGAGAATCAGAGGCATCCAGAAGATTAGAACACATTACCAGAGTTAGTTTGAGGCCAAGCAGAGCAGTTCAGTGAGAACTCAAGAGAAAACAGATTGAATCAGTTGGCTTGGAGAAAAGTTTGAGTCAGAACAGCTAAATTGAGCCAGCCAGAGTTTAGAAAGAACTAGAGAGGGTTAGCTTATTCAGCAGTAAGTCTGTCTGATGACAATTACATATGGTAAGTAGAAGTTACTTTTACAGAAAACAGTTGCTTTTTGAAAGGGGCTTTGTATCATTCAGGGAGAGTCAGGTTTTCCTTGATTCAGCAAAGGTTTTAAGCTCCAATTACTCACTAAAGTCTCCTCAGAATCTATAAAATCATTGCTGCTGCTAGGCTTCAGACTGAAGCAAAGAAATCAAGATCCATGATGAGGGATTCTTGAGAAAAGAATGAATAAACCAGCAAAATACATAAATATACTTAGCTATTTTTTGACAAAGGAGGAAGGGAGTGCCGTGAAATAGTAGGGCTTTAAACAAATGGGGGTTGAACAGCTGGACATCAAATGGTAAAATTTATCTAGCCATAATATTTCCAGCTTCACCAACTTAAACTTTCAGTGAATTATAGATCTAAAAGTGAAATGAAGAACTACAAATCTCTTAGGAAAGAATCTAGGGGGAAATCAATGACTTTGTGATTGGCAATGGTTTTAGACTTTAAAAGCAAAGGCACAGCTCAACAAGGAAACTTGGTAAGATAGAGTTATTCTCCTGCACTGTGAAAGATACTGTAAAGACAATGAAAAATAAGTTTGCATAGTGAGATTATGAATTTAAAGTATGCTGCTCTGCTGAGGTTTGATGCTGTAGACACTACTGATAAAATTATCCATGGCTTGAGGTCAATATTTCCATTTTGGTCAAGCTTTAAAAATGGCATATATAGATTGATCATGCTAGCCCTTTTTGTCCTGGGAATACTTTTATTCCTGCCTATCATGTTATTGCTTGTCTTTAACAGTATCAACATGTTGGCAGCCAAAGTACATGACTTGAAACTGAAAATGGACCCCCAGACAGAGTTATTAATTTAATAGGCTTGCAAGCCAAGGACAGGTAAGACTTTGCACAGAGCCTTACCAACCTAATATAGAAGTGCATTGCTTTTGATAATGCATATTCCATGATGAGCAAAGAAAGCATTCTTGTCAGAATGACCTAAGACAGGCTCAGTCTTGTTTATGAAATAAAAAAGAGGAAATGTGGAGAGCTTTTGGGGCTGCTTGGCAGGAATCTGACACTGGCCAAGGACAAGGAAATGGGCTTCAAGAAGGAATCTGACATTAGGCTAGAACAGAGAAGTAGGCTTAAGACATGAAAATGACTTTGGGCTAGGACAGGGAAGTAGGCTCAGATATTTTGGTCAACCTGATAAGCCCTTAGAAACAGTGATCTCAGGAGTGATCTTAGGAGTTTGTTTATTGTCTTGCTTGTTCTTTGACTGTCTGTGTTTATTGTATTGTTTGTTCCTTGACTATTTGCATCTATTGTATTGTTAGATCCTCAACCTAGAACTGACCTTAATATCTGCATGTAATTAAAATGTTTTAGAGGCAAAAAGAAGGAGGGAAGATGGGGGAAGGGGATAACATCAGAAATGTAAATATATAAAATATCTAATCTTTAAGAAAGAAAAAAATACTATAAATTCTGAGGATAAATATTTGTGAAGAACATATCAGAAAAAGAACTCAATCCAAATATACAAAGAAATGTTAAACTCAACAATAACATCATTAGTAGCCCAAATAAAAGTATACCAAAGATTTTTCTACACTCCACACCAGGGAGGGTTTGCAGATGGTAAGTAAGCATATAAAGATGGTCCATATCATCACTAGGGAAGGCAAACTGAAGCAACAGTGAAGCTGAGGAGGCAGAGATAGGAAGATGTTCCATGTCTGATGTCTGCCTCATCTATCTAGTGAATTTGAAGCCGAACAGGGCACTATAATAATTTTAAAACCAAAATGAAAACCAGAAGAAACAATGAGTTGCCATCAAATTAATATAGGATCCCAAATCCACAATACTAACCACAACCAACAGTGGTGAGGATTTGGAAGATTATAACTGCAACCCAGTGCTAGCAGGAATTCAGAATATACAATATCAGTTTCTCACAAATCTCAACATTCTTATAAAATAGATGTGCAGTTTTGCTCTTTGTTTTTTATTTGAAGGAAATGAGTGTATACCTATACACAAAAATATCTGCACAGTTTTATAGAAGCTTTGTCTATAATTGGAAAAACTGAGGAGCAAACACAACATAATGTAGTGAATGAGAAGAAAAACAGATAAAAGATGTTGAGACAAGGAACTATCTCTGCCTAGTTCAGCCATCATGTTCCATGGCCAGAGACCGTGTGTGTGCAGCAGCTAGAAATGGCCAGCCAGAAACACCAGTCCTGCCACCCATGAGACAGCCAGCGTGGGAGATGGCTCTGCCAATATTCCATGCTGTCTCTGCAAGGCTGGGCATTGCCCAGACCATCTCCCCATCTATGTGGTTGCAGTAGGCAAATGAGACTCTAATTCTTAAAGATTAATCAAGGCTTTATATGTGTGGTAAGGCTCAATAACAATATGCCCATACAAAGAGAGTTGTTTCCCAATTAGCTGATCTAAATAAAAGTTGTTACCCATGACTGCTCTCCATACCTGCATGGCTCTCCATCCTCCTACATCTCTGCTCTCTCTAGCTCCTCCTCTTCCTTTTCCTCTTCCTCTCTTTACTCCCCCTACCTTAGCTCCTCCTACACAGTCAGCACTAAAACAAAATGAACTACTAAATAGCCATATGAAGGAGTATAGGGAAATTAAATGCATATTCCTAAGTGAAGAAGCTAAGCTGAAATGTTAGGGACTACTCTATTTCAACCATATGACTTGTAGGAAACAGTAGTAACTGCAAAAGCCAGGACTGTGAGAAGGAAATGAGCAAAGAGGTTTTCAGGGCAGTAACATTTCTCTGTAAGGCAATATAGTGTACGCAGGCCATTGTATGCTTGTCCAACTTTGTAGAAGGCTTTGTTTTCTTGCTGTCCTCCATCCCTTCTTTTCATTGTATAAAACATCAAGCACAATGTTTGCCAGACCCCTTTCTAGCAAGTTATAGTTAAGATCTAGTAGTGTTCAGAGTTTTCAGTTAGGGCAAGTAGTGAGAAACCCTAAGAACTGGAGTTAGGATAGGACATACTGACAGACAGTTTTATCTTCCAGGGGAATTTGTTGTAGGATCAAAAGTCTGAAAGTAGAAATTTAACTCCATAAGACATTAGAGTGAATTAAGCAACACCTAATGTCCTTAGCTTGTGCAAGCTGGGCAGACAGTTGTAAATCCCTGCCAGAAACACAGAGAGCATTCTTGTCTCCATTTAACTTGAGACTAAGAGAAGAGTAGAGAAAAATATTTTTTTTAGCTAACAGGACACTATTTTGATTCTTGCCATTTGGGAGTATTTACCATATTCCAGATTACTATTTTTTCAGTAGATACCCCAAATATCATCAGTCTTGTTACATTGTTGTTTTTAATAATTTTGATTAACATCACTAGTTAAAAACCTGTGAATTCTGTTTTTGTTTGTTTGCTGTTTTTCTTTGTTTTTCGCTATTTCTCATGCCTAAAAAAATGCCTATCTCATTCAGGTGGACTCATAGGTTTTAGCAACTGAGGAGTTTTTGGCACCAGCCAGTTTTACAGATCATATGCTTTAGAATTGAAACCATCTCAACACAGTCAGCTTGTTATGGGCCAGAAATATAGAAGCACATCTCTCTCCCCGCTGTAGCCTCCAACTCACCAACAATCTCCTGAGGGTTACACTCTATGGTCTGTCTACATGGTTGGCTCTAATTTATGGGTAAAATAAGATTTTACAACTTCTGTGATTCTGAAAGTCATGTTATAGAAAAAAAAACTTTAAATGTCAACATGTACTAAAGACTTGATACAGCTTAATGATTTAGGAAGTTAGTAAAGGGAACAGAGCATTTAGGGTAGACGATCACCTGCAGGAGCTCACTTTTCCTATGTTCTTTTAAAGCTATGGCACGTCTGTGGCATTTAAGGAAGACAACCCCAAAATGGAATAGGACTGTGTGCAAATGGCCCAACACATCTCTCTTAATCTGCCTCAAAGCCAGTAATGTATATGATGCTGCAGACTGTGTCCTTTCTATCTAACTGAACCCTGTTACTTTCCATCACTCCTGTGGGCATTTGTTTTATTTTCCTGGCTGCAGAGGTGGATGTAGGTACTGCTCTGCCGGCTGCACTAGGAATACCCTAAAGAAGTTACTTATTACCACAACAGATGTGGATGATTTTTAGGGAAATGCTGACTCTATGTTGTGAGTCTTTATCGCTCTCAGGGAAAAATAAGGAATTTCCAATTGCCTGCCAGCCATAAGAACAGAAGGACTAAACAGCCTGGCAATAAAAGTAGGGTAGTAAAATTCTGACAAAGGGGAAGAAGGAAATGATAGGAAATGTTCTGGTCTGACTGGAGGGGAGGCACATTTCATCTCTCAGTGGTTCATTCTCCTGTTATTCCTCCACAGACACAATTATGTGAAGGGAAGAAAAGTTCAGCCAGGATTTTGAAAATACAGATGTCTACTATCTGAATAAAGGAAATAATTATGATGAGAACAGAAGTGATAGTAGATACTTTGTGTTGTTGCTATTGGCATCAATAGTCAAGCAGTAGCAGTATTTATTGGAATCATTAGGAGAAGCATAACATTCCATTGTTATCCTTTTTCAGGTGAAAGAACTCAGCCATTTGACATATGGCATTGAAAACTTAAGATTTGTTCTTTTTTGTTTGTTTGTTTATTTGTTTGTTTGTTATATGATCACTGTGTTGATAAAACATTCAACTCTATTATGGACATAAATCTAGACTATCCAAAGCAATTTCAAAGTTAAAGGGGAACTAAACATTGAGTGTTAAATTCTGACTTCAAAAATGCCCAACAATGAGGAGATGTAACCTGAAGAGACCACCTCTAGTAGAGAGATATGAGCAGCCCCCAGTGGAGGGATAAGGCTACCCATCTATCTTCAAAATTTTTGATGCAGAACTGTTCCTGTCTAAAAGAAATGTGAAGACAAAAATGGAGCAGAGACGGAAGGGAAAGCCTTCCAGTGACCAGCCTACCTTGTGCAGGCACTAAACTCTGACACTATTACTATCACCATGTTGTGTTTGTAGAGAGGAGCCTAGCATGCTTGTCCTATGAGAGGTTCTACCAGCAGCTGGCTGAGACAGATGCAGACACTTACAGCCAACCATTAGACTGAGGTTGTGGATCTCTATGGAAGAGTTAGGAGAAGGAGTGAAGGAGCTGAAAGTGATGGCAACCCCATAGGAAGAACAATAGCACCAACTAACCCAGACCCCTCAGAGATCCCACAGCTCAAGCTGCCTACCAAAGAGCATACATGGACTGGTCTATGGCCCATATGTAGCACATATGCAGCAGAAGACTGCTTTGTCTGGCCTCAGTGGGAGAGGATGTGCTTAATCCTGTAGAGACTTGGTGCCCCAGGAAAGTGAAATTTTGGGGGAAGTTAGAGGGGGATTGGTGGGTGGATGAGGGGTAGGTGAGTGAGTACCCTCTTTGAGGGAAAGGGGTGGCAGTGAAGAATTCTGGGAGGGGGAAGCAGGAATGGGGACAGTTGGAATGTAAATAAATAAAATATTTTAATAAAAAAAGATGAAAAAGATAATTATATTTTGTCAACACTTGATTACCTCATGCCTTAATTTATATACTGAATCATCCCACAGATATTTGGTATGGAAATTACTATCCTCTGGGCACTTAAAATGTAAGACAGCTGTGATCTATGATAGGAGGGAAGCTTCAGCAGGATTAGTTAGCAGTATGAAAACTACCCCAAGTATCAAAGTCAATGGTGGGGAACTGAGTTTCACTGGCAAACCTCTTTGAGTGGTTTTGGTCACAGTCAAGAAAATAAGCCTATATGTTAGATTGTAAAGAATGAGCAATAGAAGTTTCTCACTGGTGTGGAGTGACTACATCTTGTTCTAGTAAAATTCAGGACACACATTGTCACTCACTAGCAACTACTAAATCAGAATATTTTACTTGTATTTTCATAATAAATTGAAAGCTATGTGTAGCTATTAGATAGATTAAGGATTCAGAACCTTTTCACTAGATTTATTTCATACTCAGGCTCAAGAAGGAAGTGGAAAAGTTAGATATTTCAAGGAGAGATATCAGCATCAAACTTGTTGATATGGTAACAAAAACTTAGGGGCTGGAGAGATGGTCCAGGAGTTAAGAGCACTGACTGCTCTTCCAGTGGTCCTGAGTAGAAATTCCAGAAACCACATGGTGGCTGGCAACCATCTGTAATGGGATCTGATGCCATTTTCTGGTGTGTCTGAAGATACCTACAGTGTACTCATGACTAGTGTACTCACATAAAATAAGTAAATAAATCTTAAATAGAAAAGCACCCGCAGATTCCATTTGAAGATTCTGTAATGGAGACCTTCTTTTTGTGTCTTGAAACCAAATGAAACTGCATTATTTCTTTATGTCATCATATCCAGTGTGAGCTGATATAGTGAAATATCAGTTCAAATATTCAATTTATGTCACAAGATTTTATAGTACCAATAGCCACCTCTGGCAGACTTTGGTCTAACCAAACAACCCACATTAATTTGGAGTAATAATAATTTGAACTATACAGGGAAAGGGCAAGGATTTTATGCCTGTTTGTTTTGTGAATATGTGAACTGGTCCTTTCCTGAAGTCGTTTTACCAAAATCACTATGGTCTCCTGCAGAGAGCAACTCATTATTTCCTTGTAAATTTGTCTGACTCCTGTTTTATCTGGTTTTGAATGGTAATATTTGGGGGTATAATTATTGTTTGTCTGATCAAAGGAGCAACATATAGAGTCTTTATTTTACCAGGGAATAATATGCTAATGTGAGTGTTATTCTCTACTCTAGGAAACTATAGTGTAGAGTGGTGATGAGATAGGTGAACAAATATTTATAATAACAGTGCTCTGAGAGAAGTAACTTACAAGGTGATGTGACGGCCCAGACACAAAGAGGGAGCCGATTATACATAACCAAGGAGACAGTAAAGAAAGCTCCCAACGAATAGCAAACTAAAGCTTTTCTCAGGCCATAAGCACAGTGTGACCATGTATATAAAGAAGTGAACAATCTGACACAGGTAAGAAGGATCATTGAGGGATAAGGAAGCCTGACTTTATGTGTGCCGAGGGTGCTGGGCAGGTACATAAACTTCCAAGGCAACTACAATATTATCCACTAGGGAATCTGGTACAAGAGACATTAATCAGTAGATATGCTGTCGTTAACTTACCTGAGCATCTGCATGAGGTATCGCTCAGATGGACAATAGTTCTTTAATTGGAGATATAAGGGGATTTTCAGTAATATGAGAGGCTGAGCTCATAAATGCAATGCAAAGTGGGAATTTTTATTTATTTTTATTGTATATTTAGGAATATTTTGTTTCTGTAGAAGTATATGTATTACATGTATGCCAGGTGCCAAAAGAGACAAGAAGCTGTTTGATCACCTGGAACTAGAACTAGAGCAATTTTCAAATTACCTTGTGGGTACTGGGAATCAAACCTTGGTGCGAGTATTCTCAGTCATGGAACCCCTAAAAGAACCTTAGGTTTCTGTGCTGGTGGAGCAGGTCAAGAGGTATATTTTAATTAAGTAGTAAAATAATTTGAAATATTTGCCTTGGTTTTCACGTAAGATGGGTTAATACTTATAAATCGGTTGGAAACTTTCGGAAAGTGTGTAAGCAGACTTTCCCTTTCATTTCTCCCTTCCTTCTGGTGTTTTCCCTTCCCTTTGAGCTATATGAGCATCTGAGTCCCAGCTCATGCGCAGTCTTTATTGATCTTTTACAAATACACAGCGCTTAAAAGTTCGAGCTGAGAGAAACCTTGGGGACCAAATAGTTAAATGGTTTCCATCCTTTACTTTTAAACAAGAAAGTACGTCTTGAAAATAAAAGCTTAAAATAGAAACTTTTAGTATGTAAGAATAAAGTTGCTTTCACTGAAGGTGAGAGGAGTGTTTGCTGTTTATTATCTCTGTTAAATTAAGTTCACATATCCTTTCATGAACGATCTCGGGAACCGTACACAAACTCAAGTTTCAAAGGACAGGTTTTGAAGACCACTGATAACATCAAATGCTTTTATTTACAGAAAAAAAAAGTTATCAAAGACATGCCATTAGACTTAATTTTCAAAAAAATACTCTAACTTTTGAAATATTCCTTGCAGTCTATGAAGGGATTCCCTTTACTGAGTCACCTACAAGACATCAGCAGATGCTTTTTCTTAGAAGGATTGACTGACTAGTGGACATTGGGTTTCTTATGATTCAGCCTTTAAAAAGATAGCTAGGAAAGGAGGCCACAAAATGTAACTGGCCAATGTGGCCCTTCACCTTCTTGTGTCCTGGTAGCACAAGCCCCTTTGCTAAAGTTCTGTCTGTTTTGCTGAAAAGAAAAAGGATTTCTGAGAAGACATTCCTCACTGAGGGAAAAATGTACAATAGGGAAGCAAAAGCTGCATGCAAAGCAAGCTGCAGTAATTTTTAATAAAAAAGGCTTCTGATTATACTGCTTCTGATTTCGTGTTTTAATGGATTTTGGGTATATGTGTATTTGTGATTTTTTTCTGCCTCATTTTCATTTTTATTATGTTTTTTGCCTGTTTTTCTGGAGAGAGAGAGAGAGAGAGAGAGAGAGAGAGAGAGAGAGAGAGAGAGAGAGAGAGAGAGAGCATATCCGGATTCAGGTGGGTGGGGTGGCGGAAAGGATTTTGGAGGAGTTGGGGAAGGAAAACTAAAATCAGAATACATTGTATGAAAAACAATTAATAAATCATGGTTATTTATGTAACTTCTTTTTTACAACCTTTACTTTTTTGTCCTGGAATAAAATTCACGATAGCAGAATGGAGTTATCTCACCTCAAAGAGGAGATTAAGCCTCATTGACCATTATAATACATTATCATACATTAATTATAAAATGGAAATTTATCTTCAAAACATTGACTTTGTCTTAATTTCCCACAATATTCTCTGAATAAAAAAGTTCAGTGTTTAAGATAACTTTCTTATCTTATAACTCTTTGTTACTAATGCTTGTCATGAAACTAGTCAGTCTTACTGTGGCTGGGACTGGTATGTAGTGACTATACTAAGAAAGGGAACACACCATTGTTGTGGTGTGTGGCAGTTCTGTGTCTGTCTGTGTATGTATATGTGTGTATGTTTGTTGGCATGTGTGGTAATTGTACATGAACGTGGACCCGTGTGTGTATGTGCATCTGGAGTCTAGAGGTTAACGCCACGTGTCATCCCTTAGGTATTATGCCACTGATTTTTGAGACAGGGCCATTCACTGTTTTGGAGGATGCTAAAATGACTAGACTATCTGCTTAGAAAGGTCTAGGAATCTTGCCCATTTTAGTCTCTCCAACAGTGGGTTCACAATCATGTACCAGCACACCTGACACCTTTAGAAATATTGTAGAGATTGAACAAGCCCTTAAGCATGTATGACAATCTCATTGCTTACTGAGAGATAATTTTGGCAATGTAGAAACCAAAACTATAGTTCTTTAAGGTTGGTTTTCTTCAGTGGTAAGACCCATGGTACGTTTTCTAGGCTCTGTGGATGGAGTCCTGCACTCATGTGCATAGTGGTGGCTCCTAATTGGATTTGCTGGGTTATAGTAAAAGAGATAAAAATTTGGGCAGGGTATGGTGTGCATATCAGAGAAGAGTTAGTAAAGTGATTTAAAATATCAATATTATAAGACTATAAAAGAGTGACCTTTGTATAACTCTCATAAAGAAGACAACATTTTGAATAAATGTCAAAATATGAACAGGAACTTAGAGAATAAAGGTCAATCTTAAATGTGAATTGTGAAGAAGTGTATACCTAGTTCTTTCATATGGGTTGACATATAGGAGCTTACTTGGTCTAGCAACAATCTATAAAATCATTGGAGATGCAACTAGTTTTAACCAGAGAGACGAATATATCTGTTAATACAGGAGAAGGTTAATATCATCAAACAAAAGGCACATCTCTCAAAAGATATGGATTGAACTGAATGTGATTTGATAGTGGATGAAACAAACAAATAAGAAAGTAATAGTTCTGAATAAATATCTAGCACCAGCCTTGATGTCACTACATTTTATCTTTCTATAAAAAATTTTAAATTTCAATATAAAGTTCATATGTTAAGAATATGAATTAACAGAGTTAATAGAGAGAGAAAAAGATTATATGAATAATATTTTTCTCTAATATCCAGAGACCAGGCACAAGAAACACAAGTTCTAGGCTATTCTTTGAGCTATTTTTGGAATCTTATCTCCAAAACTCCCAGGGAAAAAAATAAAGAAAGAAAATACATATTTTTACTGTGTTAAAAAAGCTAATAGATGTATCTTCTCAAGGCATTTGGGAGACAATGCAAAGCCAACATAACTAGACTCAATGCTCTGCTTTTTTTATTGTACTGTTATATTTTAATTTCTTAATTTTATTTTTTAAATTTTCATTCAGGTATAGTGTATATCAAGCATGCTATTTCTTGTAAAGTTTTCTGAAAATTCTCTGTCAATGAAAGGTATGTCATTGAAAATAGGTTCTAATCCAAAGCAAATATTCACACCTTTCTTTTTGCTGTTTCAGTTGCTTTAGCAGCTAACTTCCGAAAAGGAATTTGTATTTAGACCGGACTGAGCTCACTGCATCTGTTATATTCCAGTCAGAGTCAAACTACACCGCCAAAAGGCTGCACACACATTCTTAGAGAATATTCTCAAATAAGGTAGGATGTGCTTTGTAACAGAAATTCTTGGGTCCCCAAACTTGGTTGGATCTTTCCCAAAAACTGAATCACAGAAACATAGTTAGATTTGACCCAAATGCAATAAAAATCACTGCTTAGTTTTCAAAGGGAAAACATCATGAGTTTTTTCTGAAGAAAATAATTCAATGACAATATTATAATCTTGATTTCCTTTTTAACAGAGAGCTAGTTGAGATTTTTTAAAAGGATGCAAGAATTATCACAGATAGTCAGTGCTTAATACACAGATATTTGATGAATTTGGGATTGAAGTTCACTGAATAAGTGTAGTACTAGCTTTTTGGAGCATATTTTCTACTGAAAATCTGATGATAATTTAAACCTGAAAAAATGACTATACAACCACAAATGCACATTGTGTCTGGTCTATGTTGGGGATTCTCTGATCTCTAGTATGGGTTCTTTAACTCCAAGTTAAAAATGCTTCCAAATTAGTGTTTTACAGAAATAGTATAAATGTTGTTTGGTTGAGCTTTAGGACAGAAAAATAGACGTCATGCTTTACTTATATTGTGTGGTGGCATTCCATTCATTGATGACTTTAAAATGGAAGTGTTTAAAAGTATATCTCTCTAAAAATTATTGAAGTGTACTCCTGAAAGACTCTAATCCATTTTTATCAAGTGGATTAAAAATTTTTGTTCATAGTAGCTGACACAATCAGAATATAGTTTTTATATTTTTATTAAAAGTTATTTCTACCAGAATATCAACTCATGAAGACCTATATATCTGTTGGTGGCTATGTCTCTTGGTTTCAGAATATCTATTATGAGTTCATAAATAAGTAATTCATTGATTAATTTTCATTCATTTCATAAATATATATGGCATATGTATGAACTCAGGGTTTTTATAGAAAATCAAGGACTGTACAATCAAAATCTGACATTATATGTATTATTTCATTTTAGTGGACATCTACTATATTTAAACTAAAATGGCTAGTTTTTTCATTATTTTCTGTGCACTTTATGAGTTTATTCTGTATTTTCTGGGAAGTTCTTTCAACATGTAGTATTTATACATCTGAATTATAAGAGACAATATTTTAGTGATTTAAAAAAATAATTATCAGACCTTTTTTTATGTCTGGTCTCTGCTAGGGAACACTATTTAATGTTTAACTCCATGTGTCTGCATCAATTCACAGCAAATTTTTCATAGTACTGAGATACTCTCCATATAAGAATTCCACTTTATGAAATGTGTTGCTTCATGTCTTCAATTGGGAGCAATTAAATTATAAGCTGGTTATACCTATCACAATTAACACATTCTTGAGAAAGTGCAATGCTACAATTCTATATGATTTCTTGCCTTGCTTAGTAACAGTGTATATTTGTAAATTTATCCAGCATTGGTAAGCAGAACTCCAAAGAGAACAAGTATTATGTAACATAATTGATTGGTTAAGAGAGAGGGCTGAATCTATATCAGATGAAAATATCTGTAAGTTTCATTCTACAGATCAAACCAAACTATGTGGCATAAATTTAGTGAATGTGGTAGATAAATCATCTTGGTATGTTAAATTTGGAAGAGAAATTTTTGATTGGGTACATTGCATAAGCAATCATATGGTATTCCTCATTAAAAGATCTTCATGAATCAAATTTGTAATTTCCTAGAAAAATAATGTAAAAGTTATAATGAAGATAGGTTTTCTAGAAACTGACTTTAAAAAATCATGTGTCTATGTATGTGTGTGGTTATGGACATGTGAGTTCAGGTGCCCATGGAGGCCAAAGTTGCTATTTTCTTTAGTGCTATCTCTAGGGTTTGTGAGTCATAAAACTTGGTACACAGAACTAGGTACTCTAAAAGAGCAGTAAGTGCTCTTAATGGTTGAGCCATCTCTCTAACCTCTAGACATTGATATTTTCAAGTATAATTTAAACTATACAAAAGGTCATATTTTATTCAATCCCAAATATTCTTTGTAAACCCTGTTAATCAGAAAATATTGGCTGACCATTTTATGATAAATTAAGCTAAACTTTTATAAAGCAAAAACATTATAATCTTGATCAGTAAATACACTGTTTAGTGAATTAAAGAATGTTTTTATTTTTATTTTTATTTTATTTTTTTCTGAGATAGGGTCACACTATGTAGTTCTGGCTGTCCTGGAATTCACTACATAGACTGGGGTAGACTCAATTCACAGAGATCTTCCTGCCTCTGCCTCCCGAGTGCTGAGATTAAAAGTGTATGTCAATTCACTGGGCTGAATCTGTGTTTTTTATAAGTTACTGTTTCTAGCTGTAAGAGATCAACAATTGAGGTTTCATAGCATGTATACTTAATTCAAGTGTCCCACTTGTAGTCCTAGTCCTAGCTAGAACACTTTATAGTATATCTTATGGTCTATGTTTGAGATGATGGAGAAGTTGACTGTAACACTTAGTGTTGTTTGAAAATGTCATAGAAATTCAATTTGTAGGTGTGATGAAGGATGTATGATTATACTTCTTTAGCAACATGACATTTTTGATGCTTCTTTTTTAAAGTATCCTATTTCTGTAAGGCTTGGCCTTTTGAAACTGCAATGGATATATTTTCCATAATTGCTTTAACTTAAAGATATATTTTTATTTTTCTCCCAAATGTATTCTTATATAACATTTTCAAACCAAACGTTAGTGATCTGATAGCTAAGAATTAGTGATGATTAAAAACAAAAAGTTTTTCTTTTAGAAGATTCAAACTTCAGAACTATTACATGTAAAAGTCATTTGCAAATGAGTTTTTATAGTAAAAATACTATTTTTTATAATAAAACCGTTTATTTTCATGGTAATACATCCATAATTTTATATGGTTATATTTCAGTAGCAGTCACTCTGATTGTAAAAGTTCTACTCAGAAATTTGGCAGTGACTTTCAAACATGAAGACATGACTAGTTTTTTTTTTAAATTATAGTAAACATCAATAAGAAGTTAATATATTTTCTGAAGTTTTCATCACTGAGAGTGCTTTCAATTATAAAGAAATGAAACTGCAATGAAGGTAGCAATCTGGGCTTCTAGATTTATGATAATGCATGGCTAACCACTCAATTTTTATGTATCCACTGCATTTGGTCTTTGTTTTTCTTTTATTTCTACACCATGTTAATTCACTGGAAGATCACCATTTTCTGAACGTGTAGATTTAAGTTTAGAAACAAGTAATAAGTCTTGTGATTCAAGTACCATAAATATGAATTATACACCAACACAACCCAACTGCAAGCATACTATTTGAATGACATGGAAGTACTTTAATGATCTGATTAATTTAGAAAATACCAGTTACATAGTTCACTTAGGATGACGGTTTTCTGAGTTTAGACTTCTGCACTGCTAAGACTCTATGGATGATCTTAAAATGCTCGTTATTTTCTTCATAAAATTATTTTATTTGCTGAAAATTAAAAAAGGAAACAGTGATTAAACTCTTATTTATTTCAGGCACAAAACTGAACATAATTTATTAAGGAAAATGCTCATAAACTGTTAGTGTTTAATGCAAGTCATATTTTTAAAGCTCATGTTACCCCACTTCTAGTGACAATAAAATCTTAGCTTGCCCTAGCAGCACATATGCTATAAATAGATAGGGTGATGAAACCATACATATAAAACAACAGGGCTCTGTACAAGATGCACATCTCACAAAAAAGCCATGATAATCCATATTTTGAATGTGATTCCACATAGCATGTCTTAAAACAAGAAGTGTTCCTATTAGAGTCTGTCTACTGAAAAATTGATTCATTTCTAAACTGACATGATATTTTTAACCTTATACAAATTTCTATACAAAGTATGAACTGCTTGCTTTTGTGATATGTATAGTATGACAGATGAATCTCCTAAATGTTCTAACTCTCACTTGTAGACTGGAGCTTACATTTTATAAAAAGATGTAGTGTTTTCATTAGATCATGCTTAACTTTTGCTGCCAAAAAACCAAACCAAACCAAAACAACCTCCCCAAAAAACTACCCATTCAATCTTGAGTTTCAAGATTAAAGTAACTAGATTTCTCCAGTTTGATAGGATGATAGGTGCGAATGACCCAGTTGCAGAGCTTGAAATGAATTACTCTAAATATCAATATCTTTTTTACAGAGTGCTGTGTCTGCATTATCATCTGCTTATTTTTAAATTGTTGTGTTGTATACATATGAGACAAAAATTGCAATTTAAGTTATATGCTATTCATTTTAGAATATATTTTTAAAAATTTAAAATACACCTCTATTAGTTTTCATAAAGCTGCCTTAGTGGAATTCTTTTAACATAGGGAAATTATTTCTAAACTCATTGACACGTTCAGTATTTGTTAATCATAACTTCTGTGGAATTAGTAACAAAAATCTTATCAAAGATTTGACTTTTAGTTCTTTAAATTTTGCACACACAGTGAGGCAAATTATCAGGGGGATTGATTTCTCATTTCATTTTCTGAATTGGTTATTTATGCATTTGAAACAAAATATTACTGTCAATTCTTTTCATAATTTTCTTTTATATAAGCATGCCAATAGCTTTCCAAGGTTTATAATTTTAATATAGAAAACATTGCATAAATTTCCTTTTCTTAATCTTCATGTGCTTCATATTGTATAAGAAATAACATTATTGAAAGTTGTATATGAAATATGTTAAAATACTAATATGTATGTATGGTACTAATACTAATAATGATGAATGAATAGAATCAAATCGAGTTTTTATAATACAGCAACATAGTTTACAGACAATTATATGAATACTTCCAAGAAACAGGGTATCACTACATTGAATTGGTGTTCAAATTCAGAGCCAATGGTAGAGTGGGGGATAAAACAAAGGTTGTATATAGAATATCTGAAGTTTTTATTTTTAATTTTATAGTGCTTATGAGAAGGGGCAAGCCAACAAGCAACTTGGGAACTGGCTTGAGTAATTACTGAGATTAAATTTTAGTGCACTTTATAAAAAATATGACTTTCACAGAAGTGAAGGAATACAATTGTGTGATGGTGGTTACAGTGATAGAAATATGTATTGCAGGAAAATGTGAGCAAGAAATTTAGAAAGACTGCACAGCACCGCATCAGAGATTGTGGTAAAAGTAACGTGATTGATAGTATTTCCCATATAAATAAAATCTTTAAATCTTCTTGTAGAAATAAATGGGGGTAAAGTGCTTTTCTTTTACCTTAATTTCTATGAAAATATTTCTTGATATAGAGCAAGAGACAGTAAAAGTAATGACAGTTAAAATGAGAAGACATTCATGCATTTAAGCCACCATTAATCTGATTCTAATACAAGGCAGATCATTAATCTTTTGCAAAACTATGACTCTAGCCACTTAAACTCTTTTTAGTGCTTTGCATGACACAGGCATGATAGGCCCTGCAAATTTGGGATTTAAGATGTGTTTCCAACACACTAACTTAGACAAACACTTTTTGAAACTCCAAATATACAATAAAATCCTTTGCTTTGGAGAACTGATGAATAGCCAATTAAGGAGAAAAAAGATAAATACAGACAAGTTCCTATAGAGTTTATCATAAATGACAGAGTAGATAGACGAAAAAACACGACATTTGTCTATGTGTCATCTTCAGTCTTAATGATGTGGAACAAGGTAACATTGAACAGGACCTGGTGGCCATTGTTCCAGGCATAAAGGGCTCTATCTCTTGCATTGTAGTCAAGCATCGATATGTGAAAGTATTGGTTATGGAAGGGAATGTCCGTGTACTCATATGTGGAAGTTTTTGTGGAATAGGAATAATACACTTTGGCTCCTGTTAAGTGGGAATTGGTGACATACAGAGTCCCACAGATCATGAAGGATTCCCCTGCACTTCTCTTGGGATAGCCAGTGCTCCAGCTCTTCATCACCTCCAAGGTATCTTGATTAAGCTGGCTGATGACAATATTGCCTGCATTCTGGTTAGTTGCATATACAGCCCACAGCCCAATTTCGTCAGCCATTAGGTCAATGTCAGAGAATCCTCCCCACGTGTATGGGTACACATTGTGAAAACCAGCATACTCCAGGCTTCTTTGGGCTAGCACTCTCCCTAAATCAAAGCTGTACTTGATGATGATATTACTCTGATACTTGTTAAAATAGAGGGAACCATTGTAGACAACATGGTTAGTTCCAGCCCACTTGAAAGGGAGGTTGTATGTCCTTGATTCAGCTCCACTGACAAAGTCTGCAATGGACTTGTACTCACGAACTATTTTGTTGTTTGTATAACTATCCATATACCAGACCTGAAAATAAAAGAGAAGAGAGAAAAAGAGAAACAAACAGAATGATTAAATTCTGGACATTTACAAAAATTTCAAAATAAAGACAGTTACCGTCAAAGTTTCAAGTTTTCAGTACCAAATGTTCTTATTGCTAACCCTTTGAAATATCATAGCATATAGGCCTTTGTAAAGGTATTTGTAAGGACAATCTGCAAAATGATCCAATATGTAAAGTTGCTACCTGCCATGAAAGGCAGGCTGAGTTGCATCTTTAGGAACTAAATGATGGAAATCAAGAATCATAGAGTCCTCTGACCTCCATATGTATGTGAACATACAAACACACACAGTTATATCCTTTAGAAAATGATATCTGTATGGAAAAGCAGTAGCCAAATTTACTACCTTCAATTAATTTGCTTTCTCTTTATTTTCTGTCTAGTTCATGCATATTGCTGAGTAAACCCAGTACATAATACAAAGAACATCTTCTGATGTACCCGTATGATCAATGACAATTGTAAGGCATTATCTTTATTGTGTTCCTCGCCCTACCAAAAAATGTCTATTTTATTTTACATGCCAACTTATGTTTACTTTCTAGTTGCCACAGCATTCTACTAACAGTTACTCAATTATGTTGTAGGTTTTAGTGAAACCATTGTATTAATTTAAAAATAATCTAATTTGGATAGGACTATTGTTTGTATTCTGTCTAAACTCCACCTCCACAGTTACCTGTCAACAGCCAGGCATGCTCCTCCCCACAGTTACCTGGCAACAGGCAGGTAGCCCTGCCCACTAAAAAAGGGGCTGCCTGACCCCTCCTCATTCTCTTGATCCTCACCTGCAGATTCTCTCTACCCCCTCCCCCTTCCCCCTTCCCTTCCCCCACTCTCCATGTGGTCATGGCCAGCCTTCACTTCTCTCTTCCTCTCTCTCTTCTCTCCACCATTCCTCCCATTTCTCTCCCCACCCTCTGCCCTGAATAAAACCCCTCCCCTCATGGAACTGGCTTGTCTAGTGTTGTCTGTCTAAGCGCCACGCAGAAATCTTTCACTGGTGCATTGGCCAGGAATCAAACCCGGGCCTTCCATATGGCAGATGAGAATTCTATCGTGGCTGAGTACCTCAGGCCAGGCCTGGACAGACTGTTCTCTCAGCCTCAGGAGCACCAACTCCACCTCTAGTCCCCAGTGTCTCTTCCAGGGGTCAGCCTTTCATGCTCTTCTCCCCCCCCTCCTCCAGCATCTGTGGCCTCCTGGACCCACTTAGTTCAGCTGGTTTGCCTGAAAAGCAGTGGGTTTGACACCCGGCTTGCTCCCTTCCCTCTGTGGTTTTTAGCTCTGCTCTGGGTCTTCCCCTTGCATCCTGCCAGGGACCCTCACAAAGGGCTTGGCTGCCTGAGCATGCGAGGGAGTCTCTCTCTCTCTCTCTCTCTCTCTCTCTCTCTCTCTCTCTCTTTCCCTCTCTCTCTGCTCGGGGCCTGTAAAGTGAGTGGTAGCAGTGCCTTATGCTACAAAAACAACTAACATGAACATTGCTGTCATATGGGACATGCTTGTTTTTTCACACCCACTGTAAAATTCTAGCCACCAGAGACACTGGGCAGCGACTTCCGGCTGAAAGGAGGAAGTCCCGCTCTGTTGTCACAGCCCACGGCACCTGTGGCTGGCAGCTCCAACCCGCCAGCTGTACCGTATGCCACTGTTGCCAGCTTTCTTATTCTGGTCCTAGCCAAATGTTTCTTTGTTAATACAAAAATGTGCTTTTCTCTGCCTACACAATCCACCAAAGTTTCTTAAGACAGGATAAGAAAGGCTGTCTTAATAGATTTTTACTACTGCTATTGAATTCTATTCAGTTATAACCAATCCTTACAGCTCTCAATCTTCTCAGAAGTCTGCTAATAATATTTTTTAAGTTTATGGCCAACAGAATTCCCAAAGCCTCTAACAGTTGACCCAAGATGGTTTCAGAAGACTTGGACACAAGACTCCTAGAAGATACGGCCTGGATTGTATGTGAACAAACACAGTGGACTAAACTGGATGCTCTGAGTCAAATGACTTGGCTAAACCAAGGTAAGTCATTTCTCATGTGTATCCATTCCACAGAACAAAGCCCTGCATCTTCTGCACTTGGAAGCCAAACTGTCTTTACCCAAGAGACTATGGCGATCATGAGAACTGTTGGCTAGTGGACTCTGTCATTTTTAAAATAATATATAACTGGTAGATTGTTGTTTACTCTGTCAGACTTCTGACTACGTTGATAGCTTAGCTTTCACAGATATCTGTTACCTCATTACCTAAACTCAGATGCCATCAATTAAATGCTTCATATTTCCTTTTCTTATTATCCTACTGTCCTAATATTATCTAAGTTCCTATAAACTTGCCTAACTCTAATAAAACATTCCACTATACAATCCAACAGAGGCTCATCTCAAAGACTGCTCATGTTGTTAACTTATGTGGTTATCTGTTTTATAAATTTATAAGCTAGAGGAAACCCATTCAGATCTACCTCTCATGGACCAAATAGATGCCATCTAGATAAGTACATCTGCCTGAAGTTCCCACTTACTACCTATTACAAAGGGTGGGATCCCTCTGGGTTTCAAATGTACTTAATCTTGTTCCCCTACATCTTGTCAAGTCCAGATACATCCAGAACAGCTCCAGAAAAGCAACCTCCAGATGTTCCATCTCCTGTCACACACACAGCTGCTTCTACTGGACCTGTTCCTTCTGGACTATCCTCAGATGGCTTCATAGACCCTGGACAGCAGAAAACATCCAACTCTCCTAAGACCAGACAAACATCCCCCATACCCATTCTTCTAGGTTCCCCTTAGAGACACATCACCCCCAATGCCAGCAGGAAGTAGCCAGATATCACGACAACCCTATTCCTGCTTTGCCGTCACCTCTTTCTAATTTTTCTCTTAATTAAACCAAAATGGGGGGATGTTAGTATTCTGTCTATACTCCACCTCCACAGTTACCTGGCAATAACCAGGAATGCTCCTCCCCACAGTTACCTGGCAACAGGCAGGTAGGCCTGCCCACTAAAAAAGGGGCTGCCTGCCCCTCCTCACTCTCTTGATCCCTTGATCTCTAGCCTGCAGGTTCTCTCTGCCCCTCCCCTTCCCTCCTTCCCTTCCCCCTCTCTCCATGTAGTCATGGTCCATCTCCACTTCTCTCTTCCTCTCTCTCTCTTCTCTCCACCATTCTTCCCATTTCTCTTCCCACCCTCTGCCCTGAATAAACCCCCTCCCCTCATGGAACAGGCTTGTCTGGTGTTGTCTGACTAATCTTCACACTGGATTCTTTCAACTATTAAGAATTTTAATTGATAATTAATTCATTAATAAGCAGAAATATAATCAGTTCCTACTATATTTAATTACATAATACAGGTATTGTCAACCTAAAAACCTTCCTCACTATTTTAAGTGTGCTTCTTTTACAATTGTCTCTAGCAATATACATAATGATCTTGTTCAGTACTCAGTGCCTTATTTTTAAACCTAAAGATCATATTTCTTATGGAATATTCAGGGAATTTCATATGCTCATGATTTACATTTCAAGCATAAAACAAGACAAATTCGGTGACAATCAGGCTAGACTGCACTGCAGAATTTTAAGAGAAACATTACACTAAAATAAGTTTGTTCCACACCTTAGTTATATTACCAGTTCTTGCTGGAAACTATCAAGAAATAATACTGTTTACATCAGAACCTATATCAGGAAGAAAAGAAATAGCTTGGGGGAAAGTAGTACAAATGAAACCTAATTACAAGCAAAATATTTGTAGAAGCAACATACTCTGTTATTCTTTTCAGATGCTAAAGGATCCGTCATCCAAGCACCAAATCGAGTTCCAGATGTCTTGACTGTGATGGGGCCTGTGATTTTCATCAGTTTGCCACATGCTGAAATTACAGGAGCATAAACATGTTGGTTGAACACAGCCAATGAATCCAATACACAAACTCAAATGAAAGCAAAAGGAGGAATATAAAGCAAACACATGAAATCAATGTCACATATTCTGAGTGAATGAGCACCATGTTGATTTTAATATATTTAATCCCTAAAGGGAGTATGCTTGTAATTTCAATGCTCTAAGTGTAAAGTATATTAAAAATTATTTTTTTTTACCAAAAATAGATAATAGATTCCTCTCTTATACAATACAAACCGACCAGTTTCTTCTCCGTCTACTCCTCCCAGTTCCTTCTCTCTTCTCTCTCTCTCTCTCTCTCTCTCTCTCTCTCTCTCTCTCTCTCTCTGTGTGTGTGTGTGTGGTGTGTGTGTGTCTCCCCACTGACAAAAGAGCAGACCTCCAAGAGACAACAAATAATCATAACAAAACAAGATACAGTAAGACAAAGCAAAAGTCCTCATATTGAGGCTGGACAACACAATCCAAGGAAAACTTCCCAGGAACAGGCAAAGGAAAGAGAAACATAGCCGCTCTCACTGTTAGAAGTCCTGTGTGCTAGCCCAAAGTCATTTTCATGTCTAAAGCTTACTTCTTTGTTCTAGCCTAGGATTTAGATTCCTGCCTGAAATTACTTCTTTGTTTTAGCCTAATTCAGATTCCTGCCTGATGCCCATTTCATTGACCTTGGCCAAGGTCATATTTCTGCCAAACATCTCATTTCCTTGTAATTGGACAAAGTCAGATTCCTGCCAAACAGCCCCCAAAGCTCTCCACATCTCCCAATTTTTTATTTCATAAACAAAACTGAGCTTGTCTTAGATCATTCTGATAAGAATGCCTTCCTTACTCATCTAGGACAGGGAAGTAGACTCAGATATTTTGGCTATTCTGATAATCCCTTAGAAACAGTGATCATGGGAGTGATCACTGGACTTTGCTTATTGTCTTGCTTGTTCCTTGACTATTTGTATCTATTGTATTACTAGTTCCTCAACTTAAAACTGCCTTAATACTTGCATGTAATTAAAATAGTATATAAGCAAAAAGGAAGAGGAGGGATGGGATAGGGGACTTATGGGGATGGGGTGAGATGGGAAAAGGGGATAACATCTGAAATGTAAAGAAATAAAATATCCAATCCAATAAGCTAAAAAAAAAAAGAAAAGGAAAAAAGAAAAAAAGAAGTCCTGTGTGTTAGATTATCAGCTATCCACGTCTTTCTGCTTCTCTTATATTATTGTATAGTCATGGAAAGTATAAAAGCTAGACAGAACTATGAAGCCTGATTTTTAGTTACTTTGATTATTGAACACATCCATTGAAATATAATCTTATATAACATAGTACTGAAAATTCCCTAAAAGGTATAGAGTTATATGATGCCCACTATACACATAAAGGGGCATGATTAAGCAGTCATGAACATGTAAAGAACAAAACCTTAAATCTCAGGTCCACAGACTCCAAGACAACACAGAATGAGAGCTTCTGAAATCCAACATGTAATGAACAGCATATATTTTCATTAAGAAAATATGTGTATATGTATATTACATACATATAGTAATTTATACATGTATGTAGTGAGTTTTGCTGTGAATAGGTCTTAAGAATAGCTTAGATTTTATAAATGCCAAAACCAAAACCAAAGAGCAAGCAACTTCTGAGGATTTTTAAAAAGCAGAATTTAAAAGTAATTTATCTTATATATATTTTAAAACAATTTTTCTACAAATGTTTACCTTTATTCCAAACAAAGAAATAACATTCCTGCCTATTTATTCTAATTTTTTTCAATTTTCTATTGGTGTTATTCCATCTTCTTCTGCCTAGTGTAAAAACTGATGTGTCTAGCCCATTGCTGCTGGCTGTTATATGTTTGGATGAAAAAGAAATGTTCAAGGCAAGTCATGAACAAAAGCAATCTAGCTTGCAGGTTACTTTGGCTCATATTTCTCCCTATATGTTCCTCATAAGAATAATTTGTAATTGGCAGAATACCAAGCTGCACAGTTAGGAAGATGATGAATAGGAACATATTTTTCTCTGTTATTGAAACAGTAACTACACATTCTGTAATCCCCAATATTTCATGATAAAAATGAATTGAAATCACTTTTTATTTTCCTTGAAAGAAATTAGATTTGGTGACATCTGATTAAAGAAGGAGGGGCAATTCCTTGAAGAAGTCACCTATGGAGAGAGAACATTGGAATGTTCTAGTAAACTGAACACAGGGGCAGAACTTAAGTAGCATGTTAAGGCTACTTGATCTCATTTTCTTCCCTAGATGTTGGTCTCGAAAAACAGGTCAAAACACCTGCAAAACTGTGTGTTAGTTACCCTAAAAGGTTTAAAGTGGATAATGTATATCTTGGAGGCTCAGCACAGGTTCCTCCTACTTAATGACATAGTCTTTCTGCCTGTTACTCATAAAAAGAAGTCCCAAGGTCTATCTAAATACTCAAAGTGGCCAAGTAGATTATTGCTCAAAATTGTAAAATTAAAGGATAACACAGATAGTTTTAAAATTGTGGTTAAAAAAAACCATTTCTCATAAAAAAGAATCCAAAGAGCAGATGAGACCCTTCCCCCTTTAGACACATTAAAACTGTGAATTTGGACAGTGAGAGATTCATTTGGAAATGAAAACTATGATTACATTTTACAAAAACAGACAAAAGATTGAAAAGAAGAGTGGGGGGAAGGAAACAGAAAATATTGATTCCAATATTTAAATAAGAGTTTTAGAATAAGAAGAGACACAAGACCAGAAGAAATAATCTATATTATGTAGAGAGGTATCTGTAACAGAATTACTGTAAAATAGAAGATGGTTAAAAACAAAGTGAGATCAAGATGTTCCAAGGTACTTTGACTTCTCACATGTAAGCAAGTAAGCATTAGATTGGAATCAAGCTTTTTAGCACTATGCTGGATAATGGAATGCAAAAAGCATCTATGCCTTCATAATGAAGAAGACAAATCCAAAAAAAAAAAAAAAAGACACAGAGTCTTTTCTGATGTGTAAATATTCCAGAAGCATATTTGTGGTATAATTTTCTTAAGAAATTTCTTGAGGATATATTGCAATAAACAAGTTGGTAACTGAACAGAGGTAGACATGATACCAGTAAAGCAATGACTTCTATAATGAGAACTGTGCAGGAGACTTTAGGAAGTCTCTCAGAATAAACAGCTCTAAGAGGAAGTTCTCTCAAAAGCTTTGTAGAAATATAAATTAATGCAGCCATCATGGAAATGAAAAATATCTTTACAGATATGGATATGTTTAACCTGGTGTAAACATTTTATATACCTAAATAGGTCAAGACAATCACTTCATTTTTAAGTTTTTGAGACTGTCTCTTAACTATGTAGCTCAGTCTGGCTTGGTATTCACTATGTGACCTTGAACTGAGAGATTCCCATGGCTCTATTTCTTTAAGGCTAGGATTAAAGATGTGCTTACTGATATATATTCTATTTAATGGCACAGATATCATGGTTCTAGATTTAGAAAGGAAGAAATTGTACAATACAGCTTCCAGGGAATAATATAATATGATCATAATATTGGTACCATTCACCTTTAATGTAAAAATCATCAGCTCATAATCAAATTACTTGACTGGTACTCTATTCTCTAATTATAGAAAAACAAAATTACCCAGACCCAAAAGGACATGCCTGATAGGTACTCACTTAAGAAGTGGATATTAGCCAGAAAGTATAGAATACCTACTCTACAATCCACAGACCCAAAGAAAATAAATAACAAGAGGGCCAATGGAGGACACTTGTCTCTCACTCAGAAGGGGAAATAAAAAAGTCATTGGAGGTGGGTGAAGGGAGGGAGCTGGATAAGAGAGAGGAGGGGAATGTGTGTGGGAATCAGGTATGGAAGAGCCCAGGAGTGAGGGCCTAGAGAGTGAATGAATATCAGTAGCTGGCAAAGAGTGGAGCAGAGACTGAAGGAAACGCCATCAAGAGACTGCCCATCCTGGAGATCCATCCCATATGCAGACTCCACACTCAGACACTATTGCTGATGCCAAGAAGTGCTTGCTTACAGGAGTCTGATATAGCTGTCTTCTGAGAGGGTCTGCCAGAGCCTGACCAATACAGATGATGCAGATGCTTACAGCCAACCATCAGACTGAGTATGGGGACCCCAATAGAGGAATTAGGGGAAGGATTGAAGGAGCTGAAGGAGTTTGCAACCCCATAGGAAGAACAATACTAACCAACCAGACCACTCCAGAGCTCCCAAAGACTAAACCACCAACCAAAGAGTACACATGGAGGGACCGATGGCTACAGCTGCATATGTAACAGAGGATGACCTTATCTGACATCAGTGGGAGAGGAGGCCCTTGGTCTTGTGAAGGTCCTGTGATGCCCAACATAGGGGGATGCTAGAGCTGGAGGAGGGAGTGGATGGGTGAGTAAAGAAGCATCCTTATCGAATCAGGGTAAGGGAGGATAGGATGGGGGTTTGCTTAGGGGAAGCTTGGAAAGGGGGGGATAACATTTGAAATGTAAATAAATAAAGTAACAAAAATATCAGCAGCTTAGAAGTACTCTCTAGGACTTGTCAGAGACCTGGGATTGGGGAGTCTCCAAGGAGTCTGTGAGGGTAACCCTAACTGTGATTCCTAGCAGTGGGGGACATGGAGACTGAAGTGGCCGCTTCTTGATTCTGTTCCCCTAACTGTGCTACCTTGTCTGGCTTCAGTGGAAGAGAGTGTGACTAATCCTGCAGTGACTTGATGTGCCTGGGTGGGTTGGTACTCATGGGAGTTAGGGGGTGTGGTGCGGGCAGGAGGATAGGTTGTGTGAAGCTGGGACTGGGAGGGGAGAGGCTGCTATGATTGAGAAGTAATCAAAGAAAAACAAAACTAGAAAACAAAAATCCAAATACACAACCAAAAAAAATTAAAACAACCCCCCCAAAACAAAATCAATCAATCAAACAAACAAAACAAGCTATGAGTCCCAGGGTTACATGATTTGGATATCTTCTCCGTGCAGCCACTGGCCAGCAATAAACACTTGCCTTTCAGCTTTAAAATAAAGAAATCAATAAGATGATAAAAAAATTTTCAAATAAAGATGAAAAAATCTGTGTCTTAAAAATATAAGTAGTTTGATTTAATCAATATCTGTGAGTTGCCATAAAGCATACAAGAGAGAGATATATTAAAAAAAAATCTCAGGCAGATGTTATCTAAACTTTCAGTTCCTCAAACAGGAACACATTAAATAATGTCTATGATTGATTTTTAAATGTGGAAAATAAACATAGTATTCAAAATGCTAATTTAACCAATCTAAAGCCGTAAAATTAAACTGTTAAATTTGTTGAGTTCTGGATAGAAATGCTCAGAATATGTTGGTTTCCATTCCAAGCCCTTTAAAATTTTATGCATACTATTTTGCCACATGTGTATATTTAAATTGTGATTTAAAATGTTAAAGTAGATGCAAAAATCTTGTAGCCACTAAATTTGAAATGTTAAAAAATTCATTTATATATTGCTGGTTGAAAGTTCATTTCCAGGTTTTATGTGCCATGCACAGCTAGGAAATGGACAGAAAAGAGAAAGGGTCACAGACTGAAGAGATGAAACCTGTGAATAGCTTGCATTTTAATATTTTGAGTTCTGTGAGGCTTAGACTGAAACTGCATGTTTTAAACTTCTAGCTCCATTTTACAGTTGACTTAGCAAGTTCTCTGACTTTACCTCTGTAAACTTCAAAAGATGAGAATACTGTAAATTGTAACATTTATCCACACATTTTCTATAACAACAAGTTTAATCATTTTTTAAGAGACAAAAAATGAGGAGGAAAAACACACTAAAGGAGGGCGAGGGGCACTGACAGAGATGGAGAATATACTGGAGAAGAGGGAGGGGCGTAAATATACTAAGATTGTTTTAAAAGCCTTAAAGAATTATATTATTTAATATTTACTAAATTTACATATAATACACATAAATGTATGAGCATCCATACACATATAGCTTACATGAAGTTCCGCCATATCTAACAGAAACCTAGCACTAGGCATGAGAATTTATATTTTCAGCTGTTGGTTAAGGGAGTCCAGGAGCCTCCCAAAACAGTACAGGGTATTGTTGTTTTCTTTGGTTTCCTCTTCCACGTGGATGGTAGATTTTTACTGCTGGAGATATCATGTACTGTGAACACAAGATTGGAAATATTTGAGTTGAGTATGACCTGAAATCCTTTTCCCTGGGGAACAAGTTTTCATAGTATCAGAAGTGCTATGGAAACAGCCAATGGAGAAGAGAAATCAGTTGTTCTAGCTAGAAGATATATATGAATAACAATAGTAGTTAGAATGGTAACATATTCCCAAATGTGTATAGGTTGTAGGTAATCAGCATGTCTCTAATTCAATGCAAGGCCTACTCAATAAGATGGAAGGTACGCTTGGTTCCAGAAACCTACCCAATACCCCATGGCTAGTGAGGTTATCGATTTTACTGTAGAACTTGCTATTGCTGTTCTTTACTTGACCAGCTTAATTACTAACTGCTTCCAAAACGTGTCTCCATTTATTCACAGGTTAAGTGTAGCTTTCACTCCTCGTAAAGGAAGCACTATAGTCTACTGGAAGCATAAAGAGATGATTACAGAAAACTAAAACTGAAAAGGTAGCGAACCACTGGTTATGGGGTGCCCACTCCCAGTGGAGACATTTATAACAAAATCCTTGCACCTAGTAGTCTGGAAACATCATGAGAAAGGCATGGAAAGACTGTGAAACCTAGAGGACTCGGAAGTCTGCTGTGAGATTGTGTTTCCTAGAAAGAGTAAGAAAGCTACATCCATGTTAACATCAACACGGCTCCCTAAGCAAGACCAGCACAATGAAAACATGAATAGATATGGAAGTAGAAATCTTATAGGCTCCAACAAATAACTATAAACAACTAATGGCTTCTGAGAGAGGCATAATTAGCCTTCCCCAGGATGAGTGTCTTAATTAGATATGCAATATCAAATGGTTTGTCCTGAAATCACGTACAACAAGCAACATTAAATAGACTTAGCTGGTTGCAAATATGAACACACACACAAATATATACATATATACATATACATATGAGCACACACACATATATATACATATACACATACATATATACATATACATGTATATAATACATATATATATATGCATGTATATACATATATACATATATATATGTGTGTATATATACATACACATATATATTCAAAGAAAAAGAAGCTACGGATTTGAGAGGAAGTAAGAAATAGCATAAGAAAGATAGGAGGAATGGGACATGGGAGGGTTTGGAAGGAGAAAACAGAAAGGAAAAAAATGACAAAATTATCTTTTAATTAAAATTTGGAAATCGTAAAGAAGGTAAGTTGAATAGAGTTACACTTCTAATGAGTTATCACAATGAGGTCCTGCACATGATTTTTAATAATTATATTTCTCATGAGTTCTCATAGCGTACTACAGCACATATCTTTATTTGGGAATTATGTTTTCTGTTTGATCACTTCTTGGCCTTTAGCTAAGCACAAGTGTAGAATCTGGTTTTACCAGTTTAATCAATTATCTGTTTGAGAAAAAAAATCATTTGCTGTTACATAAGGAAACCAAGTTAATGTTGAATATTTTATTACTGTAAGTTTTCTTAGACATTTTGGCTATATTTGAATCATTTTCAATATGTGTAAATGAATATTTATGAACAAGACTTCAAACAGATATTTCAAATCAATTCTTTGACCAAGGAAGATCTATGAACACTCATGTAACTTATCCTTTGCCCCCTGGTTCTTCTCTGGTTATTGTGTCTTTATTATTAACCTGCATCCTGGATGTTCAGCATCCACTCACTGTTTCCCATCTTTCCCTGACTCATAATGTGTAATTCTTGATTCTGTCTTCCCTTGTTTGACCTCAGTCCATCATCATTTGTCATCTGGAGACATGTTTCTTCCAGTAAACTAATCTTGTAGTATTAATCTATGAGGCACACTTGAAGTAAATATGACTGAATTGTTATGTGTTTTTAAGGCTCTTAATCCGAAATAAGCACATGCATTCAAAATTGTAAAATCCACCAAGGTTGGGAAGACTTTTAACTTCTAGACTTCTAGCTTAATATGTATCTTGTGATGTAACTGACAAGGAATTATCCATGGCTTATGCATTGAAGGGATGTTTACTTACAGTTTTAGCTTAATTAGCATATTTTAAGGTCAGCTGGGGATAGGCAGTATTTTAAAACGGTATGTAAGGGATTGTAGGTTAAGAGAACCACCCAGGTGTGGATCTGGATTATATCCTTACTTTTCCTAGACCTTGAGCAACTTCCTAACCTCTTATTGTCCTTGGATAACAAAGGTCATCAAAGAGATTTCACAGTGCAGTTAAAAGGATTAAATAAGGAACACATGCTATATCTAGAATAGCATTCAGTACACAGACATATACTTGAGACATATTAACTATTGCATTTGTACCTGCTAGGGATCTAAAAATGATCAAAAAGCAGTCTGTATAATTAAAGTTGTAAAACCAATGTGAACATTTGTAAGTTTTTGTAGATATGATCTAAAATCACAGAAGAATGTTAAAAGGGAACATTAGGGAATCAAAAGATCTGCAAATTACAATTTTAAAAGAAAATGTTATCTACTTTATGGACAATAAGCTGCAGAGGGAGTGAAAGGTAGGGAGGAATTATTATTGTTTGGGTGAGATTATAAAACAGCACTTGAGATAGGGAAACTGGGTATACTTGGGTGCCTGATATTAAGGATAAAGTTGATAGAAACCAGTTTTGATGTAGATGTGATAATAGAAAGCCCAAATAACTTAAGAATGTTCTAGTGTAAAATGCAAATGTATGGCTTGCTCAGTTGGGCAGTTTAGTGCCATTTATTCAGATACAGAGATAGTAATGAAGAAGAGGAGAACTGTGTCAAGACTCCAGTGAAGGTCGTTTTCTACTGTGCATGATTTGACACAGCATCTGGTGAGAAAGTACGTACATGAGGGGAGCAGATGCCCCTGTGAAAAGATCTTTGGACATTTGTAAGTACTGTGATGATAGTGAAGATCTGAGGATCTTCTTGAGTGGCATGCACCAAGAAAGACATTCTCAAGAGAACTCTACACATAAGCATCTGAGGGACCCAGCAGAGACATTCTGGAAGAAGCTACCAATAATATGGAATGTGTATAGTATTTTGGAACCTTAGCTTTGAAAATACTTCTTACCTTTAGAAATTGAGCTTTGGCCTAACCTTGCAACTGAGTTAAAAACATGGCTTGACTTCTTTAACACTATATATATACTCACGCCCCTGGCCCAGAATGTCTGTCTATGTGTGTGTGTGTGTGTGTGTGTGTGTGTGTGTGTGTGTGTAAGAAGTCACGAAGTTCAGGGTAATCTAGAAAAGAAAGATCAACTATAATCACGGAAAGCAACATGTGGATATGGCTTGGTAACACCTATTTGCAGTTTTGAGTGCTTTTTTTAGGTCAGTAAAGATTTCCCTATAAACTCTGTTAAAAATAAATCAAAATAGGAGATTTCTCATTATTTTCCCATACCATACTTTTTGAGATGTATAGTATAAAGAACCTTGTTAGGAACAGATGGAAGAAAAATGGAAAAAAAAGTAAAGAATTTAAATTTGGGTTCACTCTTGTTCTAAATTATCTCAAGAGGAAGAATCTGTTCTTTCTTTCTTTCTTTCTTTCTTTCTTTCTTTCTTTCTTTCTTTCTCTCTCTCTCTTTCTCTCTCTTTCTTTCTTTCTTTCTTTCTTTCTTTCTTTCTTTCTTTCTTTCTTTCTTTCTTTCTTTTAACAAGGCATCACTGAACCAAGAATAACAATTCCTCAGAAGACTGTGGTACTGACCTGTGGAGAATCCTATCTTGATGACTATAAAGACATTTTCAATGAAATAGGTATGATATTTAGTGCAAAGAAGTCATTGGTGATTATGAGACATGTAAAAAGTGACAAAACATAATTTGAATGGGAGTGGATTTGAGAAACACGCTAAACCAAATGGCAGCAATTGGCATGTCTTTTTAGAAAAAATAAGGAGGGATGGAGGGGCAGGGATTCGTGGGTTCATTGAAGTTATGTTTCTGTTGTCATTTGCTAAAGTCAATATATATCTAGGAGCCACTTGGGAGAGAGGAAACAATGAAAGTTGTAAAAGATCAAAATGAAATAAACAAAATCCACGAGTAGAGAGTAATTGAATTTACTTAGTATCAATAAGTAGCCATGCCTCCATTTACCCTTTAATGTGTGTGTGTATTAATTAAAATAAGACACAGAAAGATTCTGCTTGTGTGCTTATGTACACTAAGGTAGCCAGTATCAAGTCTGGTTTCCCATACAGGTCACATTCTAGAATCATAGTATAACAGCAGATAATGCACTTCCTTTCTGGACAGGACTGTCTAAAATCTGACATGTTTTTTTTTTTTCTGGTAAGTGGACATTGAGTTGATTCAGGGTCAAGAAGCTTTTATACACTGATGAAGACAAAGTGGTGTTTGGTCATGGTCCACAACCAATAGAGACAGATGATAGATAGGTAGATAGATAGATAGATAGATAGATAGATAGATAGATAGATAGATAGATGATAGATAACAAGTCCCCCCCCCCAATGTGGCCATGTGGTCATCACCATACTGTTATTATCAGGTGGGCAGCCCCAGGAAGAAAACAGCACTGGAAGATCTCACAGTGTTGATTATTTCCCAAGAGAAACTTCCTTTTAAATTGGTCATTGATTTCTGAGGTTGAAATTTATCTTGTCAAGTAAAGTCAGTAGAATTAAATCTGCAGGAATTTATGAAACTGGCTGCTTTCCCAGTTATAATTTTATGGGCTTTGGTGTCAAGAAAACATAGGCATCTTCACATTCTAAAGGAACAGAGACATTGAAAAAAATGAAACAAAACAATAACTGATTTTTGTTTCAAGACTTTCCCAAGATAGCTTTTGTTCAAATGAATCATTGTCTTTACTCTCACTTTCTAGAGGAAAAGAGAAGCTAGTCAGGAAATATAATTTCCCCAAAATGCCTGGAAGACAAATGTTCTCATAAAGATGCATGGCGACAGAAGGAGGTGGTGTCTTGCTTCATTGATTTTTCCCTGTCCCTCTCCTCTGATAGACCTATGGAAATGTCATCACGGATAACATTCTACATATGCAGAAAATGCATTTTGTGATTGAACAAAGTGGCCATTTTATTTCTCTGATGAAATTTATGTATTCATTTTCTATTATCGGTTATCATTTACCATTAGTTGAGAAAAAGGTATGGCTTAGGATGCAGCCTGAGAAAGTTGTTTGGAACATTGATGCATAACACAGATATGTTCTCTTTTTTTATATCTTTAGCATATGAATGTGCTTTACTATAGTTTAGTCTAAGAGCTTCTAGCTTTAGATCCTTAGGCTAAACCCATACATATAACCGAGATAGAGCAGGGACAATTTGTATGGACAGAAAATTATTTCTTCCTTCTTAAAGGTTATGGGGAACTCATATAGTAAGAAATACAAAGGATTTAATTTTACAGCCTGTTAAAATTCTTACAGAAAGTTTACTTCAGCCATACTTTAGGAGCCCTGTAAAATCTCCTTATATCATGTACATTTTATCTTTATGTCTAGACTTGCTGATTATGCGGCTAAGGGATTGCGACAGCTGCAATGAGCTTCTGCTGGGGATAAGAACAAGGAAATGTGTATATACTAACTTATCTTTTCTCAGAAAACACACTTTTATCTTCTTAGTTGTTTAAGGAAGTACTTCAACTCTTCCATTTGCCTTCAAATGTAAATTCAGTTAAAATATATCTTAAAGTAAAAATCTATTTAAACCTATAACTGAATGGATAGGAGTATAACGAAATCCCTGATAAAGTAGAAATTTGTGCTTTTTTTCTGGGAATATAGGCTGTTTGATTTAAATATAGCCAAAAGCTAAGAGCATATAAATATATGAAAGATTAATGATAATTGATTTATAGTAAAGTTTATTGATTACTAAAATCCTTGGCTAAAGTAATTTCAGTTCAAAAGTTCTAGAAGAATCAATTTCAAGTGCATGGAGTGGGGATATTTTTAGGTGTGTATGGAACATTCTGGCAAATGATTTCAAGTGACTTATTAAGCTCTATTTCAGCTTAATCTAGAGATATATTCTCAAATTTTTCTACATTAGATTTCTGATTAAAATTTGCTTTTCTAACTCAATGAGCCTGAGTTCAATTTTCCTTTAATTTCTAATGTCTCTGAGATTTTTGATGTCTTTCAGTTTAAATGTTATATAGAACAAACTATTAGGTATTTTACAGTGAAATACTGAAATTGCCATGGTGGAAGGAAAAGAAGTCAGTAACAATGCAATATAAAAACAGGTGAGAACCAGTGTAATGCTTTTATAATCTGCCTTTCCTCAAATGCTTTCTGATTTGTGACAGACAGACAGACAGACAGACACACACACACACATATACCACATAATCACACATCATGTTGTTATATGAGTTGAAAATAAATTATTTTAATAATGAAATTCTTTCTTCAAGACTTTGCAGAAACTGGTTTTCTCTAATGTGTTTGAGATATGTTATGTATATCCAAGACTGGATACACCACTATAATAAAAGATGTCATGTGTGCGGAAGAAATCTGATTTTCAATTAAGACCAACTTGGACTTAAAGTTGTTACAATCCTTATAGCCTATAGAAGTTTATTAACTTGTGCATGTTCTAATTAAATCACCAATACTAACACCTAACCTGAAATTCTTTCAGTGCTTAATACAAATGTAAAAACAGCTGCCATACTACTTGTCAAAGCAGTAGGTACCCTGTCTTGCTGCAACCACCTACTTATGTGCTTGCTTAAGGATGAACTTGTTTACCAGAGAGATGGTCCCTTACAAAGCACTAGCACATATCATGGAGTCAAAAATATATGTTGAGTATATAAGCATGGCTACTGAAACATAGAAAATGTGTTTTCCATTCTAAGAAACAAATTCTCTATATATAGCATGGTAAGAGGGTCTCACCACCTTGACCTTAAATGGCTCCTTTAGTAAAAGGATGTATCCCTTCTTTCACTAGAGGGCACCAAATCATTGCCCTAAAATAAAAGCATCACAAGGAATTGGGGTGGGGTGGGGGCTTAGTAAACTGAAAAAGCCTGATTATAATCTCCATTAAATATATGTTGGTGATCTCAGGGGGTGTGTAAGAATTTTAACCACGCTTTCTCGGGCAGATTCTCACATGCATGCAATTATATTCTGCGTGTCGAGAAATCTGATGCAATTTAATTAAGCGCGGGGGACTTTATTCTGTTCAGTCCCTCAGAGGAGACAGTGAAATACTTTGGAAGAAAGCATCATTGTACATCACTCAGGCCACCAGGGTACATCGATGTGGAAGCATTTGTTTCATTTCTATTCTCTCCAAACCTTTGATTCTTTAGTAGAAATAAACTGAATAGTGTCTTAGTAGCCTGTAGGACTTGTGATTCCCTGTGGACCTTGTTTACTGGTTGGGAGGGTCCTTGAAGTCAGGGAGGCTGGTTTAATTTTTCAATTTTCAGATTTATGTGATGTGCCCTGTGACACTTACCCTCAAACTAACTCCTCTGGAGATAGAAAATTGAGGGAATTGTATTCACAATTGTTGCAATTTTATTCTGAATGCCTAGTTCATTTTTACCCTCTGCTAACCAGCTGAGGTTGAGAGGGTTTTGTGAAGAGGGGAGATGCTACTGATGAAGTTAGTTTTCTTGCTTGTTATACTACACTGTCGGTTCCCCTCTCCCTTTCTCTGTGTCTGAGCATTATAATAAACTTATTTTAGATTGATTGGCATCCTACACTCATGATATTCCCCTCTCAATGCCTCTTGTTAACAAACCCATTGTTAATTGATTATTGTTTTTCTTCCTTTCCAAGATCCTATGATTTGATGTTTTTGTTTGTTTGTTTGTTTGTTTGCTTTGCTCTGTTTTTTGTTTTCTTTTTGGTGGTGGTGGTGGTGGTGGTCGTGTGTGTGTGTATGTGTACACTTGTAGTCTCAGCACTTAGAATGAAGCAGGAAGATCATTGCAAACTCATGACCAGCCTGAACTACATGGAAACTTAAAATGAGCCTGGGCTACATAGCAAGACTATATAAAAAAATCCAACCAAATAAATAAATAAGTTTAAAAGAAAAGAAAAATCACATGGCAGAAATTATGCATTATTTTCAATAAATACACATCACAAAACACATTGGCAATAAATTATTCTTGTGCAATATTAAAATATAGTCATTAAATAGCAAATGATATTTAGAAGAATTATCTTCCACATGTTCTGTTTCTCTCTCTCTGTCCATATATATATACATATATATATATGTGTGTGTGTGTGTGTGTGTGTGTGTGCGTGTGTGTGTGTATTACATGTATAATATCTATTATTTACCCATGCATATGCTCCTACCATACATTTATAACTTTATTTCTCTGTATCTATCTACTTATGTATATATCTACCTTTCTATCATCTGTCTATCATTTATCCATCTATATATCTATAAATCTCTATGTATCATCTATCTATCTATCTATCATCTATCATCTATTTATCATCAATCATCTATCATCTAAATCTACCTTCCTTGTATTGTTTAGATTCTCTGTGTAAAGTTTCTCTGTTTAGAGATGCTCACTCAATGGCTAATTGACTTAAGTGATGGGAAGGACAGAATCATATTCTTTCTTAGACAAAAAGTCAGATTATCTTTTTCTGTAACATTGGTCTCTGTACTAAGTGACAAGGAGGCAGTGACTGCTGACACTGGAACGAGTTCACAAAGGAGTAGAACTACAGCCTGCTCCTTATTTTCATGAGTTTCACATCTTCAACTTCAACAAGGCGGAAGGAAAAGAATTTGGAAAGCAATATCATCTGTAGAAAGCATGTATTAACTAATTTTCTTGTCATTTTTACCTAAGCCATACTTATGTTAAATTCGGACAGCATTGGGTTTATAAAGAATCTAGAAATTTTAGAAAACATATGGGAAGGAATGCAAAAGCTATATAATATTCTATAAAAGGAGATTTCAAAATTGTAAACTTGGGTATTTGAGAGGGCTCTGGAGTTAGTTCCTCAAAGACACTATGGTACAGTTTCATATTCAATGTTTACAGGTATATCTTAACTAAAGCACACAGCAAACACATAATTAATTAAGAAAGATGAATAGTAATGTGATTGTTTGATATGTTTAGTATGATATGCTAGTTAGATATGATTGCTGGAGTAAATGCCTTAGAGTACTGAGTTCAACAAGCACAATACCCTGGAGTAAATGCATTAGAGTACTGAGTTCAACAAGCACAATACCCTGGAGTAAATGCATTAAAGTACTGAGTTCAACAAGCACAATACCCTGGATTTGATACAAGGAGGTAAAGAGGATTAGGAGGAGCTGGGAGAGAGAAAATTGAGATCAAAATATATAGCATGAAAGCAAATATTTTTCAGTTCCAAAAAGAGCTGAAGATTTCTATGAATTCATGAAGCCTTTCTATTCACTTTATTTCCCTTTAATTAATCTTCTGTGGTTCCTTTGGAACTGGAGCCTCTGATGTGGGAATTCCTCACTTAATTGATTCTGTCTTTTGGTGGCTGTGGTAAATCACTTCAAGCAACATTTTGTATTTTGGCTTATCTTTAATTATCTGAATTACATTTTAAACAGTATCCAAAATGTGTTTTTGTAACCATTCACATTTTATTTTAAACTTTTGTACTTATCCACTAAAGACTGGTTTGCTGCAAACAATTAATTTCCAGTATATTATGCCTCTTATCTTTTATTTATTATTCCAGGAAATATTTTATTTATTTTTGAGAACATTGTCTTTGAGTTTGAGTCCTGGTCATTTTATTTACTATACAAACAACTAAACAACTAAACCAACCAACCAACCAACCAAACAAACCTAAAACCCACCCAAACCAAAACATAACAACAAAACAATGGAAGAAAGCTTTTTCTTTCCCTGCCAAGCAAGGATGGCTGTATCAAATTTACAAAAAAGGCAAGTTCCACCCAATTCTGTAGCTAACACACTTCCCATATCCAGTGCACTAGTTATCTAAAGCCATGGAGCCTTAACATGGCAGAAACTTAAACAAAAGTTCTCAGCCATGCTCAAGTGACTAAGGGACACATGGCCCTGTAGTTCAGGCCTGATTCCCTACAACTAAGTCCCTCCCTCTAACTTCTTTTTGTGTAAGAATACAGTCTCCATGGAAACTGAATCTCACGAGTTAATCCAATGAAAGAACTCTACTCACTCAGCTTTTTCATGCAGTCACGTAGCCTGGTTTCTAAGCTAAGGACCCGTTGATGCAGTTCTTCATAGTCATAGGCACCAATTTCCTCCTGAATCCCAGTGAGGACTGAAGACAGGTTTCGAATTTCCTCCTTGAACTGTGTGATGAGCTTTGCATCGGTTTTGTACTGCTCCAACACTGGAATCAGGGGCAGTAGCTCGTCCATTTTCTCTTTCAACTCCTGTGGAAAGCAATAGAATGTTTCCAAGATACATTTAAAACAGAAAAGGCAGCTACATTCTTTGAATTAAGACATGAAAAGGTACTTATTAAAACAGCTTCAAAGTTCTTCATTGATAATTTGGTTGACATCATGTAGACTTTTGTAATGTAAGTGGCCACGTGATTCTTGGTAATAAATTATCCTATTTCAGCTTGTCAACATAGCAACCTCTCTTTGAGAGATTACATGCACTGCTTATAAAATAAATTGATCTTTACCATAATTAGAATGTCTTTCTATCATAGCAATTATGGTCTTTTGGATTTTCTTACCTTCTGCTAGTGTTTTATAACCTGAATAATACATCATCTCATTTGGAAACAGAGACATGATCCCATTTTCCAGTGATGTATTGAATAGCAATACTGGAAAGAGATCAAATATCTTATGAGAGACATGATGGCAAATGAATACCTATACCATAGAACTACACTAAGGAAAAATTTTTTATTCTAGTTCTACTTTTTCCTTGAATTGAAGTCTGTTTTTAAAGCCAGTCGTTGGTGTTTCTGGTGTTTGTTTGTTTTTGTCTTTCATTTCTGATCAGATGTTCTCTGTCCTTTAGAATATTCATTTTAGGACAACTTCATTAGGAAGGTAAGTTCAACTGCATGATAAATCATACAAAGTTTCACAAAAGCTGATGAGATATATGCTGCTGTTTCTATTTTGAATCATTAACTAGACTTTGTGTCCACTTATCTTCTAGCATAGATAATTAAGATGTCACTACAGACGGCAGAATTACTTGCCTACCATGTAGTGAATTAACTCTTTAATGGAACAAGGTGCATAACTTATATAACAGTTGGGCCAGTTGCACAGAGCTGTCCAACATTAAAACACTGATTTTTGTCAAGGGACCAAACAATGTATGTTATCAGTTTTCCCTATTCCTCATCATCACAAGCCTGAGCCACAGCCTGCACTTTTACCTGCACCTTCTGTACTTGTCATACGTACTTCTTTCATTTAAACTTGGTAGATATAAACAATAAAAGTGTTGCAAGAGCTTGAGTTAGCTGTGAATTTATTGCAGATGATATAATCTGTTGAAAGAGTTCCAAAGTATGACCCTTTGAGAATAACCCATAGACACTGTCAGAAACCATACTGTATAATTATTTAAGGAGCTGAAAATTGCATTTTTAAATTACAGTTAGAAAATGTTATTACTATAAATACTTTCGAGTAGCAGAAGCTCCCAATTGCTGCTCTGATTAATAGGCTTGTGTTTCTGGTGGGGAGATTTCTACATGTTCTTCAAACCTGGAAATCTTTGAATTTCTCTGTATGTACAAGCTGAATGAGGTGATTAACACAATTTCAGTAATGAAAGAAGATTGGTAACTTTTGCAGTCAAAAGGTAGAACTGCAGAGCTTGCTCAGTTTAGGGCTTATCTTGAAATAAACTTATTAGTTTAAGCATCTTGCAGTACCCCTAAAGGGAGATACGATTGTTTCATTAGAATTCTAATAAAAGTTCTGCTCACATCATTTGCTGCAAACTATCATAACTGCCACAATTGAACACTTTAAATTTTACCGTGTGTGTGCGTGTGTGTTTGTATATTCAAAGAGTGAAATCTGATATCAAAGTTTCAGAAATTTCTTTTCTCTGATTAATTAAGAAGTAATTTTACTTTTTCAAAAGTTACTAGACTTTTGAAAATCAATTTTGAAGCTTTGGATACTTATTAGAGGACCCTGGTATATATCATATATGATATATATAAAGTACCATAAATCTGGCATTGCTGATACCTTCTAGAATTTTACTTTCAACTATATAGCTCTGACAATAACCAGAGTACTTGCCAACAACGGTTGATCTCAATATGATGGCTAGCTGAGCTTTCCACCTGAAAGATCATAGAAGGAAAAGTTGACAGTGTTTGAGATGAGATGAAAGTTTTGCAGCAGCAGAGAAATTTTTAATAGAGTAATTTTCCACTTAAGCTTGGTTTTAGAACATTCTTCTTCTAGCATATGTTTTCTCTGCATCTAAAAGGAAATGTGATTCATGCTAAAGTGTGATTCAGGGAAGAGATGAGTTTCGTAAGTATGTTTAGACACTTAATTATTACTATGATTTGGCTGTATATTCACCACGATGGAGGCCAGAGGTTGATTTCAAGTGTCTTTCACAATCACCCTATTCTTACAGATAAGGTCTCTCAGTGTTTCCAGGAGCTCACCTATTAGGCTACGTTACCTACTTAACAAGCTTCAGGGATATAGCTGCTTTTAGTTCCCCAATGCTGAGGATGCAGTGTGCCTTCCCCCAAACCCTGTCACAATTTCATGTATGCTGCGGATAAGAAATCAAGTCCTTATGCTTGTACTAGCAGTAATTTACAAACTTTACCAACTTTGCAGTCCCTATTACCTTAATTTTAAATCAAAGACCTCGTTTATCAGTTTAGACCTATAGTTTTAGAGCTAGATGTTGTCAGTCAGAATTTTCCTCAGGTCCTAGAAAATGTACTCTTTGTGCATTAGTTTACCTGGTGGGAATCAAAACAGTATAAGGTTGCTTGCCTTGTTGAATGGGTGTGGCAATTGAACCAATTAATGTACAAAAGTGTTCAAAACTCTGCTGTGAATATGTATGTCCAGAAAAAATGGTTATTACTTTGATAACTGATGTTTAGACTTTGACATTCCCAACATGTCTTTGAAATCATCATATGAACTATGAAAAAAAACCAAAATTATAATCACATGGTATTTTCTGAAAATTCAATTTTCTAATTGACACCATGGCTTTCACTAGGGAAAATCCTTTATACACTAGGGCAAATATGTTTTTGGTTTCTCTCATCTTTCTTTTTTCACTACAGATGCATCCCCAGACCCACTACTCAGGGAACCTTACATGGGCCCCTTAATTTTACCAAGTCTTCAGTACTATTTTCTCCTGATGTACAATATGGGCTCCTGCTCTCCTGTTGCTGTTTTTTTCTGGCAGTGCTTCTCTCCTCCACTTAGCATTCATAACCTTCTCATTTGATAATGACACAGCTTCAGGTTCACACTGTTGCTTTACCATCTACATCCCAATTCGGAGCATAGATACCCTGTTCAATTTCTAGATCCTGCCTGAAATTTTGTATTTCAGAAGAAAGGCCACACCCAACATTGCTTTCTTGAACACTGACAAAATCACCTAACACCTCAGCAGATCATCAGTGGAAAAATGAATCTCCCTTTGTGTTCTTAAACAATGATGCTACATCCTTTGAGCCTGATCCATTTCCCTCTTAGTTGCTTTTCATGGGAAGAGTTTGTGCTTCATTTTTCTAGGAAGGGCATGGTCCTGTCTCACAGAGTGTATGTATGTGCTCAATGAATTCTGGTTGATATCGATGCCTGTCTAGAACTTTATATCTCTCCCTGTTTATCATTTCCCTGTATTTTTTCTATTTATCCAGCTCACAGTTTTATTTCCTTTAATTTTCACGTGTATTTTATCTTCTATTCCAACCTATTCTTTTCTTCTTTCTCTTTTTTAAAGACTTCTGCTTAGTATAAATCTCTCTTTAATCAGATTCCCCACTTTCTCGCTTGTCAATATCCTCAACTTTTCTGTCCTGTTTCTTCTTTTGAAATTTGACATACATTGATGTCTCATCTATACCTCTGCTCTGATATTCCAGAGGCCACCGAGAAAATTCTAAGTCATGATGATTTCTATATCATTATAATGTGCCTTTTAAAGATCCTGTTTGTCTCTGACCAACTCCCTATATTTTTCCAGTATGCCTAAACCCTTGACCACAAGCTTGAATTCAACTCAATCCCTTCACTTTGGGATTGAACTTCATTGTCTAATTAACAGAGGGACAAGAGATAGTATCTACAGACAACCTTAAGGTTGTCAAAAACTCAGTGCTATACTTTTTATGACAAAGCAATACTTTTTAATAGAGGCTCAAGTGACATTCAGACTAAGAAGTTTTATTTTTTTAAATAAATGACTCTGTCATATATTAATAAAGTCTGCCCAGCAAGGTCAATACATTTTTCCATTTCTAGTATTTAGATAATTGTCATTAAACCACCTAAAATCTTTTTTAAAAGATCTCATTCATATAAATTTTGAAAACTATCCTTTTAAAGATCCTGTCATCAATGGTATTTTTGCTTCCTTTAATAATTTACATCTCCATAGTAGCATAAATTGATTAGAAAAATCTTTGATGACATAATTATTAGTTTTCCTGGGGATTTCTCCTTTTCTTAGATGGCAATGTACCTGTGATTCTACCCAGAAACTCCCCATGTCTCTGATGGGCAGAACCTTTTAAAAAATTAACAGTTTTCTATGTGTTCCTGGCTGCTGGCTAATGGTCACTATTTAGTGATGAGACAATTGTGTCCCCAGTAAGACTTTACCTTTGTACATGGGCCCAGGAATAGTGATTTTCAACTGAGTGACATGCTATCTGTATACTATGCTGGAGTGTCAAGATTGTAGAATTCACACTTACTTGAAAATGCTTGGTCATTAGCGTCTTCCGATCATCTTCAATCTGCCGAAACTTGGCCTTCAGTCCTTTCATTTGGGTTTCCATTTTTAAGACATATTGAAAATCTCTCTGAGTTCTCAAGTTTAAGACTTCAATAGACTGGGACATATTCTGTACCTGTTTTTTTAAAAAAGTCATTGTTTGTGCATTATTCTCAGTATATGGATTCTTGAAATCTCTACTAAAATATAAAAATGTTACTAGCATGAAGAACAAAAGAACCAAATCGGCAAATGCATATCTGCTGTCTCATGTTAAACAAGATTCCTTACAGTAAGCATTCTAAAATTATAACCAAAGAAAATTATACCTATGCATGTCATAACAATTGGCCATGTATCATTAGGAATGGTCACACAAACAAAAAGCTAGTAGATTAGAAAAAAACTTAAAATTAGTTTCATTTCAAGGCTTTATAAGGTAATAATACCCAAGATAATGCATCTTGACCTAAGATGTGTCTGTAAATGCTGTTCATAACTTTAGAGGTACATAGCAACAGTGTATAGTACTGACAGGTCCAACAGAGTTAAATCATTTTGAAGTAGAAGAATAAGGAAGAAGAGTGAGGTGGAGATTTCATGAAGGATGAAAAAAGTTATGTGAAAAAAATTCTGTAGACAAAAAGGCTGGTCTTCCTCAGTTCCCACCACTTAAATCATCATCCCAGCAGGTGCAGAACATGCTCAGACTGTCTGAAGCTGGTCTATTGTTAGAGTACTAATATATACCCCAAGGTGGAACTTTAAAATTGCTAAGGACACAGACAATGCCTGAACTACTTTGCAGAGTTAAGTGTAGCAGAACACTTGTAAAAAATCCTATACAGTTGCAAATGAACTCAAAATGTAAATGTCTCCAAAATCCCAGGATGTGTAGCATAAAAGCCAGAATCCTTTGTTCAGTGGAATGTTGAGCTACTGAATTATCCCTCTTATTTTCAACCCTCTTCTTACTTGTAAACAAACCATATATTTTATATATCATAAATGATACACTATACCCTGCCTCTGCTGCAACTCTGTGTCTTTGTTCAATTCTTTGTTCTAGAACAAAGGAATATGGACCCTCTCCAGATGAGCTCACTGAACCCTGATATCAACTCCCTTTGATTTCAATACATTTACATCATGATGATTCTAAAATACTCTGAGGGGTGACACTGAGTTGACCAGGACAAGTGCTGGGAGTGTTGGAACACCTTCTAAGTAGCATAGCATGTGTTTGAGGGACTTGGGAAATGGTAACCACATAAAATGCCTTATACATAGGCAGAAACACATGTTAAGCCAATAGCACTTGTCCAGGTCCATTGAACCCCAGGCTATTTAGAAGTAGGAAATGGGTGACCTAGAAAGAGTGCAGAAATGAAAGGAAAGCTGCTCTAATTTTTGTGGTAGCAAAATCCTGGAAACAAAGAGAAAGCCTATAGTAGAGGGAAGCATTTGGATGAAGAAGAATCTAAGGATAAATTATTGTGAAGACAAAGATGGATGTCTACAACCCTGGTGCTTCTGAGCAACAACTTCATCATCACCTGGAAGCTTGTCAAAAATGCGAATCCCAGAAAAATTACAAAGACACTCAATTAGTCTGCATATTTATCAAGATTCTCAAGTGATTCCTACAACTGACTTTTAAAGCTTGAGATTTCCCATTCATCTGGGAAGATTTTCTTGAAGAGATAAACATAATACGGATACAGAATTTGATCTCTTATCACAAATAAAATACAGTCACACATACAAATGATAATATGACCTATTAAGAAAAATTATGAAGAAATGCACATAAAAGAATTAGAAAAATGTGTATTAGGCTGCTAATATTAGATTTCTCTTATATTTTTGGTTATGAGCTCAGCCTTTAACAGCTGAGCCATCTCTCCAGCCCTAGATTTCTCAAAGAGGAAAGAACTATCTGTATGTGTATAGTGTATATATAAATCCATTTTGATTAAATGATTTTTTTTTGCATTAGTGAATATACCAAAGAATGAACCCAGAAAGATGATAGGATTTCAAATAGTTCTTTTTGTTTTTTTAGATATGTGAATGCACACTTTCATTTATTTTTAAATAAATATGTATTACTTAGTAATTAGTGGAATGCTACTTTTATTGAAAGAAACACACATGAACTACAAATGAATAATCTGTTCAGAGATAGACTTTTCCATAAGGAAAAATTATGAATATTAATGCACATACCAGTTAGCTCAAAAGAGATCATGTTATACATTGCTCAGAACTGTCATTTTTTTAAAAATCCAGTGAATTCAGGTGCCTGGGCTTGCCTCCGTTCTTTACTTTTTGTCAGACAAGTCAAGTTTTCTTATCCTTTTCCTGTGATGTCTTGATCTTTAGTCTTCCCTTATGTTCATACTGTCTGTTCCAAACATGACATACTCTGGCTTGTATTAAAAGTAATTTTAAAATATGTTCTTGGACAACATCAGCAAAGGCCCTTGATCTGTTCTCCTCATCACAGGCTGCGTCTCCACATCTTTTACTTGCACGATGTTATCACAGAACCAGACATAGAATAAGTGCTTAATAAATACTTCCTGGGTAAAATTGTCTTAGTTTTAAAATAGTATAATGAATAATTCGAATCTTAACATTTTAGAGAAAGGTTTTTCTCTCCCTACAATTGTTGCACACAAATATATATTATGACAAATATTTCTCAATGTGAAATTATTATATTCAGAAAGCTTCATATTTATTTTAGTCCAATAGAAAATTAGAAACAGCATTGAACTCATGGAAACATCATCATGGATAAAAGCATTACTTTCAAAGCAATTTTCTAACCTCGTTTAGAGTTAAGCATTTGCATTAAAGAAACTGGCTTCCTATTAAATATGTAACAGTCTGCAAAGATACCCATCCTTAGCATGGTTGATAGCTTCCTAAGAATTTTCTATACCTAATCATATTTCACACAGTTAGAATATAATGGGCAAGAGGAAATATTCAGAATTGAGTTAAAAGAGAGTCCCTTATTTTATGTTCTACTAGGATGTCTCAATTGAATTTTCAACTTGATTTGTTTTATGGGAAAATGCATTGAGAGAATTTTTGATGAGACTTAGTTGCGACCATCTATATTACACAGCCTTGAATAATTGCAGGAACTATATCAGTGGTATAAGATATAATTTAAAGTGTCTAAATGGACAGTATTTTGGTCTGATTTGCCTTCAACTCTTCCTAAGAGCTTCCTAGTGTTGATGGAGACTACTCCCTTGAGCAAAAATTTCCTGATGATAAAGGGCACTGTCTTCTCCATTATGTGACTCATTGGAAGGAGACCCATGTTTCTACTTATGCTCTGTTTCTCTCTGAAGTAGTTTTTCACTTTGACTTTTCATGTTTGTTTAGGATTTTATTGTGTTTTGAATGCTGGATGTCATCCACTAGCTCATGTACTGAAGGTTTGATTTTCAGATGACAGCACTATTTTGAGAAAGTCTAGAACTTTAAGAGGTGGGACCTAGCTGGAAGAAGTTAAGTTTCTAGGTCTAGGTCATCCAGGGCTGTTTCATGGCTATATTATTTCAGTGCCCTTTCTCTCTGCTTCCTGTCTGCTGGTTTGCTCAAACACATGTTCTTTTTCATGACTGTCTGCCTTGTCACACGGTCAAGGAAGACAAAGGACACATGACCATGAGCCAAAGCCTCTAAAACCATAAGACAAAATTAATTCTTCCTCTTGTAATTTGTTATACCTTGATATTTGTCACAACTGTGGAAACTATTTCATGGACATCTACACCATTTGGCAAAATCAATGTCTCCTATCTCTGATCTTTTTTGAAGCATTTGTCTTCTTTGTTTGTTTGTTTTATTAATAAAATTCATGAGGTCTTTCTGAATGAAAACAACTAAGTGCATTCTTACTCTGAGTTATAACTATTACTCTGACTACTTTATATGAAAAAGCCTGTTGCTCAATGTGTTTGGCTAGCTTTGATTTAACAAAAAGAACAGCAGTTCCTTGACTGGGAAGTTTGGTGTTAAAATGCGTTCAAAATCTTTAGGGTAAAGCATTATTTATAGTGTTGTTGAACTGATTTTATTGGTGAAAATATTGCCTACATCATAGTCTAAAATCTTGTTAGGAAATGTTGACTTGAGCAATGCATATAGCAACACACAAAAATACTTAGCTAACAGGTAGAATTTTAGTCTAACTATTTTATTTCCAGTGCACTAAGACGGAGCTACTATATTAGCTGACCTTGTTGAATATTCAGTACCATACATACATGATAAAGTATGAAAAGAGATAGTATCTTTTAATTAAGTTGGAGACCACTAGTGGTATTGAAATGATATAAAAAACAATGTCAAAGCTACCTGATATAACTCTACAACTTATCAGATAAGGGACATTTGAAACTTTACAAATGTAGATTCGGAAAAAGCCAGATTGTTTTTATGTAAATTAGAAAATGAACCATGTCTTCTGTAAGTGTTGAATGGAGTAGGTTAAAAAATATAAAACAAAAACAGTAATAATGGAAACAATAGTTCCATTACATCTATAATAAACATTTCTGTTTTGACCTATAAAATTTATATTGAACTATTTTAAATGGCTTTTGAAAAAAATTATTTATATGGTTTATTTATGTAATGCTCTACTAAAAGATACTAGAACATAATATAAAGTATGATCAAGAAAATTTTTCTTAGTGTATGTTGTGTAGAATTCAAAAGACTATTGAGGAATGTCAATAATCTAAGAGGAGATACAATTTTATAAAACAAAAATGTATTCAAAAAGTTAAACCATCTTCTACCCAAATTAGTTTCCCTAGTAATCCAACTAAATGTTAAATTTGAAGTGTTCAGTAAAAAAGATAATCAAGATTAGAAACCAATACTACAAAAGTAATCATAATATGCCTATAGTAATTTTTAACAGCTACTGTTTTTAATAAGAATGGCACCTGCTCTAGTTGAGGGTGAGAAGAATGGAATCTCACTATAAAAGAAAGCTTGAGAAGAGACAGCCAATATATGACAAGGACAGCTCCAAGGACAGGGAAAGGAGAAAAGTGTAATGAGAATTATGATTTCTTTAAAAACCAATTTACATTATGTGAATTATGTTTCTGTCTTAATCTAAGTTGTAAGATATGGGCCTACTTCAGTTTGTTCGCAAATGTTACCTATCATTGTCTCGTGCTCTATCTAGGGCTGCAGATTGTTTAAATCTGGGGAGAGGAGATAAATGTAAGAGCCCCGATGGGGCAGCTGTTGCTTCCCCTTCCTGATTTTTCTGCTGCTATTGCTTTTGTTGGATTTCTGGATATTCTGGGGACAAAGACTGGACTTGACCCCAAGGAACCTGATGACCCTAATCAGCAGGAAGTAGCCTAGAGAAGTCTATGTCCTCTTTACACTTTAACCTTTCTTCCCTACCTAGAACTGGGGGTTTTGGAAGAAATTAGGATGGCATAAGGGTTGGAAGTAACGTAGAGATATAAGAATCCCCCAAAATAATAAAACAGATACTCCAACAGAAATGGAGTAAGCTTTGAACAAAAACAAGAGAGCCGGCTTTTAAAAATACTGTTCATCAAAGGACTTCCAAATGATGCTCACAAAGGAAACTGTATGACAGATGGAAAAAAAAAGTTGCGGTCTCTGGCTGTAAGATAGTAAACATTTGTTTATATTAGCATGCTAGGTGCTTTCAATCTCCTGGCTATCTTAATTTTATATGAAAACCTTCCTATTCAGTGTCTGGAGTGTACAGTCACAAAAAATTATTCAACACAGTGAGCAGGAGAGTGTGGTATCCTCGACTACATGTGCTAACTAATTGATCTCTTTCTTTCCATGATGCTTAGAATTCACACGTGTTGTCACCCCTTGTCTCACTCAGACAACCCCAGCTGTCCTACTGTATTCAGAACCCTTTACAGACAAGTCTGAATGGTGATCATTGAGAGCACCATTCATTGCCTTTCTCCCTCCTAACTACATATAAACAACCTTTCATGAACTGACTTTCGTCTGTAAATGGGAACAAATCAAGGGCGGTCTGCATTTGATTGTTATGGATCCAGCTTCAGTAAATTGTGGGGAGAATGCCATCCAGTGAGACTGAAGAGCTTAATGTTCAAAGGAATGATTTAGAGAATGATGATAAACACTTGGAATTATTCATTATCTGTCCAGATAGCTCGCATATTTCATGTCATTATTTTTAACTTCCTAGGAAGATTGTTAATAAGAGTCTAATGTGTGAGCTCAAAGAGCTTTGTGTGATGCTGAGAGTTGAGTTGTTAGCATTGCAAGAACACTCTCTACTTCCTTAGTCCTATAAGAGGAAAAAATGGTCATATATTAAGAAATATGATAGAGAATATGTTTTAAAAAAGAAAAGTTGTGAAAGGTAAAAAGAGACCCCAAAATGGAATAATATAGCAGGAAGCTTGAGATATACATTTAAAAGAACAGGAAAGGCTCTTATTAAAAGAGAGAAAAAAACCCAGGGAAACTATATTAATCAACCATAGTTTGTTTCTAAAGAGTGATAGATTTCAATAAAAATATGCATAGACAACATAAGCCACCTACCTTTTCCAGCAGCTGGCGGAGCTGCCTGCTTTTGGCATCTCTGGAACACAGGTTTTGTTCTGGAGCAACAACAGTACAAATGCATCGCCCATCAGGGTCCTGTGCTGAGCTGTACACTTGCCACCCTTCTTTGGGGCTAATCTGAGTCTGGGCAAAAGCAAGAACAAACACAAAGGAGACTTTCACTATAGGGTAAGAAGAAGACAGAGATGTAGTATCATACGGAGAGGTATTTATTTATGTATTTATTCATTTAGTTTTGTGTCTTTGTGAGTTTTGTTTTTCTTCTTAATTTTTGAGCATTTTTTTACACATGTGTGCAGTTCTGAGAACATTCTCTTATGTGCATGTTCCGAGGATCTTTCCACCTTGTGCTTGAGACAGGGTCTTTCACTGGCCTGGAATGCCCCAAAGCTGACCAGCATTATGCAGTGGTCTGTTAACCTCCCAATAGTAGGTTCACAAATGCATGCCACAATACCTAACTTTCTATGTTAGTGTTGAAGATTGAATTAAGGTCTTCATGACTGCAGAGCAGTCAGCTTACTTACTCACCTTCAACCTTAGTCTTTGATTCTTTGAAGTTGGATGAGAAAAATTAAACAATTTCCATTGATGGCAGCATGATTCTGTTTTGCTTTCTTTACAAATGTCATAAGGAGTGTCGTGTACTCCAGAGTCTACATAATTTACCATCTGTTAATCTCACATCACTTCTCATGCTTTCTGCAGTTCTGCATTTGAACCTCATGTTTAGATACTTCTACACATCCATTTTCTCACATCTTACTGGTCTTTCTTCATTAGATCTGCTAGTTTTTCCTTCACAGAGGAACGTAACTAATGGTATATATTTTCCTGTTCATTCTTCATGTCCAATATTCTGAAATAAAGCCACAAATGATCCTTAAATAACTTCTGCATCTTACATCCTTAACTATTAGGCTCCTAACTTAAAAAGCATCCTCTCAGTTCTGATTCCAGTTCACTTCCAGTGACTTTACAATACATCCATACAAAGAATCAACAAAGGAGGAAGTCCTACTATTGTTATTCTTTTCACAGAAATGGGATGTAGATTCCAATTCTAATCTCCTACAGTTCCTGCCATAGGCATCTTGCCAGTCATCTCGTTCAAAAACAACAACAATAACAAAATCTAACACACAGGATATGTTGTGAACACATATTGGGAGAGTCATAAACTATAAACTTGTGATAAAAATATCACAAGTCTTGCCTTTCCTTTTTATAGAAAGAATATGCCACCAGACCTATCTTTCAGTCTCTTCATAGCTAGCTGATGTTTTCAAAAAATAATTCCTATGTTATTTTTTTATTCCTAAGGGTATAGACTTCTTAATATAACATCTACTATCTCGCTTTTCTTCCTGCATATCCAGTTTAAAGAGTTGTTCTTAGAATTACACATTACTGAAATTAGGTAATATTTAACTATAATTAGATTGTCCATTTTAGTTATAAGAGAAAAATTCAGGGATTATCTACAAGATGAAAATAGAAATGACCTAGTAGAGTAGATTTTATGATTTAATTGAAAGCTTAAACTGAGCACCAGTTTGTGGTTAATTTCTCTGGACATAGGCCCTTTGGGCTTCTTGTCTGTATTGCAGACAAATTTCAAATATGCCAGAGAATTTAAGGTTGGTTCTAGAATAAATTTAGCTTTTGGCTAGTGGAGCAGGGCCACCTAATTATCATATTAAAATATTTTAAGAGCAGTGCAAACACTGATTATTAAGTCTGTCAGCATTCATATTGCTGTGTACTTGCTGAGTGTTTCCTGGCTTCTATGCAACTTGTCACTCCAGGGCCAGTTGCCAGTCACTCTCTGTTGTTGACAAAAGTGGGAAAGGTGAGCGAGCAGGCTTTGATGTTCCTTTAGCATCCCTTGGCACATCGTGATTAATAATAGTAAAGACTCTAGTCATATTTATACTTTCAATTGCCTTCTAAGAATTATTGAAGAGTTATACCCTTCTTGACTGCAGTTACTTTGAACCATCTAAAGGACAAAATCTCACCTTTTTGTCAAGAAAACCAAAGTGCTTAGCAGTTCTGTTGCTTTTGATACAAAACCCTGTAATGGGGACAATGACAAATAGTGAAGTCTTGCAAGTATTTCTAGCACTCTCTTTTAGGACCAACAAGCACAGAAAGCAAAACCAAAATCAGACTGACTGTGATCTCAGATGGAAGGATGTATGTAGATATTTTTGGATACCTAGGACAAAAGAAAGACCTGCTCCAATTTCTGACTTACAATGACAATTATTCAAATATCAATAAAACTCATGTACTGGGAAGATCCAGCATCTGTGGATCTCTAGCTGCTGTTGGGAGGATTGTGCAACTTATTATCACTTAATATCTTGATATTTTGAGATTGAGGCGACATAATTTTGACCAACCTTGAAACAGGAAGTAAGTTTCCTACAGTCACAGGGTGAAGAATCAGTAGAATTGAGTTTTGAACGTGTGCAGTCTGATCACAGACCATAAGGCTTAAACACCATATTGAACTATGAATTATTTCTGTCTCCCTTAATACGGATGTTGCAACCCTGATACAGCATCTATTTGTATGATGATGAAGCATAGTACTTGGATCTGGAAAGTGAGTACAGTTGATTATGAATGGCTTTAAGCATCCAGGCAGAGCAGCCATTATGGGTACAGTTCTCTTTGAACTCTTTGTGTTAATTAGAAGAACTAAATGAACTATTTAGCAATTTTTAATATTACAACACTCATTAAATATTTAAGAATGTTCTAAATAAGAGAATTAAAACAATCATTTTTAACAATTGTATCTGGTCTGAGTTCTTTGATTATAATTTAATTGTGTATTTATGCTTTGCAAACATAAAGCTACCACATGGGAATTCCCCTGAACCACAGGATTTTTGTGTTAAAAACAAAACAAAACAAAACAAAACAAAACAAAACAAAACAAAACAAAACCAGTGGATCTTGAGAAGTGGAAAAAGAAAGTCAAAATACATTGCTTTTCAGTAGAGTTTCCTTATAACATCTCTTCTCTTGCAATTGGATTCATTTCTTTGGAACCAATTGCCTTTAGAAACAGTATTTTATGCTACTTATAAGGATCCCATAGAGTAAAGAACTTAAAGCAATTTTTGCAAGCTACCAGTTAGTACAAACTCATACCTATTTTCTACATTTTTCAACTCAGAGTTCAATATGTTCTTCCTCTACATGTCAGTTCACAGACAGTCCTAACAGGACTGTAGATGAAACAGACTCTACCCCGCCCTCAGCAGCTGATTCCCACCAGGCAGGGGCATTATCTTGTGTGGAAACACTTGGCCACTGTGACCCTAGAGAAGCAGTGAGCTAAGGGACAGGCAAACAGAGTACTCTTGCAGAAGGAACTACAGTCATTACCAGATCCTGGACAACATAGATGGAAAAGGAAAGGATCCCATATCTTTGAATGGAAGCAAGTTTGTTAATTGAACATTATTACAGTTTATTTTTCATGTTTAGTTTAAAAGTATTTCATAAAAATAAAGACCAAGGTAGAAAGAAATGAGGGACCAAACTACTAAAACTGGGGTCCAATGTGAAAGATGTAAAGTAGAAAAATATCACATTATTAAAACCTAGATTCCAAGTGTCACTTATTTGAGTGATTAAAAACCTCTATTAAATTCCTATCTAAGGATGTGTCTTGCTTGCTCCAGAGAGCTAGGTGAGGAGGAGGGTATTAATGGCTTCAGTTACAGAGAAAGGGAAAATGTGAAAACAGGAATTAGAGAAAGGTTAAGAGATCATGCCAGAAGAAATACGCTGTGGAGGATGTGTTAATAAAGATGTCACTCTGTAGCAGCTTTCCTGCTATTACTTATAAGAATCTTTGGAACTGAAATAAATAAATATTCTTCATTTAAGGAAACCTCCATGTTTTAAGGGAAAAAACTCAGTTATGAAAATAAAAACAACTATAGAAATAGCAAAATCGTCATCAAGTTTAAGGTGGCCATCTCTGTTCATATTGTTTGAAAATCCCAATGGGTTGGGAGTGGAAAAGGGCACAGAGGTAGTATTTGGTCACATTTCACTCTATACAATGCCAAGTTTATGTGGGTTCCCAGTTTCAGAGGGTGTCCCACGATGATCTCCCGCCTGAGGACAGAGTGAGAGCAGGGAGGGTCTGCTACCGTCTCTGCCGCTGCCTTTGCCTGCATCATCACTGTCCGTTGGTCTTCGGCCCGGCCTGTTGTGAAAGGTCTGGCCCAAAGGGTACAGAGCACGAGCAGGAAGGAGAGATTGCCTGCCTCCACTGCTGCCTCTGCCCAAGTCTCCTTTGTCGCCGCTGGGTCACTCCCAGGTGCTGCACCTGTCTCTAAGCGCTGAGCCTGCCTGAGCTGGGTGGATAGGAAGCTGGCTAGCTGGCAAGGAAGCAGCTTGGTGCCCCAGGAAGTTTCCAGGAGAGCAGATATCTCCCCAAGTGTTACAGCTCTAGTGTTACAGCTCTTGAGATAAAAACTCTCGGACACCAGGATGATTCTCCTCCAGAATAGAGCCCTTATATACAGTTTCAGAGTGGATTAGGGTCTGGCAGCAGATATCGCCTATTGGCTTGGTCTGAGAGCTTGGAGATACCTCAGCTACATGTAGGAGACCCTGAGACACTGTTCCTCATGACTGATGGTCATAGACCTCTCTTTGGGAGGGGCTGTGGAGGGGCAAAGCTGAATGAAAATAACCAGGGCCTGGGGGCAAAAGTCGAACACCTGCCGTCCAGATAATGGTCCGGGATTCAAGACTCGCTCAGCCAGGTACCCAGCTGCTTCTCCCAGCCCAGCACCCCACAAGTTTATATACTTTTGTGTGTGTGTGCTTCCCTATGATCTCTGCATGGTCAGGATTCAACGCTTCATGGGTCACCTTTCCATTGTGGAAAACTGAGGTTTTGGACCTGGAATTATCTTTCTGGAAATTTTCTCTTAGTCCCTACTTCTGCTTCAGAATCCCAAACAATAATATATCCACTCTCATCCTTTATAAGATCCTTCTCTAAAGAGGCTATTGTCACATTCTTTGTACTCTCAAGATTTATTATTCAGAGCTTTCAATCAACTCTCGCTAATTTACTTAGTTGTCCTAGCACATAATGGTCATTGCCTGATGTTTTAAGAGACAAAAGCAGTCAGAAAATACAGTAATGTGATGGAAAGGCAACATGTACAAGGGCCTGGGCTCCTTCCTTACTATTGCAAAACAAATTCCAAACTCCCCCAATCAATAATGGATGGTAATATTAGACATCATCATTCAGAACTGTAAAACACATTTGTTATTTTAGAGTAAGATCCTTGGAGGATACCGACAGTGTTTTTCAGAGAATTATAGTCAGTTAAACTGACTAATGCATCAGAGTAGTTGCATATGAGGAGACACCAGATAGATGTCTGAAAATGGTGCAAAAAAAAAAAAAATCGCTTCTGCCCACAGGTCCCTTCAAGGCCTCTTCCTTCCACAGCAGTAGGGCTGGCTCTTTGGGAACAGTGTCTGCTGATACTCTCTGCTTTTTTAATTGCTCTTCTCCAGGTTATTCTTGGTAAGCCTTCCACAGCATGAGGGATTTTTCAGAAGCTAAGCCTACAGGGGAAGTGACTCTGCATCAGAGAGAAGGGCCAGAGGGGGCCTGAGCCTGCAGAGACCTGAAGACAACTCTCCCAGCTTCTCCAAAGGCCATAAGCCCACTCCTAGTGTAGAAGGAGAAAAATGAAGCAAGAAAAATAAGAATAACATCAACATTTGAAGAAAAATATGAGGAACTTCATCACTTAATAAAGAGGTCTACTTAATTAGCCCCTGGTAGACAGTTTCCTGCAATTTCTAAACCTCCCTTAGCTCTTGAAACAACCACACACTGCTATTTCTGAGGCACCTGCCATAAACCAATTTAGTTTTTTTTTAATATTTTAAACTGTCTTTCTTGCTTCAATTTTTAGACCAACTGAAAAAATTTTAAAGCTATGATAATATTTATACAACTACATTGTTTCTCTTTCTGTTACTATGCTGTACAAACTTAAAGCCTATTTTGAGACGTGTGTGTGTGTGTGTGTGTATGCGTGTGTGTGTGTGTGTGTGATTGTGTGTGTGTGTATGTGTGTGACTTCTACACAGTTACTAGCTCATCTCATTTATACTGATTAACATAGAGGTAGAAATTAAAAGCAGAAAAATTGATGTGGAAAGCTGATTCACTACATTTCGTTGTACCTACTGTACTAAGGAAGCGTCTTTTTTTTTTTCATCTAATGGACAGAAAGCTATGTAGAAACAGAAGTAGTGGTCCTTTATTTCCATAAGGGATTATTATAAAGAAATCAGGTGAAAAAAGTTTGTTTGTCAACAAGCTTCCCTTACTACATCCAAACTGTGTGCAATGCCACTTAGGAGCTTATTTCCCCCTTTATTGCAAGAAGTTTGAGGACAGTAGGTATAGAGCTGAGGTATGTAACTATTTTCTTTCTCTTTGCGGCCACTAAGACGAAGAAGTAAATTTCAAAAAGTGAGGCTATAGGTCTGTAGGAAAGGGATAGAAGAAAGTCAAGGAACATGAGAAACATTTTGAGCAAGGCGGGGTGGACCTAGTAGACACTGGAAGCCATGAATGTTACGGATTAGCCATTGATATTACGAAGACATGGCTCACTGGACAGGATTGCGGTCTTATGGTTTGGCTCTACATGACTACTTATAAAAATCTAACTGGTACCCTGAGTCAGCTGTCATACCTGTACAGTATGGATCTTTGATTATCTCATTCAGATAATCAAATTAAGTCCCAGAGCTCTGGGTTTCTGTGGAGTATCTTGACTGGGGCAAGGGTTAGACTGTGTGGGAAGGAAGCAGATGGAAGTTGTCCAGCACATTTTTCTTCCTCTCAGTTATGTGACCTATAACCTGTTGTACACATTGCATTTCCTCTAAAACTTTAATTGAAAAAAAATCTTCACTTATCATCTAAGATATAATTATCAGGATAAGTAAACAATTGAATAAATAAATGATATTGCTAATGATAGTGTGAACAGGCACAGAACAAAACATTTCTAAGGTCTGATATAACTTTGCAGCATCAACATTTTATATTCCTCTAAAAATTATCTAAGTCACTCATACTTCATCCTACAGATTCTAAGCCATGAGCAATAATCTTGAATAATTAGGTAATAGACAGTAGTTTGAAGAAACAAGTAAAATAGAGGTTTTGTTAACCTGTCTTCATTTCAGACAATATCAGAATACCATTCACTAATGTTTTATCAGGAACCATAAATGAGACCTTCATAATTTTTTATGGTTTTCTAAATTTGTCTTTATTTGCCAAAGGGGTCCATATAAAGTAAGAACTGTTGTGTTGGGATATATACATACCTATAGCAATGTTTCCTAATTAGATTGATTATTAACCGTATAGCTTTCACTTCGAACTTAAAAATATAGTTAAAATCCTGAAAGAATCACGGACGGCTCCTGGAAATTTGGTTCTCTTTATTTAGTAACAGTAGAAAATATACTTGTTGATGCATATATATATATATATATATATATATATATATATATATATATGATGAGTATGCATCCCATACTTAATATGACAAATTTGGTAGATAATTTACCATTAGTTAAGGATCGTATTTCTAAAAGTATTAATTCTACAGCTGTGTTTTTAAAACCAGGTACTTGAACCTTGGAAAAAGTTGACTCAGTTAGTATTAAGCACCTCAGATTGTTTGTTGTATAAATGTGCATTAATGAGATATCATGCTGTCTGCATGGCTGTAGGTCTCCTTGACCGCTCTGCTGCCAGACCTTTTCATGCAAGTTATACAGAAACTCTCCACAGAAAAGTCATTACGGTACCGTGAAGGACCTTAGGAAGGTAACATGCAGAAGCCAGGTCAAGTCTGATTCCATGCACTCTGCTGATGCCTCCATACAGTGAGAAACTGTCAAATTATGTAATTAATTCAATCAGACTACATGGTTAATTGTACATTGATTGATAGGCTATTATTAGAAGCTGCAAACAACTAATAAAATGGAGGATTTCTTTTTCTTTGCATAGTCCAATAGAGTAATATACAAAGTAAAAACTCCAAATAGTATGTTCTTTATGAATATTTATTTGATAGCAGTTCATTTTTTAGAATATGCCTTTTATTTCAGATTTCACATTTTCATTTGAAAAACTACTAATTTATATTTTTCTTGAAATATTGCAGTGTGGATGAACATATCTAATTTCAAAATACCAGAGAAGAATTTGCTAAAATGTGGAAAGGATTAAGACTCATGGATGAAGACCATACAGGACCAATTTATGCCAGAAAAAACATCTGTGTAAAATATTAAATAATACAACAAGATTTTTTTGAAAAAATAATCAGGTATGTTTTCTGTGGTTCTTGCTCTTTAGTGGTTTTAATATCCTTTTGGTATGCTTTAAATTCCTGAGCTCATTTTATAATTCACTTATGCTTAAAAAGACATTGGCTTCTTTGCCTGAATTAATTACACACAGCCATAGGCATTGCATTCCAAAGGAAGACCCTGCTGTGGCAAAAACAGATTAGGCAAAAACTCTACAGTCTATTCTGTAGGAAATTACAAAGGTTGCACACATTACAAGAAATATAATAGAAACAAAGCATAATAAAGAACCCTTTCAGATCACAAGTTAATTTAGTTAAAACATTTCATTCTTAAGAATTTAATGAGACCAGCCTTCCTTTTTATAGCCAATTCTCCAGCAGTCCCCTCTCCCTCTTTTTTTTTTTTATGTGTGTGTGTAACTTTAAAGTGCTCATAAATATCCATGAGTAAAGTTATCACACAGACATTCTATCTTTGAAGTTCACCAATAAAGAGAGCAGCAGACTCTCAAACTTTCAAATTTACAGCGCCCACTGTTTTAAGTATAAGATGGTCAACCCCCCCAGAGTGACTTACTAAGGTATCTGGCGCCGACAGCCTTGTGGTGTTCAGTCCTACCAGGGATGGGAGAGTTTGGGACATCCAGTTTGAGATCATTGCCATGGTACTGAGCACAGCGCCCAGCTTCAGCAGTGAAGCGCTCATTGCTGTGGAGCTAATGAGTTTTCATAGTGACTGATTAGGATCCAGGAGCCTGGCTGGCAGCGGGAGGCGTGACTGCAGCAAGCCACATCTACAGCATGAAAAGAGACCAAGAGCTCTGTCTAATCACCAGGCAGATCTGGAAACCTCCTTTCCCCCACCCTCATGGCAAGTGCCTTGTCCTCCTTTTCCTCTCTTCTAGGACACTTTGCTAGATAAACAGAATATTCTTGCTAGGGCTTGGTGCAAGTTTGGTGGGCCGGGGATGGGGAGCTTTTCCAGCTCCATTGCACTCTTACCAGGAACAGAGTCTGTCTTTTCTGGGTTGTGTGTATAATCAGTTTCTCTTTTTCGTTCATAGCAAAGTCAAGAGCCTCTAAATGGGGATCTGCCAAAGTGCACATTCCAAATGCCAAACCTAATTTGTACAGATTTCTCTGGGCAAGATCAGAGTGCCTTCAGAAGAGCATGAAAACAGTCTGCGAATAATTTCTGAGATGATCATGCAGTGTGAACAGGGGATCAGTTGCTCAAACAGCAACCTACAATTAGTGTCAACACTTTAAAACCACAGCCAAAGATTAACAGCTACTGCCTGTGTGAATGTCTCTAGGCACCTTACAACGGAACAGACAGAAGAGCTGGCCTTGAAGAGAAACTTCTGTGGCAGAAATTCTTAATTTCTAGTTTTGTCTTGGAAAACAAAAGTTCTCCAGTCTCCTTTGGAGGCTCTCAGTCCTACATCAGACCTGGTTAATTCTGTTTTCACTTCGTGAAGATTTGCAAACTGGTCTTGAAAACTGCAACCTGCAAGAATGTGTGATCTGTTAAAAATGGATGCAGGAACCATGGGCATCTGATTCTTGTTTCCTTCTTGCCAACTCTGTATCTGGTTGGTGACATAACTTTTCTTGATTTTTAGTGTTTTCCTATAAAACACATGGGATAGGTTTCAGGCTGAGGCCTCTTCTAGCTCTAAACTTTAGATCTTACTTGAAATGTCATTAAAGTTTCATTAATCTAAAGTTAGATCTTACTTGAAATGTCATTAATGTAGATATGACAAATGAGCCACATCTAAATTTCAGGTTCTGGGTAGAACAAATTAGAGACCGCTGTTTTGTTTGTTTGTTTGCCTTTTGTTGTTCTTTGTATATATATATATACAAAAATGTATGAAGGGAAATGTCAGTAAATTAAGATTAAGTGGAAAAATTGAGACATAAGAAAGAAAAACAACATCGTTATACCTTAGGATAATTCTATGATTTGTATTTTTTTCAGTCACATACAAACACACACACACACAAGCACATACACTCCTAATAGTGTGTGCAAACAAAATATTTAATACAGTTGAAAGAAATACTGATTTACAGTGTGTATGGTGTATTCTCAAGGAAATTTAATGTGGGGTATTTGTTAAAAGCCTTCAACTGTTCCTTGTGTCTGCTAGTTTGGAATCTCGGACATATTCATTTCTCTTTAAAATATATCCAAATAATTTCCTTTGGTTTAAAATGCTTTAAAAGTCATGCCCAGAAAACCAGATATTATTTCTTTTTGTTATTCAAAAACCATGCCATTTGAGAAATCAATAAGCATTAAGTACATTAGTCTATTGCAGAGTAGCAAGCAGCAGTCAAGGGAAGGAATGTGGAATTTTATATTTGTGTTACAATGTTACACTGCAAGAATACAAAGTAGCTCCAGAAACCTAAATGTTTGGAAAATACACCTGGAACTCAGCCAGTTTTAATAAAGGAAGAGGGTGTCTTTAGCAAAACTTAATATCCACAATTGAAAATTAATATACATACAATTATGAGATAATTTAAAAAGCAATGTGGCAGATGGTAATTGTACTTATTAATGAACTATCAACAAAATAATAACATCTTCTCAAGAATATAGGGTTGAATGGCAGAAAAGAATGGGACTCTTATTTGCAAATTACTAAGAAAGGGAAAAATGGGAAAAGGAGCACAAATGAAATGCTGCTTTTAATTTTTCTGAGATGCAAATAGGTCATCCAGAATACTGAGAAAGAACAATAGTCCAAGTGTATGATTCAGCCATGTTTATGAACAGCATAAATGCTAAAATGTGTTATTACAAGAGCTTTAAGTGCCACATTGAAATAGAAAAGGCTCAAATTATAATGATTATTAGCTGTAAGAAATAAAAATAACTTCAATTTGCAAAGACCTAAATAGTTTGCAGTACTCTCATAACCTATTAAAGTTACTTCCATTTTAAAAGTTGAGTTCTAGTTTCCAGATAGAGGCTGGAATTTTGTATGCATGCATGCATGTGTGCATATATATGGAAGCCTGCCTTTGAGAATTCCCACAGCACAATGTGATCAGTAATGGAATAGTCTGAATTTCATGTGGAAACACGAGCTGTGGCCAGATCCCAGGATTCAGGATCACCTAAGTATGTCTAACCTTTTTCTGGTTTGCAATGTTGTGGTTTAATGCAAAGCTGTGATGCCATTAGTTTCATGTGGTGAAGTATCACTGACATTTGCAGGATTCGGGATAGACATGCAGGAGCTGCAGAGAGAGCAATCAGAATAGGAGACAAGAAAAAGTCACTTAGAATTTTATATTCCCAAAGTTTAAGTAAGAGGTGGGAAAATTCTGGCAGAAGAACCAGTCAGTGGCATTGATAAGGACTGAGCCCATTGAGACTTTCTGGAGTTGTGGCAGCTCGCAGTGACGCAATAGATGGAAGATGTGAAGGAAAGTGACCACAAGCAGTTTGAATGTGGTTGGAATGTGAGCACGGGTTTGATTCATCAGGATGAGAGACAGAGCCAGGGAGACAGCTTTATGTATAAGATTGAATTCTTTTCCCACACCCATGGTTTGTTACGCATGGTACAGAGCTACAGCAGTGTTCACACCTGAAATTCAGGAACACAACTAATTACCAAGATCATGCAAGCTATGTATTGTTTGAAGGCTATAGTTAAAAAAATGTTAATGAATCAAAGTCTTAAAAGTACATGGGGTTTTATTTAGCCTTTAATCAAAGATAATCACTCAATTTATTACCTATGTACTTTGTTAAATGTTAACAAACAAAGTATCCTCTATTTCAGGTAAATAGTAAGTATAATTTCCAACCTAATAGTCTCACAGAAGATGCAACTGGACTACACATTTATCTTTTATTTTTATAACCTTATAGTGATTCAACAACTATAAAGTCTAGAACTATGAATTATGGCACATGGGATGCTGAAACTTATTGAATAATATGTTTATTCATTAGTTTTATATGGTATTCTGTCTTGTTATTTTTCAGAGAGAGTTTAATGAGAGAACTACATAATAAATAATTAATAAGCAATTACATATTAAGTGAAAAGATTTATAGCCAATAGTGTATATCACTGGCATGCTTTATCACTGGAAGTTTTTCCTTTAATTTGTTATGTAAAAGTTTAGCATTGCTTTAATTTTCAAAATATGTTTCTGAATTTTGGTGCCATTGTGTTTTACTGTGTTTGTGTGTGTGTGTGTGTTTATGAGCAATACAGCCTAGGCAGATACTAAAAGTATATATTTATTGCTTTGAAAAGAAAGACGTTAGTTAGAATGGGCTCTAGAAAAATGACTAAACATCTTTTAGGGAATAAGTTAAACTGACATCCTTGAAAAAGTAGCATCAAATAGAAGAATTAATCAGAGCTGTGGTCAGCATATCAAGAAGTATCCCCCCATATACTGCAGCACAGAGATGCAGTTTAAAAAAATACCTCTGACCATGTTTGTAACATGCCAGACACTCGAAGCATGGTAGTCATATACTTGGTGCTCAGATATAAGAACTACATCATCAGGAGAGCATGATGGCACCCAGGACAGTAGTATTGTTTTCTTCAGACCAACAGTGACTGAAATGCAGAATGATGTGTTCTAAAAGCTCAGTGCAGATTCCCAACCACATCGTATGTAAAATTTTGATTATTTCAAAAGCATTGTCCATTCAGCTTCTTTTTGCAGAGAGTCCCAATGTTGTCATTTCATTCCTAGTATAGGGCTACCATGTATTGAGTGTCTGGCATGTTACAAACATGGCCAGATTAATTTTTTTAAAACTGCCTCTCTATGGTGCAGTATATGGGGGGGGGGATACTTCTCAATATGCTAACAATAGCTCTGATTAATTCTTCTATTTGATGCTACTTTTTCAAGGATGTCAGTTTAACTTATTCCCTAAGAGATGTTTAATCGTTTTTCTAGAGTCCATTCTAGCTTATGTCTTTTTTTTAAAGCAGTAAGAGGGAGACGAAACAATGTGACACCTCTGACTCTGAGAACTTGTAGTAGTTAGAAAAAGAATTCTATTTGGTTACATGTCTGTAGCTGCCCACCTGCTTCATTGTTCTCCACACACTCAATCTACCTTTTCCCTCTGTTGCATAGATATATTTCTGTGGTCTTACATTACACTGGGCTCTACTTTACTCAGAAAGTCCTTCAGTTCCTTTCTGATTATTGTCGTAATTTCTCAACAACTTGTTGAGGTTTGAATTCCTAGGTCACAACAGTAGAGTCTGACTTAGCTGTAGCAAGGGCAGCATCATTTGTGTTTTTCACTAGTTCCTGGACAATGTTGATGCTCTGTACTTGGTCCATTGTTTGGGTAACTACAACAGATCTCATTCGTTTCATTTTATTCAGAGACAACTATTTTGATTCTTTCCTCTTTTACCAATATCAGCCAATTGTTTTCCTTCTGAATGGCTCATTCCTAGAGGCAGACAAAGGCCAGTTGGAGTCTCTTAGTTTATACAGACCTCTTCTTTAGTGCAGAGGAGTCAAACATAGGGCCTATTCCAGCGAGACAAGTGCTCTACCATTGAGCTATGTCCTGATCACTTTAAAACAGTCTTGAACCTAATTTCTTTCTAGTAATTCCTTTCTCTTTTATCTTTTTAAAAATATACCTTCTTGAGAGATTTATTTCTATTCCTCAGTTTCCATTACTTTCTCCTTCATCAGATATCTTGTTGACATTTTTCTCTTGCACCAATACTACCCATTTCAAATCTATGATCCCATATTGCTAAGTATAGCAGTCAATTCTCAGGCCTTAGCTCCCTTGACCTTCATCAGTATTACTTTCTTCTTGGAATGATTCCTCCCTTTGGCTTCCACAATACAACACTCAACTAGTTTTCTCCCAAACTTCTTGACCTCTCTTTATATTGCCTTTTGCTGATTTTTCCTCATCTATATGCTAATGACTCCCAAATCCATTTCTTCTTCAAAGGCCTCTCCTATCAATTCAGACATGCATTTCCAATTATCTACTTGACACCTTCACCTTCGATGCTTAATTGGCATCTTTAATTGAGCATGTTATAAATGAATCCTTGATACAGCTTCCCAATCCTGAGCAAACAAAGCTAAAGCAACAAAACACAACTTACCCAAAGAAACAACAATGCTGTACTTATGCAGCCAATACTGCTACCTTTCTGTTTTCAGTTAGTCGGCAGTGCTATGAACTCAGCTGGCATAGTTGTGTAACCAGTGATGACTTATTTATGATGCAGTAGATAGTTTCTTGCCCATGAATATAGCCCTGGTAAAATCCTGAAGGTCCCAAATGAAAAACACATAACAATGAGGACTCCATGGAAAGAGGGGGAAGTGCTGAATGTGGGATATTGAAGAGGAAGGTGAGGGGATGAGAGTGACCAGAATGAGTTAGGTAAATTCATGAAGTTGCCTATGAAAACATTAAATTTCTTTTCAGTTTTCAGCTGTAATCATTTCCCCTATATTTCTTAAAAGTTTATTGGCATTCTAGTTTTTGCCTTCTAAATATCTCTAGAATTCAACCTTTTATGCAGTTCTTACTGCTATCATTCTTAGTAAAGTTCCATGGTCTCTCATTGGGTTTGTTACAAGATCCACCTTGACCTAAAATTGCTTAGTGCATCTATAACTTTCCAATCAAAATAATTCTGTTAATACATAAGTTGGATTGTATTATTCTTCTAAAAACCTAGTAGATTTCCATTGGACTCACAGTAAAGAGCTTGAAAGAGAAAATACTCTCTTACTTCTTGCAAGCATTCCTTTGGATTGCTCCCTGGCTGCTCTTCAGAGTTGTAAGGTCTTCTACCCCATGGTCTTTTCTTTTTTTTTTTTCCTGCCAGGATGATGCATTTTTTTGTATTACTGTCACACTTTTGACTTTGATTCAGAAGTCAAGGTTTTATGGCCATATAATATTTTCTTATTCTATCTGCTTGCTTGTTTCAGTCTTTTGCTATCTCCCTGTTCTGTGTAAGGCTAGTTAGGTGCTATGTATTTCTTCTGCTTCTTTATTTTCTCTGTTTTCCTCTGGAAATCAAGTTCCATGACAGCAGAGATTCTATCACATTTATTTCAATTCTTTGGGAATTCTCAATTTCTAAGACAGTGTCAGGAATATAGGTCATTCTTAATAAAATATTATTAGCTATCAAAATAAATCAATACATTTTCATTTTGTTTTAAAATAAGATCAGTTTAGAGCCAATTGACAGTAGAGTCTATCATTAGAAAACCAATGCAATATAAAGTATTAAAGTATTTTATTTTATGTGTGTTTTTGAAAGGATGATTCTGATTATTATGATATACGTGGGGGTGTGTTTATAATGTTAAAGAGTCAAACATTTGTTCCAAGCACTACTTTTTCTTCTTTCAGTTTGCAAATATAAATATAAGCAATTTTGTTCCAATCCAAAAAGTACTAGTCTCAACTCTTCTTCAGTTTTTCTGTTGCTATGACTCAAGCTTCCCAGAGCCATAACTAAGCCTAAGTCTATCAAGTCTATCTCTTGCTTTTGACTTGTCAAATTTTCTCTACCATAATGAATATGGAAGAGACTGTATGTAATGTAAATGGTCAATTATTTAAAAAAACAGTTTATTATCCATATGTCTATCAAAATATAATGTGTTAAGGTATATATTAAAATAGTTAAGAAAAAGTGGAATAATACATTTGAAATAGAAATGCAAGTGTTTAGTCAAGGTCTCATTCACATTGGTCCTTGACAACCACAGGCCACAGTTTTCTCCTGGAAAGTATCCCTAAGAAGCCAGAGGCTGCAATTTGCTCTTGGAAAGGTATGACTTGTTTCTAGAAGATCACTCACTTCCCTTCCTACCTTTGAGTTTCAGTATGTTTTAAAATCATTTAGTAACAAAAGAATGAATTTAGATGGAAAACAATAGTGACGTTCTGTAGAGAAGAGATTTCTGTCTTCTAATTTTTGCCTTCATCTGTGAAGCTGATTCATGCTCTATAAGACCAGGGGATTCTCTTCCAGTAGCTGCTGTTGCTACTTCAAATGAGAAAAGAGTGAGTATGTGAGCAAGGAATGTATTTGGACTTAAAGAAAAACTGTTATGATTTTGTACACAAAGTTGAAGAAGTGGAGAAAATGTAAATTGAGGACTGAGCTGGAAGAAAAGGGAAGACACAGTGGGGTCACAGAGAGCCAGTTGTTTCACTGTCTTTCCCTGGGTCTTAGGTTCTTCAGCTGAGTGATGAAGACATTAACCTTTCCTTCCATAACAGAGTGACACCTTCAAAACCTTCACCTCCTGCTCCCACTGTTAAACCCCTCCAGACACAGCTCCCTCAAGTGTAGCTTGAGAAGTCAGGAAGCCTCTAACTCCTTTGGTGTTTGTGAAGGTGGAATAAACTGTTGCATATAAAACATTCACCACAGGGTGAGTCTATCTTTAGCATATCATGGAGGAAGGTAGAATATTGATAGCTTTTTATTATATATACATACATATATATGTATTTTGCAAATAAAAAATACATGAAAATAATAACTAAAAATTAAAAATTAAATATATATTGTGATAAGCATAAGAGAGCCATGAATTTAGGAAAAATTGACAATAAAATATCTGTCATTATAAAGTGTTTGAAAATTTAACTTTTGACATGCAAAATATTGCTCTTTTTGGTAAGGTTTGTGTTTAAGGATGTTATTCCAGAAACTACAGGAAACATGCACATTTCATAAGCTGTGCTTTAGGGCAGTGGTTTTCAACCTTCATGATGTTGCTACTCTTTAATACAGTTCCTCATGTTGTGTGATCCTCAAGCATAACATTATTTCATATGCTACTTCCTAACTGTAGTTTTGCTTGAATCATAATGTAAATGTATCTGATATGTAGGCTATTTGATATGAGACCCTGTGAAAATGTCATTTGACCTTCAAAGGCATTGCAACCCATAGGTGTAGAACGAAGGCTTTAAGGGCTTCCAATTACTCCTGCAAGGTATTGCTGTGTGAACTTTCCACATGCAAACCCTATAGAGGGTGATTGCTAATATAACTAAATTATCAGTAAGAAATGAACCACCAGTGGCAACTATCTTAGCTAAGTGCACACAGCAAGGAAGTTCAAAGACAGAACTGTGCAGTTGCAATCTAGAGAATATGCTCAAAGAAATAGATCTTATTGACAGGAGCCAACCTAATAATCAAATTATAATCTGTGCTCGATTTAAAATGGTTTTTCTTGAAGGCCTACAGAGTCAACTCACTTGGACCCCTGGACCCCTGGGAGCTCTCACAGACTGAGACACCAATCAAAGAGCATATATGGGCAGACACGCAACAGTCTCCATGTGGGTCTCCCAACAACTGGCAAGGGAGCTGTCCCAAGGTGCCTTGTTTGGCCTCAGGGGGAGAGGATGCTCCTAATTTTGTAAAGAATTGATATGCCAGGGTTGAAGGATACCCAGGGAAGATACATCCTCTCAGAGGAGGATGGGGGATGAGTGGAGAGACTCTGTGAGGAGGGGACTGGGAGGGAGGGTGGCATTTGGGATGTAAATAAGTAAGTAAGTAAGTAAGTAAATAAATAAATGAGTCATTTGAGGAAAGCACTGCAGTTCAGAAATCCCCAAGCTCTCATCTGAGCACAGAGCACATTAAAAGCAACATGTCTTCTCTTAGTGAGTTTATCCCCTTGAATATGACAGAACAAAGCTCTGACCAGAGATACTCTGGCTATCAGTTAAGGGTTTAATCTCTGCTTCATTTTCACTGGATTCTAATTTCAATTTTTTTTCTAATTCACCCAACTCAGTGGGGCAGATCGAAGTGTTAAAATATTGCCAAAAGCATCTCTGAACAAAAATTGTTTAGGAAGAGAAATCTCAAAGAGTTTGGGAAATTGCCTGGTGATCAGAAAGGGGACTATTTTAGGGCAAGCGTGAAAGAACAAAATTGGATCTTCAAGTGTGCAATTTTCTGAAAAGTTGTTACAAGTTGTCTCATAAAGCTTATCTCCCTCGTGGAGATTTCAAATGTGGGTTTAGTAGGAACTAAAAGTCAGATGGCTGTAAACAACCTCAAACATCAAAATAAGAAAGAGAATTACATTTGTAGCTGCATTTATCAAATTTGCATAAAAAGCAGGAGCTCTGCTGGCTTGGCTTTATATATTGACTCTAGCCACAGTGTCTGTCATTATTGTCCTTTCATCCTAGACAAGGTTGCATATGCATATATGTATGCATAGTTAAGGTTGCTTTTTGATGTGAAGGCTAGGGAAGGTAAATACTCTTAAATATGAACTTCTGAAGAAGTGAACTTGGAGTGAATCTGACATGCTATCATTGAATGTATTATGAGGTTTGTACAGCTTTGTAAAAGTTCATCAAAATTGTTAAGACTACACTGTTAGGATAATACCGTACAGATGCTACTATGTGAGTTTGCCTTTTAGTTTCTCTTTGGATTTCAAAGTAATTTGACTTAAAAAAAAAGTCCCTTTTGTGAAAACTCATCTAACAGGATGATGGTAACATAGAGAAATAAATTGAACAATGAATAAGTAGGGATAAATTTTGACAAAGGATTCCGCTTGTTATAAAAGTTGCTTTCATTTTTTATGCCTTATTCTTACTGCTTTTTAATCTTCAGATGTTGCAGCTGAATTGTGTATTAGTTTATATTGGCAAAAAAGCATTAGTAAAATTATTTGTAATTTCTTTTAAGGGCAACAATGCATAAAACATTTTAAGTCTTGTTTGAGGTATCAACTTACTATGCTGCATATTATAATATCAATATATTTGACTTTTGTTTTCTCTTTGAATATATGTGTGAGAATATGTGAAGATGTCTAATACAGCACTAATGTAGGGGTCAAAGAACAGTTTCAAGTGTCTGTCTTCACCTGCGGTCTTATTGAGGTAATGAATCCTGTTTGTCACTCTGTAAGTCTAGAATAGCTGGCCTTTGATCTTTCAGAATTTTCTTGTCTCTTCCTGTCTTGCTGTAGGAATGCTGCAGCTGTAGAGGTGTGCTAATGCCTCTGACACACTTTGCATGCATTCTGGTGATACAGACTCAGGACCAAAAGCGAGGACTTGGTCAATCCTATCTCTTTAATACTTCCTAAACCATGATGCCATGATGTGAATAAATCCATTCTATTAAGAGCTCCCTACCATTGCTGTGTTACACTATTTCCAGAAGTCAAGGATACATATATATATATATATACATATATATATATATATATATATGTATGTGTGTGTGCGTGTGTGTCATCACTACAACACAAAAATGTATTAGTATATGAGGAATGATACCAGATAAGTTTTGCGTGGCAAAACTGACAAAAACGTCCTTCAGAAGTAATAAAGTAAATGTTGAAGTGTTAACTAAAGTCCACAAATGGCAGCTGAGAGAGGAGTTAGATAGCTGTGTCAGTGCTTGGGCAGGAATTAAGAGAAAAACAGATGAAGTATAAAACGTGATCGACGATGAGTGTTATGAACTTATTGCATTAAATATTAGTGCACATCGGGAGAACCAGAAAGTATGTTCCCAAACAAAAGGACAAACACGGTTGAAAACATGGCAAGGAGGAGGATATGTTTAGACAACACTTAAAAATAGAAGCTTGATCGTGCTCAAAATGAGGAATGTTCTGTGGGAAACACTTAACATCAGGCTTGAGTTGCAAAGTGAACTCTAGATTCTGTTTCCTTGGCAACTACAAAGTTAAGATACATGTTGAATATTGTGTCTGAAAAACCCTTATCTGAAGGTTTGCACCTGGTTTGAAAATTGAGGCTGCTCTTTGGTGTCAAAGTGACTCAAATCCTCCAGGCAAAAGTGGGCTATTCCATTTTTACTGATCTGGTTTCAAAAGGCAAAGTTTCTAATAGTCTGCGACGTTAGAGAAGAAAGTACTTTGGTTCTCCAGCCTCTCTCTGATAAAGCAACAAAAAAACGGCGCGCAGAGGTTAACCTCGTAGGCTGATTGTGCAGATGGAATGGGTGAAGTATACCATGTGCCTGTCTCACCGTGCCTGACTCATAGGCAAGTGCTGAAAGCTGTCCTTTCACTAGGAAAAAAAATTAAACACTTATAAAAACTGTTTTTTGAGTGGCAGTGATTAATCTTTGCATAGTTCAAAGCACAATTTTTAAAACCCAACCTGTTAGTAAAGGAATGAATCTTGGGAATCTCATGCTTTGAATGATGGTTTGACCACAGCAAATCACTTTTGCTGTTAATAATAGAGATTCCCTGGCCATGTTTCACTAGAAATGTTATCCAGCTAATAGTCTTGGAGGGCAACATGGAATTGTGCCTTTCACAAGCTGCTGAATGTCAGGACATCCCTATACCAGAATGAGAATGGAGAAGCATTGTAAGAAACAGCTGCTTTTCCCAAATGATGATGAAAATTTTCTACCAGGCCTTTAAGCCTGTTTAATAAATACTTTGTTTTATATTGAGTACTCTTTGTGACATCTCTAATACATTAATTTTCAACTTGAACACTTTCCACGGTAACAAAATTGAATAATGTACAATGAATGCTTGGATACTGGACATGTGTGCCCTTGTATTCATCCTCCACTTGCTGTCCTAATTCTGTTTTCTGGAGGACCACCCAGGAGTTATATTTATCTATGTTCTATAATCATCATTTAGGTGTCAAGATTTTTCCAAGCAACTGTTCCTGCAAAAAACATGTACAGATTTGACTGTTTTTCTGATGAGATGCTTTAACATCTCACACATCCTGGTTTTCTATTGGTCACTATTGCAATGCTCACAACAGAATAAATTCTTTCACACATCTGACATTTGTCTAAATAGCCTGATTCAGGTAAGTACACAAGTTCACTCACGAACATGGCAATACACTTTTACTTTTGTAGAGTTAAATGATAATCACCAGAATTTAAATAGGCCTCTCTCTCCCTCGATAATTAAACCTCTAATTGACACAGAAGAAACATTTCTGATTTTTTTCTGAAAAAGGCTGGCTGTTAATGAGAAGTCCAGCTGCTTTCACTTATGATAATATATATCCCATGATTTAGCTGATTAAAATATTCTCATCACTATGCACGATGACTGAAGATACATGGCATTTTTACATCTCATTAGATATTCACTACACCAGGATTTCCCAAACAGCTACTGATGTCTCCATAGTTAAGTATTTTATAGAACTTATGTCTAAGCAATTGTTTTAGGAGTGACTGAGGCTCTCTGAGAAGCAGTTTAGGGGCCATCAGTGCTGCTGTTTGTTATGCTTCAGGTTTCGGCCTCAGTTTCAGATTCAACCCCCTCTTTCTCTTGCCTCCTCTGTTAACAACATCCAGAAAGCGCTGTTAATTCATTTGCAATTGGCTTACTGGAAAGTGATGCTGATGTAGATAAACTTATATTGTTAAATATATATTTTTTCAAATCATTAATATTTTATACCTAAGTAAATAGAAGCAGGGTGGACTATGAAAATGTATTGTAGCCAGCACTGTCCATACACAATGTTAATGCACCTGACCTTATTTCCTGACTCAATTTACATATTCACGTGGCCAGTTTTCTTATTTATCACAGTCCCGACTCTTCTCTTGTTCCTGTCTAGCTTGGTTGCCTTAGTGTGAGCTTGTATCTATATGAGTCTTAACCTTCTTTCATGTTTAGAATTGTATATTGAAATTCTTAATTTGTCATCTCTTGCTTTGTTAGTTCTCTGATTAGATCATATCCTTAAATGGTCTTCCACAACCTATGTTCTTATGGTTTTTGTCACTTTTGATACAGTGTTTGGAAAGAACAAGCTTCTCCCGAGAGAGCTTGGTAAAGATGAGATCTTTCTAACCTGCTTACTTTAAGAATTATGGCCATTCTTGATATCAATGTTAATGTGCCTCATTAAGGATGAAAATTTAGTGGCTGAATAGATAGCATTCTTATTTCATATTCCTGGATCCTTAAAACCCACAGATTTCAGAAGTGGAACAATGATTTTATTTTCATGATGCCCTGCATTTCTGTCCCCAGCTGTCTGATCTCTAACCAATCCCACTAAATATAATCTCATGCCTTTACTTTATCTGAACTATTGGCTTCTGATGTTTTTTTTCTCTGAGAGCCACGAGAGTTGATCAATGCTTTTTATCTTTTCTTTTTAATGAAATTCACGTTTATTTTCCTCAAGCTTCAAGACTACAAAGGTTCTATGTGATTTTACTTGTTTCCTTTTACTATTTATTTATTTATTTATTTACACTCCACATTTTATTCTTCCCCATCCACCCTCCGACTGATCCACATCCCATACCTCCAACCGAACCCTTGTCTCTACAAGGATGTCCCCACCTCCTATCCTTCCACCCCACCAGACCTCTAAACTCCCTGAGGCCTCCAGTCTCTTGAGGGTTAGGTGCATCATCTCTGATTGAACACAGACGCAGCAGTCCTCTGCTGTGTATGTGTTGGGGGATTCATATCAGCTGGTGTATGCTGCCTGGTTGGTGGTCCAGTGTTTGAGAGATCTCAGCAATCCAAATTAATTATGACTGCCGGTCCTCTCACAGGGTTGCCTTCCTCTTTAGCTTCCTTCAGCCTTTCCCTAATTCAACCACAGGGGTCAGCATCTTCTGTTCATTGGTTGGGTACAAATATCTGCATCTGACTCTTTCAGCTACCTGTTGAGTCTTCTGGAGGGCAGTCACGATAGGTCCCTTTTTGTGAGTGCTCCATAGCCTCAGTAATAGTGTCAGGCCTTGGGACCTCCCCTTGAGCTGGATACCACTTTTTCTGTCTTCCTTATTCTGTTCTGAGACCTTCATAGCTTCTCTGGCTGGCTGACTTCTAAGCCAGTAGTATCTCTGACTAGAACATCCCTGGCAAAACTTAGTACAACACTGAATTAGAAAGAATCTTAGGGGTGAACATTCTGTACTTTGATCCTTTATGCTCACTTAAAAAGTCCTTCCACTCAATACATCTATGGTTGTTCTATTTTTATATCTGAAAATGCAATGTGCATATTAAAACATGTCAAATGTAAAACTCAGGCTATGCCAGCACACCCTCACAGCCTTCATTTTCCTTACAATATTTTTAGATGTAATTTTTTATTTTATATTCTGGTAATTTTTTAAGTGTGACATATTATATAGAACATTATAGAATATTAGTTCAGAAGGTGAAGGCATACTAATTTCTTTCAAGTAGGTCATTTAGAAGTGTTTTCTGAAGATGCCAATTGGATCATATAAGAAGCTCTTACTTAGGTTGGTAAGGCTCTGTGCAAGATTATATTCCATGACGGGTAAGGAAACCATTCTTGTCAGAATGACATAAGACAAGCTCAGTCTTGTTAATGAAATACAAAAGGGGGAGAGGCGGAGAGCCTTTGGGGTTGCTTGGCAAAAATCTGACATGGGCCAAGGACAAGAAAGTAGGCTTCAGGCAGGAATCTGACATTAGGCTAGAACAAAGAAGTAATTTCAGGTAGGAATCTAAATCTTTTTTTTTCACCAACGTAATATTTTAATTAAATATTTGCGAATTTTGTACAGTGTATGCCAATCCTCCTCACTTCCCATCTCTCCCAAGTCCACCCTCCTATCCACCAGATATCTAAGGCTTCTGTAACATCCTTGCCCCACTCCCCAAAGGAATGTAAATCTTAGGCTAGAACAAATAAGCAATCTCCGGCAGGAACCTAGCTGTTAGGCTAGAAAAAATAGTAATTTCAGGCAGGAATCTAAATTTTAGGCTAAAACAAAAAAGTAGGCTTCAGACATGAAAATGACCTTGGGCAAGGACAGGGAATATAGCTCAGATACTTTGGTCATCCTGATAAGCCCTTAGAAACAGTGATCATGGGAGTGTTCACGTAATTGGGTTTAATGCCTGACTTTTTCTTTGACTACTTGTGTTTATTGTCTTGCTTGTTCCTTGACTATTTGCATCTATTGTATTGCTAGACCCTCAACCTAGAACTGACCTTAATATATGCATGTAATCATAATTGTATAAAAGCATAAAGGAGGAGGGGTGATGAGATAGAGGGTTGTAGGGAGGGGAGATGGGGAAAGGGGATAACACCTGTATGTAAATAAATAAAATATCCAATAAAATAAATAAATAAAAAAGAAGCTCTTCCTATAAAATCTATTATATTTATTCCACCAGTACTCAAAAGATAACAGTTGGATGAATTTAGGACACTGTAGCTACAGGATCTTAAATTCAGGGCTAGTAATGCTCATATTGCTTCACGTGGGCAAATTTATAAAGATTGTGAGCAGAATTTACTCAACTTCGGATTAGATACTATTTGTCTGTACTTGATTGTATTTAATGGAAACAGAAAGGGATTTCCATTTACACCTTTAAGAAGAATATAACTTTTCTATCTGGTCAAATGCTTATTTGCTCAAAGAGGAACGTAGTCTAATGTTTTGGTGAGAAAGTCAATTCAATGGAGCTGTTTGTCTTCCCAGAGCACATGAAAGAGCAAATATCCTGTTTTATTAGTCTAGGGATTCTATTGGGACACACACAGTTCTAATGACCATTCATTTCATATATTTAAAATATAGATAAAATTAAATGTCTATGTTTTCTAGAAAGTTGTTTCTTCATTCAAAATTATTTATGGGAAAATTATTTTTGATTAAAATAAATGAATCTACTGCAATTCCTAATACTTTAGAAATGTTACTGATCTGCTACAATTAGCTTATTATACTTGGAAATAAAACTTTATGTGCATGAGATTTATTTGCCTGTGTACATGCATGTTCACTTTGTGCATGTCTTGTGCCTATGGAGGAAAGGGTATGATATTGTTTTGTCCTGGAATTGGAGGTATAAGCAATTGTGAGCTTTCCTCTGGCTACTAGGAACTGAACCCAGGTCTTCTATCAAAACTTCAGGTGCTCTTAACTACTGTGCCATCTCTTCTATACCAAGATCATGATTCTACCTCACCCAATAGAATCATTTTAAATGAAATACATTTTTTTGCTGTTTTTAAATGGTTAAAATTTCATTAAATATATCCATTTTGCATTTTACCAAAATTTAGATACCTTTAATATTATTATTTAAATACTGTAATTTGCAGTCTAATAGATATATACTAGAACAGTATAAAATATACAATGTGCATATTTCAGTTTATAATTACTAATATCTTAATTTAAATGCTTGTTTTCAATGATAAGTGGTTTGCTAATTGCTAAAGTATATTGGGAATATAATTTACAATGTAAGATCTAGCTAATGCTAATTAAAAGTAGCTATGAATAATGAAGATGGGACATTAAAGAATATTTAATAATACTTAATAGATTTATCCAATTATGCAAATAAGTATCCATATTTTCACATAGTATTAGTACATGCATTTGGGATAACTTTTGCAAGCTATATGATAGCTGAACTGGAGTGTAACATGTACTGATCATTCATTTATTCAAATATATGAAAGTATTTTACATTTTATTATTACCATGGTTTATTAATGAAGTTTGGCTTAAACAACCTCAGTTTTTTTGTGAGTTATTTAAAATATAATACGTATTTGATTGTTTTTATAAAGCATTGTGGCAAAGGAAAAGTCAAGATGAATATAAATAGATACTATAATAATTTATATGATACAATTTTATATGAAATAAAACAATAGGTGAATAATAAGAATGATAATATCAATCTTTAGGTCATTGCTGACAGAGACAATGTTCTTAGCTCATTGCTAACATAGACAATGCTGAGTTGCTATTCTTCACTAATATCAGGTGGAGACAGTACTAAGAATGTACACTTAGAAGTTTATCTTGTACACTCTTATGAGTACTTGTAGTTCAGTACATTGAACAGACTTTTATAGTGAGTCCGTATTACAAAATTTATTTTAATGATGTATACCTGGGTACTAAATAAATTTACAAACATGAACCCCAGTCACACAGAAATACAGAAATTTTGACCCTCTGCGTTATCTAATTCAGAGACATTTACTAGTCCTATTATCCTAGTGTTGAAGACTTTACAATATTAAAATATCATTACTAACCTAAATTTGCCTGCTACTTCCAAGTTCCAAGTGTGCTATGCTCTTACTGACAGAGTTATTCTCCACATGGACAATGTTCCTGAAGGATTGTTAACTTCCTTAACAGAGACATGCATGTCGATAAAGTAAATTTACACTACAACATTACTCATAACACAGATGCTTCCCACTCTGCAGTGTAATGTTCACTGAAACACATAAGGTCATGGTTATGTACCCCACAATGCCAGTGTGATTCAGAAAGAAAAGTTTTATTTTTATTCAAACATGAACATTTTGCTTTACTACTGACAACTGTAAGATTTGAAGCAAGTCCTGTAATCTACAAATCTCTCAGTTACCTTATAATTCCTATAGGAATGAAGTACACATCTTATAGTTATCTTGAGAGTTATTATGAGATAATTGTGCAGCTGAAATAAATATTTAGTGCAGTATCTGAAGTGGATTAACATTCAAAATCACTAGCTGTTACTGATTTTAACCCCTCATCTTATTTTTAGATAAATATTCCTAATACGTCAAATGTAGTTCAAGGATAATTATGAAGATACCTCTTGGTAATTATAAAACAATTGCCTGATCATGTAGATATTATCTCTTCACACCTGAAAATTTAAAGACCGCTGAGACATCAGCTACTTCAGGGATGTTGTTTATAACCTTCACAATGCTTTATAATTCATCAGCATCATGTTTGTCCCTTGTGATGATCCCTGGGCAAGGCTGCAGCTACAGTGCTTGCCAGTAACTGCTGCTGTCTTGTCCTTCTGTTGGCATCATTGAGAGTGGCATGTGTGAAATTATCCAGTTTCAAATTAGCTACAGAAAACATAGTTCCCTCCTGATACCAGGATGTGGGCTTCCCAGTGATTCACAGAGCACTTGTACTCTTAGCTTCTTACTCATTTCCTCCCATATAAATATGTCATACCCAGACCCCATGCACCTGATGTCTCTATGCCTTTAGAAATTACTTGTGCCTCACAAAATACTAGTAGACTGCTAACTCAAAAAAATTTAACTGTAGGTTTATATATTCCCTGAAGATTTCCAGAAAGTTTAGCCTTCTGCCAACTGAGGGAAGAATGAGAGTCTTTTCCTTCTTTCGTTTGAGTTCTTTGGAGAGTAAGTAAAAATGATCGTATTTATTTGAAGTGGTTTTGATCCAACCTTTTCCCATGTTCCTTTAATAGCTTACTCAATATTTCTTTTTCTCATGACCCTATAGAGAAATCTTGATCTTGATTTTGTATTTTTTATATCTCTCTGATTAATGTAAGTCACATTACTTTGTAATTACTTCTTTGTCAACCTTTCTGAATTTCTTGAGAGCAGAGGTCTTGTGTTCATTTAATTCCAAAAATAACAGTACCAAACACCTGATGGAGATCAGTGTGTTTTTGTTTGGGCGCTTGAGTGAATGGGCATCTTTTAGCATCTTATTCTCTAACGCGCTCTCATGTTACTAGGAATCTAGGAGGGAAGAATAAAACACATGCATTTTTGTTGGTGTTCAGTCTGTGGAAACAACCATAAAGAAATAAAGTACAGATATTTTCCTTTATAAAAAGCACCTGGTTATCACTCACTTTCACTGTGTATGGAAATACAAGTATTATATAAAGTAATAGAATTGATTTTCTTGTGTTCTCACAGTAAACTACATTTAAAATGTGTAGTTTTGGTTGATATCATTAGTAGAAAGATTTTTCATCCATGCTAATAGTTGATAGGCTAAGAATAGACATAAACACTAAAATAGACACAGATCCAAAAATAGCTAAACATCTCCATGAACATGTCAGTCAAGAATAGCAGGGACAAAACAAAACGTGTGAAACATGTATTTATTACAACTGATATGGCATCTAAATGGAAAATTATCTTTGAAGAACACGGGAATAAGCTTGGCAAGTAGCTCACGCCACACTCCACAAATTACTGAGGCAAGGAGATTGCTAAGCATGTTAGGAATACTCAGCTACATAGTAAATTCTTGGCCATCTAAGGCTGCAGAATATGATTTTCCCTTTAAAAACATCCTCAAAAAGTTGCAGGAAGATGGTTTTGCAGAAAAATGTGATTGCTACCAAGAAGAAAAAAATTACAAATCTCCAGAACCTATGTATTGGTAGGAAAGAACAGACTCTCTCAAGTTGTCTTGTGATATCCATAATTGCAGCATTGCATAAGCATCCCTGCAAAGCCTGAAGAAAAAGTTATACATAGAAAGCATAGATGTGTATACATTGCTAAGTGCTGAACATATGTCAAAAATCTAATTTACATTGCAGTTATTTCATAGCTGCAGTTAGAGCTCAATAGAGCATAGGGTGATCCTTAACACCTTTCTTAGGGTTTCTATTCCTGCACAAACATCATGACCAAGAAGCAAGTTGGGGAGGAAAGAATTTATTCAGCTTACATTTTCACATTGCTGTTCATCACCAAAGGAAGTCAGGACTGGAACTCAAGCAGGTCAGGAAGCAGGAGCTGATGCTGAGGCCGTGGAGGAATATTATATACTGGCTTGCTTCCCATGGCTTGCTCAGTTTGCTTTCTTATAGAACCCAGGACTACTAGCCCAGGGATGGCACCACCCACAATGAGCTTTCCCCCTTGATCACTAACTGAGAAAATGCCTTATAGTTGGATCTCATGGAGGCCTTTCCTCAAGGGAGGCTCCTCTCTCTGTGATAACATCAGCTTGTGTCAAGTTGACACATAAAACCAGCCAGTATAACACCATAAAAAGAGAATGTTTTAGCCTGTTTTGTAGAAAATCTTGAGCAGAATACAGAACTCCCGAATTCCGCATATTCAAGATTGTAAGAGAAACCCTGTGGTAGAAGAATGAGTCCTTGCTGGGTGCTCTCAAAAGAAAGAGCTTGCTTTGAGGAGGGTGGCTATGAAATGTATGGGAGAAATGTTACTTCAGCTACGATTTCTGATATCTGGTGAAGCATCGATTGGTTCCAGGGATGAAAACATCAGTTCAGGGAGAACACAGAGGGAAAGTGAGACACTCAATATCTTCAGAGTATCCAGAAAGTAAATATTTGCAGATCTCTTGGAAGGAACGTACAGAGTTAGAATGAACTTGAACATGTCTGAGTTAACAAAACTCACAGTAAATGTGCCTCAGAGATTTTTTATAGTGATAGTAGCACTTTCAGATCTATTTCTATGTTTATTTCAGTCAAGAATCATGGGAGTAATTCAGCAGAAGTATTTTCAAAAGCAGAACATTTATTGTAAAGGGCCAGAAAAAAATCAATAGCCAAATGTTATTGCTTCATCTGAGAAAACCAGGCTAGAAATTTGGAAGCTGGTGAAGCAGGAGATTTAAACACTGTCACTCATGGGAATTGATAGACACCCCTGAGAAACAGTTACAGAATGAGAACATGGGGTTGTCACAGAAAAATATGAATTGTAGTGAAATCTTAAAAACACCAGAAACAGAAGCACACACAGCTCCAGATAAAGGAGGAAGAAGAGCATCCTCTGCCCAGAGGAGTCATTGGTTATAGTGGAGGGGATTTGATAGCTCATGGAGGCCATCACAAGGCGATGGCACTGTTAAATTCCATTTGTACAAGAGACCATGGGTAAGGTCAGATACAGTTAAACTATATGTGAGACATTCTTTTTGGTAATTATGGGCATTTGTGTATTTCAAATGTTATAGGTTTTCCAATATACTTCATTATCCTGTTTAAATAAGTCAGCTTAAATAAGGATATGACTGCCTGAAGTTATGTGTTACAATTTTTCTTAGAGAGTATTTGTTGGTAAAAATAAAATTAACAGTTTACTTTTCACCTTTGAAATAGTGTCTGTAAAACATACTTATTTGTCTTTCTTCAAGATCTCAATTGTTCTCATTTAGTCTCATTTCTTTAGAGGTGAGATTTTTTTTAAGCTAAGTGATGACTAATTATTGTGTAATGAAACTTCAACTTGGCATTAATAATCTAAGCAAAACAGAATAAAGATACATTTTTTTTAAATCTGATTACTGTATCTTAGTGGTTGAGATGAACATTTTGATGCTTTGATGAATTCCAAAGCCTTTCTCTATCATTTGTACTGGAGTACAATTCTATTGTTTCTTACTAGCTTAATAAGTATGATGCAAAACCAAACAAGTTCCAGGAAAACATGAAAGAAAACCATATTGATTTTCAGAGTCTTTTGAAACAGGCAAATTTAATTACCATAAAGTAATGGTTGCCACTTGGAGACAGGAAGAATTCTTTAAAACTATGAGCTTTAAAGTAGTGCATCAGTGAGTGTTTAGAGAATTCAAATCAGATTTTCACAAAGTAAGAGAGCTGGTAAAATTCTGTTAGGTCTGTCCTCTGTGATACCATAAAGTGTAGCTACTTTAGTGTGAATGAACAAAACACAGTTCTCAATGGCTTCGTTTTCTATAAGACTAAAGTTGGGGAAAGAAAAAAATCATTTATTGGGTGCTTGCTTTCCATTTTTACTTCATCTGCAAATGTAAATATATTGATGAGCTGTAGAGGGAGAGAGCAGCTTCAAGGGAGTTTCCAAAGGTGATCAACATTATATTTATCTTCTCTCATACAACTTTATTTAATATAGGAAAATTTTTCTTCATAAAAATAATGTTATATTAAAATATAAAAAAACCACCAGTATTTGAATATAATCATACATGGCATTTTTGAGTGTTCTCTTCAGCAGGAAATATTTACTTTTTCAATTATTTCTTTAATTTCCCTGAGATTATAATATAAGTACATTACTTCTTTCTTTCTTCCAAACTGCCTTTCTCTCTCCAAAATAAATATAAATAATACATTATATCAATAGTAAATATATAATATATAAGTTATATAAATATAAAATATATATAATATAAAAATAAAATAATGGTTAACATCAAAATGGAAACTACATGGGAATTTTATATTCTAGCATGTTCAAATAAAATTCTCAGAGTGAAATGTATGTATGTATGGAGAGAATTATGTTCATGGTGACACATGCAACAGACTCTAGTTTTTCAGCTAAAAACATTATAAGATACAGACATGACAGAATACCCTCAAATGGAACCTTTGACTGAAATATAATATTTCTTTAAAAATCTTGCATTTCTCCTGGCAGGCTCCAGAATCTTTCCATGTGCTCTTCAGAGGAATCCTATCTAGAATATTTCACTGTAGTGTAAGAAAATCTTCTGTTGCTTAAAGGTTTATAACTGCTTAGTGATTGTGACTTATATGTAGTAAATTGGAGTTTTAAATTTAATTATTTCAATTGCTAGTATATGCTTTTTTGTTTCTGTGACATAATAGTTGGATGATGAGTTGTGCCACCAGGTGTCATCTGTGTTTAAACCTTGTTTTCACCATTTACTAACCTAGGTATTAATATGTTTTCTGTAATATAGAATGAGGAAAATATTGGTGCTTAGAGAACTACCTGATTCAATGATGCAATTTGTTAAACACTTAAAAGTTTCAAGATAAGTTAAATATCAATAAAGATTAATAGTAGTAGGTTAGCCCTTGCATCTTATGAACTCTCCAACCATGTGTTTTTAACAAGGTTGACAGTGTTTGGCATGTAATTTCTTCATATTAACATGATCTTAAATCCAATCAGAAGGCGGTTTGTTACCCCAATAACATGTGTGTTACTCTTGCACCTATTGGTATAATTTATCCAGGCTAGCTATTATTGTGGGTCACATGGATTACAGCTGGTTAATACTGTTGGATACTTCCCACTTAATCCGGCAGCCAGCAAAGCACTTTCCTGTTTTATCAATACTGGCCAGCATGGAGGAGCTTGCTGGTTAGATCCAACTTGATTTCTATATGTCCTGTAGCCAAAGTGTGCCTTTAGCAATAAAGAGACCCACTGAATTTAATCACGATCAACTATCTGTGTTACCTAGGTTTAAAATGATCCATTTTAGCCTGGTGGTCTCCTTAGTAGGTACATAACAAAAGACTTTTCTTATCAGTGATAGTTTTTGAAAAGGCCTTCTTTTATCTGCAATGACTACCTCATTCAAACATTATACTTTGAACTTTATTCAGCATGATATAAGTAAACAATTCAGGTGAAACTCAGAGGTAAATAAGGAGAAATTTGAATAAAAACTTGCTAAAATAAATACTTTCTATGCCACTGTTATGCTAAATTACATTGGTTGAACAAATGGTTGTGTCTATATTTAGGATGGAAAAAAACTCTGATAGATCTCTCCACCACTTTTGTCGCACTTTAGAAAACAATTGGTATTGCCCATTTCTTCTACCTTTAATCTAAGAAGCAATGATGATAATTTCGATATACGTTACATAAGTTGATCATTGTGGAATTTAAGCAAGTCCAATATTTTTTGACATGAACAAATTGAACTACCTCATCCAGACTGCCACAGTCTGTGTTACAAGCATTCTTCCATGTTGTGATAATGAGTGAGGTATTGAATGGAAGGTGGTGCAATCTAATCTCATCAAATATGAATATAGATCCTGTATCACTTTCTTCAACTGCCTCAGTCGCTGCCAGTTGTCCTACGGCAAACTTTCCATACTGATTTAAACAAAGAGCTAAAATAATACTGACAGTCATTGTAGAACTGTAAATTTCAACTCCTCTTATTTACAAAATAGAACTTCTGAGCTCCAATGACTGTGATAGCCTTCATGACTAACTAGTTCATTAAGCAGAATTATTTCTGAGTAAAATCCATTTAAAAATTAGTTTATGAAAGAAAGTAATTAAATTCACAGAGAATGAAGAAACACAGAATGCCTCTGTATACAGTAGAATTTTTAAACAATCTTCCCTAGTCTGGAAGGCAGGAGGGTGAGATGATTATAAATAATCTGAAAAAGCAATGAAATGCATCTCCATTAAGGCTCTCAAACTATTCTCTATGATACTGCTCTGGTGCTTATACACATTATATTTTATTCAGACGAAGTGGAGTATAAAGCAGGATAGTGAACTCCAATGTCAGCTGTAGCTTTTAATTAATACTACACCAGTATTTGCTCATCAGCTGCAACAAATGTAACACATTAACACACAATGCCATCAAGAGTAGAAGTCAAGTGCAAATAAGCTAGATGGTGTATATGAGAATACTCACTTGCTAGGAGCACTGCAATCTACTTTACAGTACAGATTTTTAATTAAAATATCCCATATTCTCAGACACACAATGGATTAAATGAATGAATACAAATACTGCACAAGAAGTGACACTCCATAGTCATTCTCATGACAGTATTATTTTGAACATTGTTTTGTCCACATATTTAAAACACACACACAGACACACACACACACACAAAGATACACATATATATACACACACACAGACACACAGACACACAGACACACACACACACACACACATATATATATATATATATATATATATATATATATAACAAAATAGAAAATGTCATAATTTTTACACTTATGTCTCAGGCATATATTCAATTCATATATGCCAATTTTGAAACAATGTCATGAAAAGATTTCAATACCTTCATATAAATCAGTGCAACATACTAGGTTTCAATTAAATAACAACATGGTTTAACTTTGTTAAAAAGAATGGGGAAGCTGTTCACATAACTGACTGTTTGTTGTTGTGCTAAGAAAGAATTTATCAGAATTCTTTGACAGAATCAGTTTTTCTCTCTTAATTTGTTTACCATCGGTCAGATAAAAAGGACTTGGGATGTAACAGCATAGCTGTAAATATTTAAGAGCTGATGCCTTAGATCAGTAATTCCTAAGGTTCTCTTTTTAACATTTAGTTTTCTCTTATACTTAAAATGAAGATTAAGACCGCTCATAAATATTCATTTCATGAATGAAGTGGCAGAAGTTGGCAAATGCCAGAGGCAGCAGTGCCAAAGGATGGACGGCGGCTTTTCAAGTTCTCTCTTCCATAAGGTTATTCTCAAGCATCAGTCAAAGAGCACTTCCATGGAAATGATGGCTTCTGGCTACCATGCAATGATCTACCGGTACTTTCAAAGATGTCTCCTGCTCTGAGTCTGAAAGAAGGCTAATGTAATGTTTTGCAAACAGAAGTTTCCAGAGTCTGTTAAACAGATCTAGCTCTGTTCTCAACCTTGTACATCTTTATTTTTAGACAGAAGTGAATTTAATCTTGACCATGACAAGAAGTTATTTTTACATTAAGTAAAATGATGTCCATTTAGCATGTTGTGCTTTTTTTTTCATATTTCCTATGTTCAGATTTTCTTGTCACCCTACGTTAGTTTTTTATGGTTGAAATTTTAGAAAACCATTTATCCGGGATTTCAGTCTTACTTGTAAGGAATATCGAGTCATGTACTTATCCCTAGTGAGATGGATACCAGGAGTACAATGATCTAGATTCCTATGGAACTCCGCCTGCTTCCTAGTTGTGTTACTTGTGTAAAACTTTTAGTTTATCAACCACAACAAAAAATGAGAATAGGACCTATCTACACAATAGTTGAAATATACTTGTTGGTAAGAGAATTCCTCACTTAATCATTTTGAATAATAAGAAAATTTATTTAAGAAAGTATTTGTAAAGCAATTATTAATGTGCATAAATTAATTACTAATTGTATTGGTGACTTCCATATTGAAAGTAATATTGCATGGAATTATTTATTTTTATTTGTTGATCATTTGAAACATCATGGAGTTGAATCAAAACCATATATACAATAGTTGATATACATAGTGTCATATATAGCAATGAGGATTCAAACTTTTGGCAGTATCAGAGTTAACATAAGGAATGGAAGGTTCCTGTATCAACTTGTACAGTTGCTGGCAGCCATTACCTGTGCACTTGACTTATAGCACCAATGCCTCCTCTGGGTCAGTATTTTGGTAAAAATATTGTAACATAAATTTAGAACACAAAACATCCTCTGTCCTGAAAAGATAATTCAGAGTTAGCTTTGATATCAATTCATGTACTTTAGGATAATCAACTTTAGTTCAATTAACATACCACAGTTATAGAAGAAACTTTTGGGTAGACATCCTCACAATTTTAATTAATCAAGAACTATTGTTCCTCAGAGGAAGTAAATAAAATGCAAAATATTTATGCTTGAGTTGGCTTTGTTGATATAATGACTGCCAAGGGTTGTTTGTGGAATGAAGTATCTCATCAATACTTGGACAGGTGATAAAATTGTATAAACTCTGTGTCACTTTAGCTTTGAGATTCTAGGGAAGTAACAAAGAACTGTAAAGCTTCTTCAGAGAGCAGCACGGTGTCCCACTGGATTATGATACAATTCTTAAGAACTAATGAGAATCTAGCTTTGTCTAAAAGCCAGAACATGTGACTTGAGGCTTACATAGTAATAACTTCAGTCTTCCTTTCAATAGCAATTTTGCAGTTTTTGTGCATGCTTCTGACTACACAACAGAGTTTGAATGTTCAGTCATCAAATTAATCCATGGTTCTTCTTATCTTTGATGACATCTGCAGTTCACACAAATAGGAAACTATTCAATATGACATGTTTTTCAATTCAAATTGTAGCTGATTTGATGTATGCTAAATTATGGGATGCCATGATCTTGCCATTTTATCTTCTTTTATGAAACACTTTGATTTTTGTTAGATATTTTATATGTCCAACCTGTATTTAATGAATTATTTTGCATTTTGACACAATATATTAAAATCTTGGCTTCGAATCTTTTTCATTTATCTTATATCATGGCCGAAGTATTACTAACTTACATAACAAAAGTGGATTTCTATACAAGTCTGGATTCAACTATGGACAGATAAAATTCTATTTCAATAGAAAAAATTCTGAATAGTCAATTTTTATGATGTATTCAGAAAACTTTACTTTATAGAATGTTGGGAAAAGATTACTTGGGAAATGTATTTAAAGTCTCCTAGATAAACCCAGAATGAGAAGGCACTTCTTCATGCATCTTTAACATGCCTTTAAAAGTCCTAGGAAGCAAGTTTCCACTAAATTATATTTTTATTCTAAATAAAAATATAGCACAGTAGATTTTTTTAAAATCTGACAAAGTCTACTATTTGCTGTCTCATAAACTTGGCATTTTAAAAAGAGCATCAGATACAATAAGCATTAAGATTGCCTACTGGCATATATCTCCTCTGCTTTTATGGATTTTGTCTAAAGGTTATATTTACTTTAAATAATTATGTGCAAAACCTACTAACTCTCTCCTCACTGAGTGCATGTTTCTTTATAAACTTCAGGAAAGTTCATACAAAACATACAATTTTATTTGTCTTTATTTGCTAAGGATAAAAGTTAGTTAAATGATACATGACATATGAATGTTTGGGTATAACACACACATACATATACACACACATATATATAATAACATCAAATATATATGAATGTTATGAATGTTAGTATAAAATGCAGTGTTAAGACTAATTATGTTAGATAGGGCACTGTATTAAATAACAATATTGATTGCCTAATAATCTAACTTTGAGAAATATTGTATCTAAGCTATGTGTGTTAATATCAACAAAATTTGTAGTACAGTTTTAACTTTCACTGTTATTACATATATATAAGTTTATATGTTTTAGTTCTAATATATTTATATATACACATTTATAAAACATTCATATATTTTAGATTAAAACAACTGAAAATGCCAAGAAAAAAATTATGTCTGTGCATACACAATCAGTACAGTGTCCTGTTCCTGGAGCTGTGTTTGTCTGAATGACAGAATTTCTTGACCCTATGAGAGCTCATGTAACCTAGAGGGCTACTGTATCTACCTTGACAATAGTTGCACATGGATGGCAGGGCATGTGGAGACACAGTGAGAGGCTTGGCTATGTGTTTTACTCCTGCTTCATGATTTGTGCAGAAGATAGCAATCTAAACCTGTTGACAGTGCTGTATGACACTGACCAAATGCAGTTGCCAGGAGACAGTTCTATGAAATGTCTGACCAATATAAAAGAATCAGGGATAGCTGCCAAGGATGGTGAAGCTCTGAAGAATTTCTGATGATATTTTTTTACTTTAGTTCTCTGGAAATGAACCTGTTTTGTTTGTTTGTTTTTTGTTTTGTTGTTTTGTTTTTTTGTTGTTTTTTCTCTTGCTACAAAAACTAGAGTCAGCAATAGCCCTTTATAGATGACTCTAAAGAATACATACTTTTCTGTTAAGGTTTAAATAGCATTAATATACCTGATCTGGCCCTTTAAAAAAGAAGAAATAGCTTAGAATGTTAAGGAGGTAAAATGGTTGCTGGCTTTAGATTACCACAGAAATCTTCATAAAATTGTTAAATATCTGGGGCATGTTTTTATAGAAACTATTTTTAGAGCTACAGGTTGCATGTAGAAAGAATAAAAAATATTCATAAATACTTATATGACACTAGATATATGTTATAAATTTATCATGTATCATAAATATATCTCATAAACTATATATTATCATATATAATATATATTATAAAAAGAACAAATTCAAAGGACAAAGGACTAGAGAAAAAGACATTTAACCTTTAAAAGGGCTGTAATAATATCTACTATTTTATTTTCTCCTCACCTATATTATCCCTTTCGATCTGTTTTGCAATATCTCATTATCACCATAAATATTATAAATAAATAAGAAGCCTACATTTATGGATTAATATATTTTTGCAACATCAGTGATGGGCTAACTGACTTCTTTTCTTGACTTCTTTAATCTCTTTCCTATGTCCCTTCATGGTTCTCCTGGAACATAAAAATTGTTCCATGTTATTTGTCTCATCCCTCTCATAATTTCCTTTCATGTATTCACAGTTTCAATGTTTTGCTGTCTGTGTCTTAATAATGTGGCTCCTGCTTTGTGTTTCTTGGGTAATTAGAATGATCACACAGTTTCCCCTTGATTCATACATAGACAATAAAGACAAAAGAAAAGGCGGTTTAATGACTAGTGTTTTCAAGAAAGTAATAATAAAGCCTCCGCGTCCTGCTCGCTGAGAGAGGTTATCTCTCCTTTTCCTTCTCCCTTCCCCTAAGAGTTGTCTGCTGGTTCTAAGCTTGAAGAAGATTCTACAGTCCTTATTGATCCTTTTTCTTGGCGTTACCATTTTTGAAGCAAAGTTAACCTAGCTTTCTGGTCTGAGCTTTCTTTTTGGCCACCTTTTAAAACTTTTTTTTTTGATCTATAAAATAGACATGAGATAGTTCTACAATGTCCAAGTCATTCCAGCAGTCATCTCTCGGTAGGGATTCACAGGGTCATGGGTGTGACCTGTCTGCAGCAGGAATAGGCCTTCTTGCTGCTGCTACCCAGTCTTTAAGTATGCCTGCATCTCTTGGAAGGATGAACCAGGGTACTGCACGCCTTGCTAGTTTAATGAATCTTGGAATGATTTCTTCATTGAATCAACAAGGAGCTCATAGTGCACTGTCTTCTGCTAATACTTCTTCCCATAATTTTCAGTCTATATTTAACATTGGAAGTAGAGGTCCACTCCATTTGTCTTCTCAACACCGTGGAGATACAGACCAGGCCAGTAATATTTTGGCCAGCTTTGGCCTGTCTGCTAGAGACTTAGATGAACTGAGTCGGTATCCAGAGGACAAGATTACCCCTGAGAACTTGCCCCAAATTCTTCTACAGCTTAAAAGGAAGAGAATTGAAGGCCCTACATTGAGTTATGGTAGAGATGGCAGATCTACTACACGGGAGTCACCATACAGAGTACCTAGGGATGATTGGGAAGAAAAAAGGCACTTTAGAAGAGATAGTTTTGATGATCGTGGTCCTAGTCTCAACCCAGTGCTTGATTATGACCATGGAAGTCGTTCTCAAGAATCTGGTTATTATGACAGAATGGATTATGAAGATGACAGATTAAGAGATGGAGAAAGGTGTAGGGATGATTCTCTTTTTGGTGAGACCTCGCAAAACTATCATAAATTTGACAGTGAGTATGAGAGAATGGGACATGGTCCTGGCCCCTTACAAGAGAGATCTCTCTTTGAGAAAAAGAGGGGCGCTCCTCCAAGTAGCAATATTGAAGACTTCCATGGACTCTTACCGAAGGGTTATCCCCATCTGTGCTCTATATGTGATTTGCCAGTTCATTCTAATAAGGAGTGGAGTCAACATATCAATGGAGCAAGTCACAGACGTCGATGCCAGCTTCTTCTTGAAATCTACCCAGAATGGAATCCTGACAATGATACTGGACACACAATGGGTGATCCATTCATGCTGCAGCAGTCTACCAACCCAGCACCAGGGATTCTGGGACCACCACCTCCTTCATTTCATCTTTGAGGACCAGCAGTTGGACCAAGAGGAAATCTGGGTGTTGGTAATGGGAACCTACAGGGACCAAGACACATGCAAAAAGGCAGAGTGGAAACCAGCCGAGTTGTTCGCATTATGGATTTTCAGCGAGGAAAAAACCTTGAGATATCAGCTAATACAACTGGTAGAACCATTTGGAGTCATTTCAAACCATCTGATTCTAAATAAAATTAATGAGGCATTTATTGAAATGGCTACCACAGAAGATGCTCAGGCTGCTGTGGATTATTATACAACTACACCAGCATTAGTGTTTGGCAAGCCAGTGAGAGTTCATTTATCCCAGAAGTATAAGAGAATAAAGAAACCTGAGGGAAAAACAGATCAGAAGTTTGATCAAAAGCAGGAGCTTGGACGTGTGATACATCTCAGCAATTTACCTCATTCTGGCTATTCTGACAGTGCTGTCCTCAAGCTTGCTGAGCCTTATGGGAAAACAAAGAATTATATATTGATGAGGAGAAAAGTTTGGCTTTTATTGAAATGGAAACCAGAGAAGATGCAATGGCAATGGTGGACCACTGTCTAAAGAAGGCACTTTGGTTTCAAAGGAGATGTGTTAAAGTTGACCTGTCTGAGAAATATAAAAAACTGGTGCTGTGGATTCCTAACAGAGGCATTGACTTACTGAAAAAAGATAAATCCCGGAAAAGATCCTATTCTCCAGATGAAAAAGAATTTCCAAGTGATAAGAAGTCTAAAACTGATGGTGCTCAGAAGACTGAGAGTCCAGCTGAGGGTAAAGAACAAGAAGAGAAGTCAGGTGAGGATGGTGAGAAAGACGCCAAGGATGACCAGACAGAACAGGAGCCCAGTATGCTTCTTGAATCTGAAGATGAACTGCTTGTCGATGAGGAGGAAGCTGCAGCACTACTAGAAAGTGGTAGTTGAGTGGGCGATGAGACCGAAGCTGTGAAAAAAGATGCAAGTGCTTCAGCAACATCCAAGAGAAAGCTTAAAAAGGTGGACAAGATGGAGGAACTTGATCAAGAAAATGAAGCTGCATTGGAAAATGGGATTAAAAATGAGGAAAATACAGAACCCAGTGCTGAATCTGCTGAGAATGCTGATGATCCGAACAAAGACACAAGTGAAAATGCAGATGGCCAAAATGATGAGAACAAGGAGGACTGTACAGTTCCAGATAAGTATAGAATTGGACCATAGCAGCCTAATGTTCCTGTTGGTATAGACTATGTGATACCTAAAACAGGGTTTTACTGTAAGCTGTGTTCACTCTTTTATACAAATGAAGAAGTTGCAAAGAATACTCATTGCAGCAGCCTTCCTCATTATCAGAAATTAAAGAAATTTCTGAATAAATTGGGAGAAGAACGGAGGCAGAAGGAAACTTAAGCAGTACAACAGGAAGCTTAATTATTTCAAAGAAAACAATGATTCTTTGATTTTAATGTTAACCTTTTTTAAATACAATACGGATAGTTAGAAAACTACTGTACTATTTTGTTTTAGTGGAAAATAATAGATGTCTGTTCATGTGTTTAAGTGTTATAGCAAAAAATACACATATGGTTAAGTTAATGAAAAGGTTTTCTTTCATCAGAGTGACAACAGACAAAAGTACTTCCTGGAGATTGACTGTTGTAAGCTATGGAAAACAACTTGCACCACCAAGAGAAAGATAACATAGAACCATTCAGAAAAATGAAATTTAGTAGTTTGAGGCTTCAAAGAAATGTCAACTTTTGATTCCATTCAATAAAGAACAAAACCAATTGTAAAAAAAAAAAAGAAAGTAATAATAATCCATCAGTTGATTTTTGTAACAATTAAGATAAAACTGAACTTGAGATGCCAGCCTACAAAGGAAGGGCAGCTGAACAGAGCAGGATAAGTTAGTTTTCCCTCCTGAGGGCATTTGAAATAAGAAAGAACTCCTTTCCAGCTTGTGATTGTATTTAAAGAAAAAAAGGCATGTGACAAAAATATGAAAGTGAAGCATAAAACTTAAAAATGAGGACATAAGCTTTGACTTGCATGTTCTGTATGACCAAAGCCCAGCTTCTGCCTTAAATATGGGATGATCTATGAAAGTCTTGGAAGGAAAGCAAGCTAGCAGATAGGTAGATGGTGAAAATTTTGTTCATATATCAAATAGAGACTTGACATTTCACACCTGGTTGAATCCCAGGCCCGAAAATAAATTCAATTAGATTGGAGACAGAAGTGAGCTCAAGGACACAGAAAGCTGAATTGAGGAAACCAGTTGCTCATGGTTACAAGTGTTCAAGCTGGGATTCAGATACTTATTGAATTGAGCCTGCTAGGATGATTCCAGGTACTCTGCAACTATACCCAGACAAAACACATGAATCCTCATGTGAAGCTCATCAACTCTTAGACCTGAGAGATAAAATAAATCACAAATGATACCACAAAATTTGGGTGTGTTTGTTATACTGCAATAAAAATTAGGGCAAATTTCTTTGTCAATTGATAATGATGTCATTTTTCCTCTTTCTAATCAGTTTCAATTTATTAAAAAATGTATTAAATGACAAGTTCTAATATCATAAAATAAATAACATTATGTTTTTTTTTCCTTCAATGGATAACAGACAGGCACACTCAGTCGTAAAATTTCTTAAACAGAAACAATGAGTGAATATTTTAAGATCTGTTGTTAGCAGAGTAAATGTAATGTAATCAATTAATTTAGGTCACTTTTGTAAACTACCTAAAGAAAATATGGAGTTACATAATATAGACTAGAATGCATTAGAATTAATATTTCATGAACTACTAAGTAGTGTAGTGATTAAGATAAAAATCATGGAGTGAAGTAGTAGTAAATTAACTTCATTAAAACTTTGTTATGACAGCGAAGCACAGTAAATTGAGGAAAATGACATATGATAGAGAAGGAAAAGGAAATGTTACTCATCTATGACAGAAAAATATTTTAAAGTCTTCATAGTTAAACAAATAAGTTTTTACAGTAAAACCTTTAAAAATCCAGTGGAATAATAGACAATAAATATAGAAATAGAGTATTTTTACCCACTAGCAGTAAATTTGAAATAGTTTCATATTTTATCCAGAGAGCTACAACATATCTCATTTAAATGGAGGAACTGACTCTCACGTCGTTAGATAGAGAAGATTCGAAAGGAAAAGGAACTCTTTATAAATTTGTCTGCATCTGCTAAAATTCTATCAATCCCACAGATCTCTATTTATTAACATAATATAAATAATATAGTAGACATAATAAGGTTATATGTGACATGCTTATAGTGTTTGGAAAAAGATGTTAGTAAGAGAGAAAAATTTATAGTATGCATCTTCACTTAGTAAGAGAATCCAGCTATTAGCATTTATGTTGTTTAAACATAATTAACTTAGCAACTATTTTTATTATTGAACATTAAAATCAAACTACAATGGAGTTTTGGTATGACTAGCATTTTATTGGTTCAAAATAAAAATAACTATACAAACAGTTATGTACTACTCTTTTCCTTCTATTAAGTTGCCTTGTCCAGCCTTGATATGAGGGTTTTTGCCTTGTCATATTGTATCTTGTCTGTTGTGTTTAGCTGTTGTCTCTTGGAGGCCTTCTCTTTTCTGAATGTTAATGTAGGAGTACTGGATCTGAGGAGAAAGGTGTTAGTAAGGGAGCTAAGAGGAGTGAAGAGATGAGAAAATAAGATTGTGATCTATTATCTGAAAAGAAATTATTTTCATTAAAAACAAAATAAAATTAAAACAAAGGATTGGAAAAATGTATATATAACATACTTTTCTATATTTGAAACTACTGGTCTAGCACAGAAACTTTAGTGGGTGTACAAATGTGCAAAACCACAAATTAAGTAACTCGAGCAAAAGCAGATTACACATAATTAAATGATTTTATCCATATGTATCTAATATTTAAATTAACTAGATTTGTATTCTCAGTGTGTCTTTTTCATGATTTGAACCTATTACTCAGTGCTTTAGAAGTCATGCTAGAAGTCCTCCCCTCAGCTGAATATTTCTATCTGTTCTCCTGATCCTTTGGGCATCTCTTCTGCTTCCCACCATACCTGATTCTGTTCCCTTTTTGCCTGCCCCTTCCTTCTTCCACCCTGATCCCTCTCTCCCTCCCTCCTCTCCTCTGCCTTCCATGATTTTGTTCCCTCTTCTAAGTGAGATTGAAACATCCTCACGTGAGCATTCCTTCTTTTTAAGCTTCTTATAGTCTGTAGGTTGTTTAAAGGGTATTCTGTGCTTTAGGCTAAATATGTGAGAAACTCCCATATTGTTGTATAATGGTTGCATAATGAAGGAGACATTAGCTGAAATACCCAACAGTAAGGAGATAGAATCTGAAGAGACCACTTCTTGTACATAGACAGGGACCTCAGTGAAGGGATGAAGTCCACCAACCTGCCTTCAAAAATTTTTATCCAGAATTGTTCCTGTTTATAAGAAATATGGAAACAAATTGGAGTAAAGATTATAGGAAAGGCCATACAGTGACTGGCCTAATGTCAGATCCAACTTATGGATGGCTACCAAACCCTGACACTATTACTGATGTTATGTTGTGCTTGCATCCAGGAGCTAGCATGGCTTTCCTCTGAGAGACTCTACCAGCAGCTAACTGAGACAGATGCAGATCTTTACATGCAACTATTGGACTGAGATCGGGCTCCCCTATGGAAGAGTTACTAGAAGTATTGAAGAAGCTGAAATGAATTGCAACCCCATAGGAAGACCAATACTATCAGCTAACCTGTACCCTTGGGAACTTCAGGAGACTAAACCACCAATCAGAGTGGACATGGGCTTGTCTGTAGCCCCAGACACATATGTAGTCAAGGACTGCCTTATCTGGCCTCAGTGCGAGAGGATGCACCTAATCCTGTAGAGACATGATGTCTCATGGAAGAAGGATGCCGGGGGTGGAAAAATGGGGGCTTTGGGTGGGAAGCTCCATCTCAGAGGCAAAATGGAGGGAGTAAGGTGAAGAACTCTGGGAGGGGGTACTGGGAAGGCAGACAACACTTGAAATGTTATACAATAATTTAAAAAGTAGGTGTGGCCTTGTTGGGGGAAGTATATCACAGGGGTTTGGTTTTAGAGGTTTCAGATGCTCAAGCCAAGACCAATTTCACTCTGTTCCCACTGCCTGTTAATCCAGATGTAGAACTCTCAGCTACTATTCTAACACCAAGTCTGCAGCATGCCTGTTCTCAGTCTTTTCATTGTGATAATAATGGACTAGATCTTTGAACTAGAAGCCAATCTGAGTTGAATGTTTTTCTTTATGAAAGTTGCCATGGCAATGCTGTCTTTTACAGCAACAGAAACCATAACTAAGACACAGTCCTAAAGATCATATACATAAATTTAAAAATCACTTTTCAAAAGTATTTTTATTGGTTATTTTATTTATTTATATTTCTTTTTTGTATTTTTATTGGATATTTTATTTACATTTCAGATGTTATCACCTTACCCCGTCCTATCGCATGGCTCCTCCTCCTGCTTCTCTGCAGATGTGCCCCTACCAACCCCCCCATTCCCACCTCCCCAACCTCGAATTCCCTCCCCCCACACACACACACGGCATCCAGCCTTCATGGGACCAAGGATCTCCTCTCCCACCTATGCCCAACAAGGCCATCCTCCCCTACATATACAACTGAGCCATGGATCCCTCCCTAAGCGCTCCCAGGCTGGTGGTTTAGACACTGGGAGCTCTGGCTTGTTGGTATTGTTGCTCTCTTCATGGGGCCACAAACTCTTTCAGATCCTTCAGTCTTCACTCTAACTCCTCCATCGGGAACCCCTTGATCAGTTTAATGGTAAACTGTGAGCATCTGCCTCTGAATATGTCAAACTCTGGCAGACTTTAAGGACACAGCTATATCAAGCTCCTGTCAGCATGCACTTCCTGGCATCCACATCAGTATCTACCTTTGGTGACTGCACATGGAATGGATACCCAGATGGAATGGTATCAGTTTCTGTCCCACACTTTGTCTCCATATTTACTCCCTTGAGTATTTTGTTAATCCTTTTAAGAATGATTGAAGTGCCAACACTTGGTCTTTATTCTTCATGAGCTTCATGTGGTCTGTGAGTTGAATCTTGGGTATTTCAAGCTTCTTGGCTAATATCCAATAATCAGTGAGTGAATACCATTTGTGTTCTTTTGTGATTGGGTTACCTCACTCAGGGTGATATTTGCTAGTTCCATCCATTTACCTAAGAATTTCTCAAATTCAATGTTTTTAATAGCTGAGTAATATTCCATTGTGTAAATGTACCACATTTTTGTATCCATTACTCTGTTGAAGGACATCTGGGTTCTTTCCAGCTTCTGGCTATTATAAATAAGGCTGCTATGAACATAGTGGAGCATATGTCCTTGTTATCTGTTAGAGCATCTTCTGAGTATATGCCCAGAAGTGGTATAGCTGGATCCTCAGGTAATACTATGTCCAATTTTCTGAGGAACCGCCAGACTGATTTCCAAAGTGGTTGCACCATCTTGCAATCCCACCAACAATGGGGGAGTGTTCCTCCTTCTTCACATCCTCGCCAGCATCTACTATCACCTGAGTTTTTAATCTTAGCCATTCTGACTGGTGCGAGCTGGAATCTCAGGTTGTTTTGATTTACATTTCCTTGATGACTAAGGATGCTGAACATTTCTTTAAGTGCTTCTCGGCCATTCAAGTTTCCTCAGTTGAGAATTCTTTGTTAAGCTCTATACCCCATTTTTGAATAGGGTTATTTGGTTTTCTGGAGTCTAATTTCTTGAGTTCTTTGTATATATTCGATATTAGACCTCTATCTGATTTAGAATTGGTAAAGATCTTTTCCCAATATGATTTTTGCCATGTTGTCCTATTGACAGTGTGGTTTGCCTTACATAAGTTTCACAATTTTATGAAGTCCCCTTTGTCTCTTGTTGATCTTAGAGCATAAGCCATTGGTGTTCTGTTCAGGAACTTTTCTCCTGTGCCCAAGTATTCAAGGTTCTTCCCCACCTTCTTTTCTATTAGTTTCAGTGTATCTGGTTTTATGTGGAGGCCCTTTATCTACTTGGACTTGAGCTTTGTACAATGAGATAAGAATTGTATTCTTCTACATGTTGTCCTCCAGTTGAACCAGCACCAATTGTTGAAAATGCTGTCCTTTTTCCACTGGACAGTTTTAGTTCCCTTGTCAAAAATCAAGTGACCGTAGGTGTGTGTGTTCATTTCTTGGTCTTCAATTCTATTCCATTTTTCTTCCTGCCTGTCTCTGTACCAATATTAGGCAGTTTTTATCACTATTGCTCTGTAGTACAACTTGAGGTAAGGGATGGTGATGCCTCAAGAAGTTCTTTTATTGTTGAGAATAGTTTTTGCTATCCTAGGTTTTTTGTTATTCCAAATGAATTTGAGAATTTCTCTCTCTAAGTCTGTGAAGAATTGGGTTGGGATTTTAATGGAAATCGCATTAAATCTGTAGACTGCTTTTGGAAAGATAGCCATTTTTTACTATATTAATCCTGCCAATCCCTGAGCATGGGAGATCTTTCCATCTTCTGAGATTTTCTTCAATTTCTTACTTTAGAGACTTGAAGTTCTTGTCATACAGATCTTTCACTTTCTTGATTAGATTATCCCCCTTCTCAATTTCTCCTCCAAAAAATATTTAATGAAAAATAGTTGTGATGTAATGTTAAGTGATACAAGGCTAGTCCATGATCCCAGTAAGGCCTAAGACTCACACAGCCATATAGAAGTAAGCTCTCTCTCTCTCTCTCTCCCTCTCTCTCTCTCTCCCTCCCTCTCTCCCTCCCTCCCTCTCTCCCTCTTCTCTCTCTCTCTCTCTCTCTCTCTCTCTCTCTCTCTCTCTCTCTCTCTCTCTCATACACACACACACACACACACACACATAAACTTATACTCAGGCACACACATAAGGATACTTTTTTTCAGGAAGTATTATGACTGAATTTTGCTAGTGTTAGGAGTCATTTTTAAAACTTTTCTATAACTTCCACCATTTTAAATATTAATATTCATTTGGTTTACATAGCTCCTAAAATATATCGAGTCAAAACAAAATACCTGATGAATGGAGAAGTTTGTAAATTACTTACATGAAGTTTTTTGCTCTAATAAAAATAAAACATTTTGTGTTCACTGTATAAAATTTTTACTTATTTAATACATTTATTCTACTAGCCAATTCTATAGGAATTGAATTTAATCAACTTAATATATCCACCAGCTTTATTTTAGCTATCACAAAATGGAGAAATTCTTTAATTCTAAGATATAATACAGAATTATTTGATTCATGCCATAAGTCACAGTAAAAGCACCATAAAATTAATGGATATATTGATTTTCTTTAGTCAAAAAAGAGGTAGCAGTTAAACAAATTTAACAGAACAGATCAACACTGATAGGAACAAATTAATCTCCAAAGAGCAAAAATTTCCACTTTCTACTTTATAGCCTTCATCTTTCATTTCTATATAAAAACTAATAATTTTAGCCTAACTAAATATTTGGAAAATTTGAGCTTCTGATTTAATAAAAATGACCTTTTCCCCAATAGACTATTAGTGATACCATATTTTTCAGAGTAATTTAACTAATTTATCTCATAATTCCTCTGGCTGAACTAATGTTAGCACCCTGCACAGTTCTTAGCCCGAAAGAGTTTCCTTCAGGGGCTTGGAAAATTTATCTAGAAGCTTTAAATTTGTACTAGTTAATCTACTTCATGAATAATTAATTTAGTATGTAAAATTTACCTTGTCTACTAGGTTGGGTTAAGCAAAGCAATTTAAATCCTTTGAAGAGAAGGAAACAGAAATTTTGAGATGGGGTTTTTCATTGTCTTGAAGGTCATCAAGCAGTCTTGACTCCCATAACCATCTCTGATGTTCTGCTAGTTTCCAACTCAAAAGTATCAGCAATAGAAGAGCAAACCGTCATATCCACCTGTATATGTGGATTCTATTCCTTGAACCCAGGTCCTCATGTTTGTACATGAAGCACTTTCCTAACTGAGCTATGTCTCAGACTAAGATAATTCTTTAGTCAAAATGATGGGAGCTGTTTCCAAAGAGGACATCCAGAGATACCTATCTTTAGTATTCACTACCAGTATGTAAAATATCAGGTTTAAATGAAAATTAGTGTCCATAAAAGTTATAAAATGTAGATGAGTTTTACTATGTTCAGACTAAATAAAGTTATCCACTTAAAAAAAAAAAACAAGGATTTTTAATCATCTTGTAAAAATCTCATCATTATTTTTTCTCTTTTTCTTTTTTAATCCTTATTTACAGTCCAGTCTTTATCTCACTTCCAGTCTGCCTCCTGACTACAATCCATCCTCAGAGAGGATGTCCCTATCCCTGATCCCCATAAAAAAAAATAAATGTTGAATATGACTGACTTGATATAGGTTAAAAAATATTTATTTCTCCCTGAATCTTAAATTTGCCTTCATTTGTACTATAGATGCTATATATGTGGTATGTGAAAGCACATGTGGCGATCAGAGATCTTTGGATGCACAGGTACTTAATTGCCAGGTGAATATGGTTTTCTTAATGTGGGTGCTGGAAATTCAATTCAGGTCATCTCCAAGAGCAATGATTATACACTTATATATACTGGAAAATTGAATTATTATCACATAATATATTCTGATTATGGTTTCCCATCCTCATCTCCTTCTATGTCGTCCCCTTCCTTCTCTGCAACCATCTAACTCTATGACATTTTACTCTTTTGTTTAGGAAAAACAAAACAAATAAACAATCAGGCAAATTAAAAATTAAAACAAAAACAATCTAAAACAGAATAAAACAAATAAACAAAAACAAACAAATGAACAATGAAAGAGCAAGAGAGGCACTTACCCATGCAGACTTTTCTGCTTATAGAAAATCAATAAAAACACAAAACTGGAAACCATAGTATATAAGCAGAAGACTTAACTGGTGAGTCATCTCTCTAGCCCAAGCTGCTACTCTTTGTTTTGTTTCATTTTTGAGGAATCATTGATGGAGACAGAACTTGGTACCTAATAGCACCAGGAAGCCTTGAGTAATGTGGGAAGGTAATAAAAGAAGGTGTTTCCCATAGATCTTCTTACAGAAAGATGGACTTAAAATAACAGTAGATAAACAAGAAAAATGTATGCTTCCAAAGAATCAGTCTACAGAAGCTTATAACATTATCTACTGATCAATGACTAATACTTTAAAGTTGCACATTTACCTAGCAGTTTTCTATTTCAAAATTTTCCTTTTCCAGGAAATTCATATAAAATAGTGGTCATGCTTTATTCTTGAGTTAACTTTTTTCTATTTGGAAAAACTACAACAACAACAACAAAAGTCTATGCATAACTTTGAAAACAGTGGAAAATTTAGACTAAACCCCATATGCAGTAACTATTTCAAATGACACCCAAAGGATCTCTACGAATGCCCTTGAGTTTCTTTGAGTATCATCACTGCCTTAGCTATGAAACAAAATACATGGTAAACATTACCAAATAATCTACTTATAAGGGACTATTGATTTAGCTGTTAATGATTTGATAAGTTAAAGGTAATTGTATTAATAATTTACCATGATTCCACTCAGTAATTTTGTCAAAGGGAAGAGAAGCACTTGAGTTCTTCATCTATTTGTCTTTCATCTATTCAAGTACACATATGCACACATTTGTGTCCATGTGCATGGAGCCATCCATGCTACAATTTTAAGCAGAGTCTCTCACTGGGATTTGAGACTCACTGATTAAATCACACCAGCTAGCCAGTCCCCATCACCACATCCCCAGAACTGTGTTATAAGCTATTGCCATAATGCTTAACTTTTCTATTTGTACTCTAGGGATTGATATCAGGTTTTTATGCTTGTGCAGAAAATGCTTTATGAATTGAGCCCTCTGTTTAAACCCAGATTTAAGTTTTTCTAGTAAGTACAATTTTATGTCAGGGTTTATATTTTCACTCATTGATTCATTCTGCTACTAGGTCTCAATTTATCAAAATCTAATCTCTTCTGAAACTAAAGTATTTTTAAAGGTTTGTATAAACCAAGTTATCTGTTTTAAGGAAGCTTTTAGGATGCCAGGATGAGATGAGAGTTGTCAACAGACTTCTCTTTTCTTTTTCATGAAACAGTTTTAAATTGTATCTTAGGAGTTTGTCAACAAAGATAAACTACAAAGAACTAGAATCATGAACTAAATAGAAACGAGGAGCAATTATTCCCAATTACCATTTGATATTGAAAGAGTATGTCTTTTGAAATGTTTAAAACATATATGAAGACCCACAAAATTGGCATATATACTTCCTGCCTTATTGGTTTAATATTCATATTTAATTCCAGATAATTTAAAACCATCAGAATTACTTTTCAATGTATTTATTTTATGTTATGTTTATTCTATTATATTATGGTGTTTCAGACTATATAATTTAATATTTTGTCGATAGCATAGCTAATGTTTGTGTTTATATTTGTCTTGTTTCCAGTAAATCTTATTCTTTTATATTCATTTATAATATGCTTCCAAGTCCAATAAATGTAACTACTACAAATTGTAATGTTGTTTTGAAAACTTGAACTGTTTCTTCCATAATTATATAAATTCAGAGATGTCTATCACAGAATAGAATAGTAGGAAGGAGTGTATTGTGTATGAACCTGAGGATGGAAAGAGATCTCTGAAGGACTGTCTTCTGCACAGGGCATGGTTGCTGCACATACAAACTCAAATAGCTATGTCCACCTTCACAAGACATGCACAAGATGAAGCCAGTTAAAAATTCCAGCATGGAGGAGGAGGGACTCCTGCTGCACCAACAGTTAATGAGGAGTTATTGGACCTTAATTTAATGACTTTTGTGGGAGAGAGAGTCACTTTCTATTTTAGAGAGTAGTAACTGGTAGGATCCCATGACCCAAAGAATGATTTTATAGCACTGAGCACTGGACTCAGTGGACTACAAAAATAAAAATACAAAATACTACTACTACTACTACTACTACTACTACTAATAATAATAATAATGATGATGATGAAATGCTGTTGTGAGTGACATATGAAAAAGGGGTCTTGGGGGATGGTTGGAGTGTAGATAAGGGTTTGTATATCTAGGCATACCCTATCAACTGTATCAAACTATAATATAAACTGTAAACTATATCAAGACACTGACCCTAAGAAATAGCATGGCTTTGTACAAAATAAAAATCTTATAAACTTGTTGCTTTAATTATTGTTACTTGAATGAAAATAAACAGGTGTCAATATTAGCAATACTATATTATAGTTCAGACAAGTTCTTTGAAATATAAAATATAGAAGTTGTGCCAATGATTATTTTTACAATGGCAGTAAAAATCTCTGGCAAACACAAAGATTATTTATCTACCTAACTACAATCACAACAGATTACATATCTTGAAATTAAAATATGATGGTGGTGATGATGGTGATGGTGATGATAAAACATCGTTATATGGTAAAATGGGAGAAGATGTGCCTAGCCCTACAGAGACTTGAGGCCCCAGGGAGTGGGCAGGCCTGGCAAGGGGTGGAAGTTCCGCATCCTCTTGAAGACTGGGGTATGAGGAAAGGGATGAGGAACTGTGGGAGGGCAGACCTTGAGTGGGGCAATGACTGGACTGCAAAAAAATAAAAATTAAAAAACAAAACAAAACCTACCAGCACCCATTGTTTCAAAAGAGGAGGTAGAGGGCAAAACTATAGCAGTTGAATAAACTCTTCCACAGAGAGAACAGTTAAGCATTGCAGTACATGGGTAGTCCTTTCTTACCTCAACTCACCTGGGGCAAAGTGATTCAAAGAGACAAATATGTTTACATTTTCAGAATCTTGATTTGGGTCATTTTTTAAGAGTCACCATATGCTTGTTCAGGTTGCACAGCAGTTATTTAAAAGTTCAATTAGTGGGCTTATTACTTAGTCCATTTTATCTCCATACTTAACTGAATTTCTCTATCTGACTATTGGAAATCTATTATCTTATTCCTACAAGATTCTTCTAGAAACCTGATCTACCATTTTATTTGCTGAGAAATTCACATGGAAATAGGCTTCGACAACATTTTTATCTGTATTGAAATTTTTATCATAGACTAACGTATTATTCTGTATTTCTAAACCATAAACATATTTTAGGCTTCTATTGAAATAAATATTCCTTTCATCATTGGCCAACCAAAATTCTATATTCATCTAATATATTAACAAGAGCTTTTAAAAATGATTTCCAATTTTATTGTAATTTTGATCTCTGTCAGGCTTAAGTTAGATCTCTGATACCTGTCAAGATACCTCTTAGGGTAATCCCAGAACTACATCTTACAAATTGTGTCATTTTACTACTGTGAAGATATTAAATAAACTTAATAGACCATGAAAACCTGCAGATACCCAGGCAAGTAGAATACAAAATACAAGTAGGAATTTCCCTTTCTGTTTATAATTTAGAAATAAATGACCTTATACTAGAAGGAAAAAGAAACATTACTAAGCTTTGCAATATATTTTCCAACAATGTCAAAACAGATGGGGAATTATCACGGATAATTAAAAAAATATAGTTTCTTGAAGTTTTCAGACTACAGCACAAGTTTTAAACGATTTTTCAGGAAGCAATCTAGTGGATTAAGACATTAAATCTAGGGAAATTAATGACAGTTTTATGTGGTTTGGTCTCTTTGCATGCTAGAGAAAACCAGTTCAGTTTTTCCTACAGTTTGAAAAACTTCTATCAAACAAAACACTTAAAAATGATGGTTTAAAATGTTTTGGGACAATTTAAAACATTGTGTGCTCACCTGAGTTATAGAGTCATAGGTCAGGTTCCTTCCTAATTGGACTAATGAAGTCACTGTGACCTATGTCAACTAGATTTCAGAGCAGAGGGTGAATTAGAACATTGTGTCTGATCTTCAAGGTTTGCAAAAAGAACCTTCCTGGAGCCTTAATCACAGCAGCTGCATTTTGCTAACTACTGGTAGGATGGTATGCAGTTGCTTTAAAATATTAATGAACTTAATCTTTAAAAACCCTCTTGAGGTGGGTAATATAAAGTCATTACTATGGATTAGAAAACTGAAATTTGCAAGGTTGAGGGCTCACCCAAGGTCATATTCTGCTCACTGCAAATGCAGAATTTGATCTGGGGCTGATTCAATACACACACACAGCAATAGCAGGTTCATTTGTGAAGATTTTCTGGCTACTGAGGGACAAACGATAACTCTCAATGGCATGCTGACTTAACTTTTCCATGTTTAGGAGATTATGAAGTGTAATTGAGGAGCTTTATGTAAACCTGTATTCGTTTTACAGAGAGGGCAAAATTAGATGATTGCTTTCATACCTGGTACCATAACATATTTATACAGATTCCATAACATATTAGAAGCAAAAAGGAAACTATGTTAGGGATTGATTGCTTCCAGACAATATAATCATAACTTGGAGACACTATGACTTCCATTCCAGACCATGGCAAACAAAGCATCTACTCCAATAAAATGAATCAACTGATGTTTTTAGTTTCTCATGTCTCTGAAACTGTTCCCATTGTATTATGGTATATTAAGTATACTATTACAACATGCATTAAAATTTATTATATAGTTCACAAAAATACTCTATTGCTAAAACTAAAAATGATTACTTGAACCTCTAGGGAGTTGCTGTCTCTTACTATGAGAAGATTTTGATTTGATGTTGGTATCTGCTGACTGATTAGGATGATAATCACAATTGTGGACAGGTTCTTCTTTATGTAAAAGATAATCTTTTTAGCATATAAATCTTTTTGATTACATTTTACACACCATAGAACTTTCGAAATTAGAATCAATCCTCCCAGACTATGTTGTTGCCTCAGCTATTCACTTTACCTAACATTGTGAATTCTCCATTATTATTTCAACAATGTTCACAACACCTTCCTTAGGAGTAGAGCCTACCTCAAGAAACTGCTATTTATCTATTATCTATCTATCTATCTATCTATCTATCTATCTATCTATCTATCTATCTATTCATCTCTGTATCTATGTATTTATCTATGTATCTATCATGTATCTATCTATCTATCTATGAATTATGTATCTATCTATCTATATATTTATGTATGTATGAATATGTGTATGTATGTATGTCTCAATCTATCTCTCCTGAATATATCTATTTATCTACCTATTACTTTCGTATCTATGAATCAATCTATGTATCTATGTGTCTATGTATCTTTCTTGTATCTATGTATCTATCTATCTATATCTATCTATCTATCAATCAATCTATCTATCTATCTATCTATCTATCTATCTACCCAGTATGTATCTATTTATTTACCTACCTACCTACCTACCTACCTACCTACCTATCATTTATCTGTTTATGTTCATTCATATTAACTGCTTGTTAACTTTTTCACTACTCTGACAAAAGTCCCTTAAAAAACTTAAAAGAAGGAAAGGTTTATTTTAGCTCACAATTTCAGGCTATAGTTCACTGTGGCAGAGACTGGTGGCAAGAACACAAAGGAGTTAGTCACACAGTCTTTATTGTGAGTAAGCCAAGAGAGATGGATGAAGGTTCTGAGCTCTCTCCTTTTTATTTGGTCCTGTATCCCAGCCTATGGAATAATGCTAATCACATAGGAAATATCTTCTGATATCAACTAACCTAATCTAATGATTCCCTGACAAATATGCCTAAACATTTCTTTCTATAGTGAATGAAAATGTCAGCATGAAGACAATCTAAATTATTTGCCATTGTCCTCACTCCTTCAATCATAAGATTTCCTCAATTTGATCACATCATTTGGATACATGTTCAATTCTAGTTCTCTTTTTGCATATATTTGCAGTCACTGTGTTCCTTGAATTCTAAATGTCTCAAAGTCACCCAGAAAAGTAAGAATCTGAACTCTTCCAAATTCTTATTACTGCTAATATTTTGTCCCAGTCTATTGAATCCTAAGTATTCTTAGCATCTAGACCACTGAATCCTTTCTCAATGTTTCTAGTTTAACCTTCTTCATATCTGTGAAAGGGGTTATTACCTATGGTACTGGCAGCCTTATGAACATGTTTATTATACAGTAAGATTTGAAAGTCTAGATTACATTAGGGGATACACATGGATATTGTTTTAATAAGCATGAAAATAATATTATATCTGGATGGTTAATCTTCATGACAGATTGAGTACTTAACTGTCAACCATAGTACATATTTCCCCCACTTTTATTGAATAATTTATCTTGGTAATTAAAAAATAACTAATATAATTATATTGTTTATATTCATCAAACTCTCCAGTAACTCCTTGCACTTCCAATAAGCAACATTATTTTGAAAGTTATATTTTTGGCTTTATGTATTTCTAGCTTGTAAGTCTCAAACGTACTTGAAATGTTCAGTACACCATATTGTATGCTATCAAGAAAGACTTTATGTGTACACATATGATACTCCATATGATTCTCTTATTCATAGAATGATAGGTGACTGTTGGCTCCAAAATAAAGTTAGCAACTCTATTCATACACAAAAGTATGTTTTGTATGTCTTTAGAAGCTTAAACTCTCTCACTGATGTCCTAGACATGACGGATTTACAGGACATCTCCTAAGATATGGCTGCTTTGTCCACATTGCTAATCTAGTCTGTAGTATAGTCATTACCTCACTCAGCCTTGCTAGATATTCTCGATAACATCTCAGCTTTGATATCAGCACTTGCTGCCTCACCCTGGAGTTTTCACATTGTAAAGACAGCTTTTCACCTCTTAAGCTTCAAAAGCCAATCTCCATTAGCCTCAAAAACTCTGCCCAAAGCTTTTCACCTGTCCAAATCTTCACAAAATTGAAAAGACTCAGTGGTTTTTCCTGAATTGTACTGTGGCTTAAGGGAATGTTGTGGTTGGCTTGATTTTATTTCCAGGCCATTTAAACTCTCTCCAAAACCTTCTGCTCTGTGCCTTTCTTCTTTTGAAAATAATTACTTATGCATTGATGCATTCACTGGTGTCAAATATTGAATTTCCTTTGAACTTTCCTTTGCATTCAAAACTTGGGTCTTTTCTAGAAGAGAACTAATAGGCTACTTCATCTTTCTTTTTCACCAGCTCAATAATTATTTTTTGCATTTGAATACAATTGGAGAGCTAAGACTTTTCCATTCACTTGAATACTTTGAGACCATTGTGAGGTGAGCAGCCCTCTTTCAATACTGATGTGATTTGGGAGCAGGAAGAGTCAAGGAAAGGCAAAGAGATGATGAGTAGCTAGTCAGTGAGGAGATGCTCTAGGCAAGACAATCTTACCTGCCATCTTCAACCAGTCAGAACATATACAATATTTATTAAGGTTTCTCTCTAGGCAGTCAGGGTTCATGACAACTTCCCCCAAATATAAAATACCAAATATCACTGGTCATTATTATAATAGCTCTAATGATAATAACAATAAGTTAAATTATATTGAAATTTTCCACTATGAGTCGGAGACATGTAGAGAGTGCATACTATTGGGAAATAGACACCAATAAACTTACTCTATGAAGAATTGGCATGGAATCTTAGTTGATTAGACAACAATGTTTTCAGTACTCAAAATATAGGGTATGATGCCAGTATCAAATTTTTTGTTGTTGTTGTTTTGAACAGCAAATATTTCTTATGTCAGAGATTCTAAATCTTAGAATCTGGGCTCAGTTCAGGTGAGCATTTGTACGTCAAATTTTCTAAAATGTTACACTCAAACATGGGGTTTTTAATCACATCTTAATGCACACATGGGAAAAGGTCTGCTTCATAATCTACTCTAGTTGCTTCTGGCAAGACTCAGGGCCTCCATACTTGTTAGATTGAAGGTACTATTTCTCAGTTAACTATTGGGCAAAGGAAAATTATTTGTTCCTTGCACAGTATATACTAGGATAGCTGGAATCAGCCCTGTCAAATGAGAGAGGTAATGAGAGTAGGTAAAAGAAAGGGAAGAGGGAAAAGTCTGCATTCACTTTGTAATACTGTCGCTTTTAAGTATGCTGGTCATTTGAGGTGACAATAAGCATTGATCATGTATGTTAGTGGCTGATGCTGTTTGGAGAAAAAAGTTAATATTTGAAAACCATTCTAAATTGTTAATTTAAGAGAGTTAGTGAAAAGTCAGATTCTTTTGGTTTATTTTTCCATTTATTTATTTATTTATTTATTTATTATTTTTTTTTACATAACCCGATGCTTATGTTTAATCAATGTGTTGGCTATATTTTAAAAATGATGTGAAATTAAAAGATTGGTCATGACATTTATTGGTGTTTCTATGACATTTAGCTCTGATCTTCCTTGATTATATTTTCATGTATATGTTCATTACCAAAACTCAATTTACTATTTTTACTAAGTCTCATTGTATAGTATGAAAAAGTACAAAGATAAGCAAGACGAAATCTCTTCATTTAGTACATGTGTTAAGATTAATATTGGGCAAGACAAGCATTTTTATCAGAGGCTTGTGGTCTTCAGAACATGTGAACTAAATAGTTTTTACAGCAATTGTAGACTTGGGAAGCTCTTTGAAAATTTATATTTGAGTGGGTTCTTGAATAATGCACAAAGCTTTATTATGAGATGAAGTTAAAAAAAAGCACAAAAAGCAAGGAAAAGCTTGAAGCATAATGTGACAGATATTTGATAGAGAACAAATAATCTGTATGGAGCTTGGAAAGCTGTTAAAAGGATATACAGAGATTCAAAAAATGCAAAAGGAATATAAGGGGAGAATGAGGGCACACTAATAAAAATGTGAATGTAGAGAGCTTACAGACATCTTTAAGATGACCACGAACATGATCAATACCATCTAAGACCAAAAGGTGACCAGTTTTCGAAGGAAGGACATCAAACTAAGAGGCTATTGCAACATTTCCAGCCTGAATTAGAGTAATATAAGAGTAAGTGACAAAGGATTTGTTTGTAAAAAGAACATAATGATTAGAAGACATGAGAAACATGTAGTTGTGGGAGTAGGTGAGCTTAAAGATATTAAAGATGAGTTGCACATCTCAACTGGGAAGATAGTGATAGACAACTAGAATAGAAAGTCAATTGGCATGTACTAGGCATGATGATTTGTGTTTTCTGATTTATTTGGTAATGTTAATGATAAAGAAGGAACGTACAATATCCTTCATTTTATGCTTAGAAATTCTGGAGTGATGTAATAATTAGTGCATGATATTCACAAAAAGAGAATAAAATCTTCAAAATGATTAAAATTATGTCAGGGACAGCCCTGCTTATACACTGAAGGTCTAAAACATCCATAGGCTTAAAAATCAGCAATAGGCCTGACATACATGCCTGCTAACACAAAGTCTTGGGTCTCTGTGGAAAAATACTGAAACAGATGACTAGAAGCTATTGTAAACAAGCAGCTTTGGTGGAAAATTGCCAGGCTGAATAGTCATAGACCTTGTAGATAGGTAATCTTGGTGGATAGTACCAGCTTAGATAAGGACAAGTGAATCATAGTCAGAGTCATAGTGACATGTTCCGTGAACCTTCACCCAGCTAACACTCTGTTCTGGAAGATATCTGTACTCTCCTGAACACTCATGCTCCTGCACCATCCCCTTCCCCACATCCTGCCTTTTTTGTGTATATAACCCCTGTGTTTAAAACTAAAAATGGTGATTTGATTAGACTATAGACAGATCGCCATTCTTTGTGTCAACCTGTTTTCCCCCACTTTCTCTTTCAGAGATCTCCCCGGACCCCTGTTTAATGTCCTGCTTGACAAGACAATTATCAGCTACTAAAGAGAAGCTAGAACTGAACTAAAAGCCATCTTTGACCAGAAACATTTGCTGAAAGATTCAAACAGGAAGAGGAGCCAGTACTGTCAATGGTCAGGAATGTGTATATAGAACAGAGGTGAATGAGATGGGTTCTATGATATGAATGGGAGAAACTACAAGGAGGGTATGGTTGGTAACTGGGATGGCATTGATTGTTTTGAGACAAAATCTAGATAATATTGGAGACTCTTTTCATTAAAAATTCCAACACTTCTATTTTATATAATAAGTCCAGACTGAGCTTTGACTATAAGGCTTTTAAATTTGAGAAGCAGGAAATTCTGAGAAAGTGGAGGCTTCATAAGATGATCTGTTTCTACAAGTTTGGCAGTAATACAGAGAGGACAGATGGTGTGGAAGCTTGAAATAGTAGACTCAAAGAGAGGAAATGAGTAAATTGAGAATTTGTCACCAAAAGTAAAGGGACTATGAGAGAGAGGGTGTTGTTGTTGAAAATATAAATGAAACTAAAAAGAATATGGAAATTTAGAATAGGCAGAGCCAAAATCACTATTAAAAGAGAAATATGTTTGCAAGAAATCACCAGTCATCTTACATACAACAAGAGAAAGGGAAGCTCCAGGAATAATCAGCCTGTTAAGGAAACACCAGTTGGTTGATTCTAATTGTAGTAATCAATGGAAAAAAAAACCACACTGTTCAAGCTCTAGGACCCAGCTTATTGATTTACGTGTTCTAACTCATTTAAACTTTTGAACAGATCTGTGGAGTGAGTATAGTAAATGATCTTACTCTAAATGAAGAGAATTGAATCTAGGGAATGGAACTTGTTCAAGTTTCCAGTGAGAGTCAATTCTCAGAATCCAACCTATTTTTTGACTCCATGATTCATGCTATAGGCTATCATGGTAGGTGTATAAGATGGAGATTTAACCATGATGGTCACAGGCTGGGAAGAAAGGGTGTCTCCTAGCAGCACTGGTGATTCACTTGAAGTTTGACTTCTGGAGGCATCTGCTTACTATGTTCTTGTAACTTCTAACAGAAATATGGGTGTGGGTGGGTGGGGGAATATCCTCATAGAAGCAGGGGATGGGGGATGGGATAGGGGCTTTGGGGGGATACTGGGAAAGGGGATAACATTTGCAATATAAAAAAGAAAATAAACAATAAAATAAAAAAGAATCCCAATAACAATAAAAAAGAAAATTCTAAGTGTTATAAGACTAATATTTTAGAAGAACATAGTGGAGGAAATGTCTAATATGAAAGTAGATATTCATTTGAAATGACTGATAATAGAGTTCAATCTGGAAAGGAAAATAAAAAATGTTTATAAAGAATGACTAACTGAAAGTGCAGGGAACAAATACGGCCAGAGCAGCACAAGAATGAGTCAGAGTTACTAGGCACAAGAATATAAGAAAATATACTATAAGGAATGGTATGGCTTCAAAAAAAGGTGTCACCATAATAAGCATTGCATATCCTAAGGTTGATTAATCCTAGTTCAGCCTGGCAGAAAAGGGTGAATCTGACTGAAATAAAATGGAGGTGGGGGTCACTGCCCTGAGGGAGCTAAGGAACATGAGTCCAAAGAGACCAGATTTCCTGCCAGTGTATCATGTTAGCATCTGAGTGATAAGCAGATGATGTTGATTTAGATTTTATGCAATGTAGTTTGCTCTTCTGATTTCATATCTTGTTTGTGACTTATAATATCTAAGGACTGCTTGTTTTTTACTCCTATTTTTACTTTTGCATGTTTAAAGAAGAAGGGATATATTTTAAAGTTACTCTGTCACTATGTATGTGTATGTGTGTGTTTGTGTATTTCAATATATGTGTTTCTTAAGGAAATTTGATTCTTAAAATATTATCAATCAAAACTTGTCAGGAGCCATCTTAAGAGAACTAAAAACTAGCAGATGATCTTCCTGTGAGGGCTCTGCCTTGAATTAAAATCTACAGTGGATTTGTCCCAGGAGGCAATGCCCAGGAGAAATCCATTTTTGGAAAGATTCCTGCTATTCATATACTTTTCATGTTATTATGAAACTTATATAACAATCACTAGGTATTAGACACCATTTTGAGCAGATCTCTACAGACCTACAAAGATGTGCTATCTTATAGCGATGCTATAATAGACAAATAAATAATAATTCTATAAAATTCCTGATTTGATTAAAATAATTTTAGGAAGAATATTTTTTGAGATGGTTTTAGTTGTTAGAAAGATATAAGGTCAGTATTAAGAATTGAATATGTCCACTCCTCACAGAAAGTACTTTCCTCATAGAAAGTAAAGGTGGCATAATAAGAAATACAAAGATCTTTTATAATAACAAAAAAGAGAAATAGACACCAACAATTTTGGTTTCTAGAAAAAATATTTAAGTCCAAGGATGAAGTCACGAGTGTGCACTATGATAAAGCAAGGCCATGGAAAAACTGTTGCTTTGAATTTTAATGAGTATATTATAATTAAATACTGATTTAACTTAATATCAACATCCTCTGTAACTCCCATCTTAGCTAATTTTCTAAAGAACTTTTTGTCTAAGAAGGCATAAAAAGACCAGAGGAAAAAAATAAAGTTGTTGGTTGAATGGTTTGACTTGGGGAGCTTTGCCCCATCCTCCCATCATTCCATCCAAATATACATGTCTATTTTTCTATATGTACATATGTAGGTATAAGTGCATGTATGTAAACATACATGAATACTTGTGGAGTTGATTGTGACAGATGGGACACTTTAGCCCGCCCAAGTATTGGTGTATGAATGTTTGAATGTATATGTGTCTGTGCATATTTGTCTGTATACAGCATCTTAATTCTTTTCCTTTCCTTCCTCCCTGGTTCACAGAGAGTTAACCAGCTTAGCCAGAGAGGCTTCTGGCTGATTTGCCAGAGAAAGGAGCACAAGTAATAAGGTGCTGAACAGTTTGTCACCTCAGAGAAACTCACAGAAGGTAAGTCAGCTACTGAAGCACAATGACTTATGACAGGTGAACATTTTATTATTATGCAGCCACCCTAAATATCTCTTAAGACCAAATCTTACTCCCTCCAATGCTCTTCTCCCTCTGCTACCTCAAGAAGAACCAAACAAAAAAGAAAACTCACAGAGGCAGGCCTCCAGGCCAAAAACAAACAAACAAACAAACAAACAAACAAACAAAACATTATTTTAACCATATCCATTCACAATTATCATTCTGTGGTTACATAAATTGTTTTTTTCTAGTATTGAAATGCAATAGGAACTAAAGCTATCCTCCAGGAGTAAAGATCTGTTTATAATTAGGAATGGTGTTTTGTATACTTGTAGGACGACAGGCACTTCACTTCCTTCTCTAGACTTTTGAGTCTATTGGTTTTCAGAGCACTGTAGATACAACAGTGTGATATGTCCTTATTTCAACAAAGTTTGTTTTTTAAATCTTTAAATGATAATTCTTTATTTATAGGTTGTTGAGTATAAGTGTGGAGGCCCAAGGACAATGTGTGGGAGCCAGCTCTCTTCTTCCCATAATGTTGTCCTGGAGATCAAACTCAAGTTATAAGTCTTGGGAGCAAGTGCCTATACTCTCTGAGCCCTTTTCTAACCACCAGACTTAATATTTCCAAACTATTCTTTACTTCAATGTTTCTAAATTATAGTCGTCATTATCCACTGTCAAGAAACAAACTATTATTATTATTTACTAGAAACTACTATTATTATTTACTAGAAAATGTGGGAAGTTGTATTGTTTTGTTTGACAAGTTATAGTTGTTTATATAATACATTTACTATCACAACTTACTTGAAAAAATGTTTTAAGATGATCAAAAGTTAAATAAAAGAAGCTAGAAGGAAATTTTCTTGGGTGATTGAAGATGGGAGAAGATATAATTAGAGCAGATTGGAACACAACTTCAAAACTAATCATATCAGGCAGCAAAAAAAAAAAAATCTTGACTTTATTTTTGAAACTAGTAAAAGCAAATTGTAACGTATCTGGGAGGAAAAACAGTGCATGTGTTATTTCTAAAGATCGAGATGTTCTCTATCTAGCTTCAACAAGATCTAAAATGTTTCGGAAAGTGTGGATAAGAATGAGTTTGTTAATCTTTAAGTAACTTGGATGTATTGTTGATCTTTTAATGAGTAGAAGAAAGTTAAAGTATTTTGAAATTTGAATTAATAGTTGATAGATACACAGAATCTTTAGCACACCAAACCTGGATCAGAAGTGTAAAATATGAAGACTAGCAACATAATTCAGTGATAACAAGCATCTCATTTTCTGATGGAAATTCCTTTTTGGAAAGTGAAAATTAATGGGAATAAAATCAAGGCAGGTTGCTTTCCTCTTTGTCATTAAAAGCTATCATCAAAATTTTGCTAATCAGCTATCCAGGAAAGATAAAGATGCTATAATAACTTATCCTGCTACCTTTTTATCTCCACAGTCCCAATACCAGTGTTTAGCAAGGTCTTAAATAGCTATTTTCAGCACTTAGTAACACAAACAAAACGGACGTTGAACAGAAGAGAAGGTAGAAAACAGGAAACTCAAAAGAAGTATTTTTCAAATCACCTTACTCTTGGGTAAGTTATCTAGAATTTAGGACAGCAAGGGATTCTATTGTCATTTATTCAATAATACTATATTATTTGTCACAATTAAGTGTTCAATCCACTCATTCTTGGACTCTGTACATTTTGTATTCTTCTAATACTGCAAGATGAATGAATGGAAGAAAACACCTCCCCAGCTGTTGAAATTGAGTAATCTGAAGACAGCGAGGCATTCATTGGATTTCAGTCGACTCGACTAAAGTTCCAGGAACATCAAAATCTCATTAAAAGCTGCCATTGAAGTAAGAATATAACTTAAGATTCTCTCAGTCATGGATTCAAGCCAAGTGTAATGTGATGCTCTGTATACCGACTGGGGGAGGAAAGTTGTTAACTCACGCATGCCTATGCTTTCTTGCTCACAGAGTTACATATCTACTTACTAGATGAAAGGAACTTCCAGTTTGCTCTGTAAGGGTTTCCCCTGCAGATTTAAGAAAAAACATTTTAAAGTGAGTTTGCCAGTAAGACACTATCATCAACCTGTCGGCTTGTTTTCAGGAAGCAAACAGAGTCTAAAGCTCATGTATCTATATTGCAATGAGAAAGCACTCTAAAACTATGATCACATTGGCTTTCAGAATAGTGATTATCAATAAGACAAGAATAGCATAATAGTTACTTTCAGGCACGTACTATCAACTATTAGGGATCTAAGCAAAACTCTACAATTGGTCCAAAATTACCTTTAGGTTGATGAGCAATTCAGAACTGAAAATAATTTGTACTTCATATGAAAGCGAGGCTCCTGGTACTCATAAGTATGATGAGAATGTGTCTACTCTCCTCATGCTACCTCTGTATGAGATTCTTTTCTCTTCACTATCTTATTTGAACACTAAAAAACAGTAAAGGATAGAAGAAACCCACTCTACCATATCTCTTCTATTTTCTGAGTAGGTCAAGATCTATACTGAATTCAGACTTCCTTTTCTTGAGGAACCAGGTAAGAAATAGTTATCTTTTGTCCTAGAAATTGGAGGTATACACACAAAGAATGTTATAAGGCAATATTGTGGTTTAAATAGGAATTTCTGTCATAAATTCTTGTATGTAAAAAGAACTGGCTTGGCCCAATGGAAGTGGCATTATTAAGAGGTGTGGCTTTGTTGGAGGAAGTGTGTGATTGTGGAGGCAGGCTTTGAGGTCTTGTATACAGTCAGCCTCTGTACAGTGTGGCACCCAGTCTTCTGGTGCCTGTGGATCAAGATGCAGAACTCTCAGCTCCTTCTCTAGCACCATGTCTGCCTGCATGCACCATGCTTCATACCATGATCATCATACTCTAAACCTCTGACCCTGTAAGCTTGCCCAAATTAATACTTTTCTTATAAGAGTTGCTGTGGTCATGGTGTTTCTTCACAGGAATAGAAACCCTAACTAAGAGAGCCAGCATTCTTATTGACATGACTTTTAGAACTCTGCTCCCTTTTAACACTCTGCTGCTAATTATAAATACAACACACAGAACTTCTATATATTTGCTAAACAATAGAGTTTCAATAATCATATATTTACAAATAACAGGAACTTCTGTTTAATCTAGGGCTTAGAAATTCTGCAGCATTTCAAATATCTGAAGACCAATGACATGTCACTGCTTTTCCAACTGTACCTGCATAGGAATTTTTTTTGGTAAAACAGAAAACCTAGAGGTGATTTATTTTTAATGCCTTTGTAGATGTGAATAAAAACTGAGGCACAGTGAAATTAAACATACCTCCTGAAAAGATGACAAACTAAAATCTAGGTGTAAAACTAGAGTTCTTAATTCTAGACAAATTTTGTTTTCTTCTTACCAAGAAACATGTAGTGTTTTAAAAAGAAACAGTGTAATGGTGGAAGAGCCTCAGACTTCTCTAATATTAGGATGCTGGGGCAAAATGACTCTTGCAGCAAGCAATGGTGTGTTGTAGAGGGAGATATCATTGCCCTCTTGATAAAAGCTAAGCTTTTAACAAGGGAAGTGCAAAATTATCTCACACAACATTAAATATGACTGATAGATATAGTCAGTTGGCTTCTTAAGATCTCCACTCCTATTGGTGACTGGATTTAAATATGGCATATATACTCTGTTTGTTAATTCTTTGTCAATAATTAACCACATATACAGTAATTTATAATAATTGTCAATATAACTATATTATATATAACTAATATAATATGTAATAATATATAATAATAGCCTCCTAGGATTCGGGTATAGGGGAAAATATTTAGATTAATGGTAGCACAGCAGACATAGTGTTATAGTAAAACACATTATCTGCAGTGTAAATGCTGAAGTGAAAAGCTTACTGCTCTCCCAGTCATATGAATATATAACATGTATATACATGTATACACATGTTTATGTGTGTGTATGTGTGTGTGCATGATACACAATATATATCGACACAACACTTGAGTATTATAGAAGTGACTAAGGTCCTTATTGTTTTATGAACGTAGTACCACAACTTACTAAACTCTGGCTCCTGAACTTACATGGGGTTGCATAGCTGCAGGAGAGGGCTGCTCAAACTGGAAACATTAAAATGTCTCTCACTAGATAATAGACCAGAAAATATTCAAAAATTGGTTAACAATGAACTATACAAGTATGCATAGGGCATGCACACTTGACCCTGGTCATGCTGTTACATTTCACACTGCTGTGAATGCTTTATGAAATATCCTATTCAGATTAGAAATTACTGTATATTCAAAGATGCAGTAATTTGATGAACTTTCAAAGCTTCTTCCTTTCACAGAAATATAATAGCTTATTCATGAAAAATAGATTTTTCAATATTTCCCTTCATAGAATCTTAACATTTATAAAATTAACATATCTGTATTGTCTTAGAATATTTGTTCTTAAAAAGATTGTTTTTTGAGTTTTAGTCTTGAGATTTTCTTTAAAACAACATTACGTGAGTTTTGGCTTGGGATTAGGAAAGGATGTCCACAGTTTCTGAAATAGCTTTAAACATACATCTGCTGTTTTCTGCTATTTATGTGGAGCATCATTACAGCATCAAATATTACAAAGCCAAATTATCAGTCAACTCTAAAAATGTGAAGAATACCAATACCATATATTGAATATTGTTCAATGTCAAATACTGAATGAAGATTCAATTCCTTACATAAAAGTCAGCAAGCTCGTCTTTCTGTGTTTATGGAAATTTGACATTTTCTTTAACAAGTGATGAGGTTATATGTAGAACAAGTAGTTTTAAATTTCCATTAGGTGCTTTTTAGTTTATGTGCATTTGCATAGGCATGCACGTCTATGTTGACACATGAGTGCTACATGGCATAGGTGGAGCTCAGAAAACATTGAAGAACTTCATCAACTACTCCCTCCATGTGGCACTCAAAGATGGTGATCAAGTTTAGGTTGTCAAGCTTGGTGTCAAGTACCTTCACCTGCTTACCAAGCCCAAATAATTGTTTTACAATAATATTTTACTTATGGAATATGGGGTAGTAATCGGAAGAAGTTTAGGAAGGCCTGCTGTATAGTATACTTTTCATCATTTTCTTATGATTTCATCATTTTCTTATGATTCTTATTCTAGAAAAGTTTCTGTTGGCCAACAAAAATTGACTCCTGTTTTATTTATATATTTGTAAATACATATATAATACTGTGTAAAAAAGTGTGTGTGTGTGTGTGTGTTGGGGGTGAGGATAATGCAATTATCTTTCAATTAAGATATTTTTTTACCAAGATTTTTTGAAGGAAGGATGGGAATAGAAACATGACTCAGTTGAATAAGTGTTTTCATGCAAGCTCAAGGATTTGAATTCAGTTCTACTCCATTTATTTACAATAGTGAAAAAGGGAGGCATGCCTCTGCCATTCCCCAACAGGAGGTTGAGATAGGCAAATCTCTGGGGTATCTTCAGCCAATCTAGGTGAATTGACAAGCTTTAGGTACAATGAGAGAACCTGTCTTAAAAAGTAATTTGGAGAAAGACTACCTAATGTTGACCTTTGGCCTTCACAGATATTCACATACACACATACTCTTACATATGTACATGAGCGTGTATGCATACATACGCCAAATGATGCTTGCTATGAAATAATGTGCCATACTCTGTTGGCTTCAACTTCATATATTCATATTTCTGTATCTTTGATTACATTATTTTAACTTCTGTTTGATTTACTCTCATGTGGTTTTAATGACCGTGGCCTTATAATCAATGGGTCAGTTATAAATATAGATAGACAATCAAGTCTCACAGAGATTCCTAGTAGGCTTTTAACTAGGTTTGTGTAAGTGTATGATATTATGTTTATACAATGCAACATTAACCCAACAATGCACTACTTAGAACATTTTTCTATCCTTATGTAACATATGACCATATATAATAATTTACTTCTAATGATTACAATGCATATATGTGCACATATACAACCCAAATGCCTAGATAGATGTTGTGTTGCAAGTAAAGTAAGATTGGAATTGCTTTCATAATTATATCTTCTACTGTTAATATTTTAAATCCATAATTTAGAAAAAAATTACACATTTTTCTTTGACAAAATAAATGGTAGAAACTGAGCTAAAAGACAGTTTTAGCTATTCGGCACACAACTTTACTGTAGGTTAATGTTTTAAGAACAATTGATTTTAGAATGTGTTTTAGTTTTAATTTTGTATTGCATTTTATATAAATAAAAAACTGGAGCCTGTAAGATTGTCCACTCATAAGCATGCTTCCATTCAAGTATAGCAACCTGAGTTTAAACCCTAAGTCCTACATGGGAGAGGAAGAAACCCTACTCTTGTGTGTTGCTCTATAATCTCCACATGTGCTCCCACGCACATACATACACATAATAAATAAGTAATTGTAAGAAAACATCTTAAGAATAATGTGGTGATCGAGAAAAACAGCTACTTAATATAAGGAAAAAGGAATTACAAAGGAAATTTCATTTTTTTACCTCTGTATAGAATATATGTAACACACACACACACACACATACACACACACACACACACACACACACATGCAGTCACATAGGCACAGGTGCACAGACACTAATCAACATTCAGTTGTCAGAATTTTTTATGAATGCCAAGGAGAGAAGTCATCTTAATAACAATGCTGTATTTAATGGTATTAAATTGTGTTAGAGAGTATTAAAGGCTGATTGTGGGACAAAGAGTTTTACACTATACTTCACTCTGTTAACTGCTTGTCCTTTCATTGATGTCTGCACTGACTATAAAGAAAAGGAACTTGGGTCATTTTGGCTTTGATATCTATTTCTATGGTTTAACAAACAGAATTATAAAAGTGACTTATACCATTAGGTGAACACGGTGTGTCTCAGAGATTAATTATACCTTTTTAATTATTCCTTGTAAGGTTTCTCTTTTTCCCTTCCTCTCCTGTCTCCATTTTGCATCTTACTTCATTTTCCTTATATCTCATTTCTGTTTTCATTATACTCTACCTCTTCTGTACTCTTCCCTGCTTCATGTCTCCCTCTCTTCCTCCTCCCTTCTTCTGGTCTGATTTCTCTCCTCCTCCTCCTCCTCCTCCTCCTCCTCCTCCTCCTCCTCCTCCTC
>NW_021620966.1:7969611-7972200 GCF_004785775.1 Grammomys surdaster | reverse complement strand
TCTCTCTCTCTCTCTCTCTCTCTCTCTCTCTCTTTCTCTCTCTCTCTCTCTCTCATATAGGATTTCATTTGGTAGTAAAGCTGACCTAGAATTCTGGAACTCACTATGTAATTCAGGTAGGCCTCAGAATCACAGCAATGCCCCTGCTTCAACCTCCTAAACACCATATTGGAAGTTTCTCTTCTGATTCACACATCATTGACATTACTACACTATGTGTGCTGTTTTAGCTGCTCGTTGCAACAACACAAACTTTGAAGGACAAATGGCAAAGTCCCTGATCAGCCTGGATGTTTTCTAATTAAGTACTGTGTGTTCAAGTGACTTTTTTAGCTATAGGAAGGAGGTAGTTGTGTATCTAGAAATTTCCTACATACTTACAAGTTCTCTTTTGTGTACCATCCAAAGAATACTAATTGTAAAAAGTGTTTCATGGGATTATAACATTTAACATTTACAAAATCAATCCATTCCTCAATAAATAGAAATGATTAAAAATGTAACACTCTAATATAATTGTGTTCTACTCGTAAGTGGATTATTCCTTAATTGCAGTTGGCTCTTTCTCCTCTACCACCACAGGTTCTGGGGTTCAAATTTAGGTCTTTCAAAAATTTTTATCTTAATTTTACAGATGAGAAAGTAAATTATATGCAGTACAAGTAATTTAATTTGGAAAATTATTGAATTGTATCCTATCTCAATATTCTCATTGTTCTTGACTTTCCTGTTTATCAAATTAGAGCTATCTACAACTTAAAACGTTAAAGATTCAGAATTTTGAGGAACAGTTTATTCTAAATAAATAACAGTGTGAGCTATAAATATTTTTTTATTAATAGCCGTTAAATCCTTTTGTTATTGTCAATGGATGGAAAGAGAGACTATTTGTGTGTGTGTGTCTGTGTGTGTCTGTGTGTGTGTCTGTGTGTCTGTGTGAAATATCTAGATCATGGGCCTGTTATGGAGAAAATTGGAGGAAATATAGCTCTTGTGAACATGTTCTGAATATTTCTGGAGATAATTTAGTTATCACAATGAGTCATAAAAGACCAGAGCCTAGACTAGGACTAGTTGTTTAGACTTAATGTTAGCTTCTAAAAGATATGCACATCTCCTAAACCCTAGAACTTGAAATGTTTTCATTTGGAAAAAGGACATTTGCAAATATAACTTAAATATCTTGGGCTGAGTTGACTCTATAATACACATGAGACCCTTAAATTTTAAAAGAATTCCTTTTCTAAGAGATTTAGAAGATGAGAGACATACCATAGAGAAAGCTGACAATGAAAATATGAGGCACTAGAATTACTGTCACAGGCTACCAGATGCTATTGAGCCCCTATGTGGATGAGTGTCTCCATCCACACTGTAATCCATCTTATGCTGTATCACACTTGGGGCTTCTCTGTTGTAGACATTGACAATCACCCAGGCTCCTGAAGGCTGTGGATAGCCATCTGTCAGAGGCCACAAGGAGGTCAGATCTAAGGAGACTCCCAGCGCTTAATTATTTTAAAATATGACATGAACCCTGTAATACAACCCAGTGTTTCATAGGCAGTCAAGTAAACCAAAACTTGGTCTTTCTAATATGGTATTAGAAATAGCAATTTCTGTATAAATGAAACATTTTCCAGTGTTGTAACATGAACTCAGTTTTACAGGTACACAATCAATAGATACATTGCCAGATTTTATATATATATATATATATATATATATATATATATATATATATATATATGTATGGAACTTTATATAGACAAGTTGAAGATTTTGAAATTGGCTTCTGACTAATAATGACTGATTTGCTCACAGTAATGAGTGGTCTCTAATCCCAGTATTCAAATTTGCCATCGTTCTCCTCTAGGTACAAAATCCTAATTACTTAATTATATTTTTCTTGTTTTGAAACATATTTATATTTCAGATTATTTTGCACATAGATGTCAGTTACTTTATAGCTAGATTATGCTATCGAGTTTTAAAACTTTGATGATGGTTGGTTATATTGTATGTAAATTGATGTGTGAGGTTTTTTATTTTGTCTGGTTTTTTTTTGTTTTTGTTTTGCTTTTTTAAAATTAGGGATGTAGTAGAAGTGATTATAAGGCAAAAATGCCTATGGATTTGTATCTAGTTCTATCTTTGATTACAGACTTGGTATCTAGGTAAACTATATAATCATCCAATAATGTTCTCTACATCCTGTAATCACAAACAAGCCACACCTGATACTGATATATAACGTGAACTCTGTCACTGAACTTCCTCACTATGCATTCGCTTCCTATTCCTCCTTTCATATGTCAAAGCAGTACCATTCTAAATGCAAACAATCCACTTTATTTTCACTAGATGATTCTGGAACGTATAGTAAGTAAAAGGAGCAATTTGAAGTCTAGCATGTTGCTTCATGTTTATTATCCTAGCCCTCAGGAGGTGTAAGAAGGAAGATCAGAAGGTCAAGGTCATTGTTAGACACAGCAAGTTACAGGCTAGAATGAGACCATTGAAACTGCCAGAGAGAGAGAGGGAGAGAGAGAGAGAGAGAGAGAGAGAGAGAGAGAGAGAGAGAGAGAG
>NW_021620966.1:7934811-7969601 GCF_004785775.1 Grammomys surdaster | reverse complement strand
GAGAGAGAGAGAGAGAGAGAGAGAGAGAGAGAGAGAGAGAGAGAGAGCCAACATCAAAAAACATTGAAAATGGCATTCTGAATGAATTATAAATAGTATAAACACAACCTTCATTTCTTGAAAAGTATGAATGGCAAATATAAAAATTAGGCTTAACACCATGGTTTGCCATGTCAATTTCTCTGCTTTTGGCTCTAGTTAGTATTTTGCAAGTCTTTTTATGTTATTTTGCTTGCTAGTGGGTTTTTTTTTTCTTTTTGATGGTGAAGGCCTCAGGGATTAGAATCATATTTAAATAATTCTCTTTGTACAGACCTTAATATACCACAATTTCCGAATTAGTACTTTAAAATTCTTTTTGATGAGTGAGTGAAGTTATGCCCAAATCTTTGATAAAAATCACCACATTTCTAAATTACATTAAAGGTTATACTTAAACCTTCTAAAATGGGACAATTAGTAAAAACTAAGATTCAGATAGGCCTTTGGGGAGCTGACAATTCTATTCAGCATTTTTCACCATCCAGAATGAATGTTTATTTTACAGAGTTAATTGAATGATAGTGTAAAAGAATTTGAAAGGAAAATAGCACACTAACATGGCCATTCATAATGGTAATATTTTATGAACCTAGTTATTTTTTCATGCAGAGCTTTCTTGTGAAAAGAGATAATATGAATCACACAAGTGATTTATTTGGGGGTATAGTGGATATTCTTTGAATAAAACTGAAGCAAATATCTCAAGGTAAAAGTCATGATCTCCAGCAACTGAAAAGCAATATATTTGGAAAAAAAATAACAGTAAAAGATAAGAGGCATGGGTGGTAAAAAATGAGAATGAGATTTTTTTTACTTCGACAGAGAATGTTAATAATATTTTTGAAAGAAAATTTATCCAGAATAGTAACATATAAATCTAGACTGAGTTGAGGCTCCATGGGAAAGTCTTGCTCTGTGATAACAGAACTGAGTGGTCCATCAAGAGTCCCAGACCCTTTTTAGTCAGGAAAACAGAGGTTTACTTTAAGAATTCTGAGGATATCTGCTCTTCTGTAATATCACAACTGGAAGAAGTGAGGTTAAGTTAGCAAGCTCTAAGTTTCTACTTTCTAGAGTTAGCTGGTTTAAACCTGATTTGTGATTGTCCAGTCAACCGATGTCTTTCGAGCTTAAGAATTTAGCAGAAAAAAACATCAGTTTTCTTTGCCCAGGAAATACTTCAGTTAAGTTAGGGCATCTCTCCTGAATGGATTCAGATTCACTTATAACATTTTAAATCAATTTTTTGGACTCCCCCATGTCTTCAATCTCTGATATCCTTACCTGAATAATTTCAAAAACAAATGGGTAAGTTCAATGTCCAAATTGTATGAATCACGTTGAGCAAATATGTTACTAATGCTGAAAATGTTACAGGTAGTGAAGCTTTTACAACAAGGCTTTCTAGACCCCTCCCTCTCCAGCCAAGGGGATCTTGTTTACTTAATATTCTTGGCTATGTATTATAGTCCCTTGTTCTTCATATTTTTTCTACTTATTGCTTTAGCACTGATTTATTCCATTATATATTGTTAGGATTTTTTTCTGGCCTCATCACCTGAATTTTAGGTGTTTTCTGTCTTATGGTTTCTATATTGAAATCTACTAGGTTGTCTATGAGACTCTGAGAAGATGTTTGGTCTCATACATATCAATCTGAAAGGAAGTTAGCATTGAAAATCCATGGGAAACATGAACCAAACACCTGGCTGGTCAGAGGACTAACAGAAGATTGATCCCTTGTGCCACTCACTGAATCTTTACAACAGACATGTGTGATAAATTCCATTATCATTATTTCTACTTTAAACATGATGAGGCCAAAAGGTTTAATGAAAGAAAGCAAAATGCTTGAGACCTTTTAGTCAGAAATATAAAGTATGAATTTCATCCTTACACAGAGCAGAAATCAGGACGGATAGATGTATTGGCTGCAGGTAGATTTACAGAGGTTGAGAAGGCCAAAGAGATGTATAGAGGGGACCACATACCACAAATGAAGTACTTGACATGTAGTGATTTTAAATTAATGTGATTCAAGGGAGATCTAAATGGTGCCTTCTAATCATTGTCTCTCCTCTAACACTTGTATTATAGCTCTCCCCCCCCCAATTTAGATGTTTTATGAGACCTACATAATCTATCCAAATGTAAATTTGTAGATTAATATAAATTAAGCTGTAAAATGCCTGTAAGTTGTTCACTATATCAGAGGAAGAGTTATAAAAGAATAAAGCTTGGTATATAAACATGAGAAACACAGAGAGGAAACAAAATCAAAAGATGTAGTGAACTGCAATGTCAAATTTCACTTTCAAATATTTTCTTTAAGGTTGCCCCTACTCGTAACTATAAATGGTGTGAAATTTCAAAGAAAATAAGTTTAATTAGCAGGGAAGCCTTCTCATGTGACTAGTCGAGTGTATTTAAAGAAGCAACACAACTTCTGCAGCAGTGCTCTAAGTTTAGCCTTCTAACTTTAGTAGGGATATAAAGAAATAATTATATATGTGGCTTAGTCATAATTGCACCATCTTCTCTCTCATGAAAGGCTACAGATTATATAACTACAGCTATTGATTTTCCACATCAGACATTTTAATTGAAAGGTTAAGAGGAAGCTGCATCAGCATAGTGTGTGGTTACTAATTCTGCATTAAATAATTTGAGACATAACGTCTCTCAGTAGACAAAAGGTTAGAAATTTTATATGAAATATTTCACTTCTTGGAAACAGGGTATAGCTACATGAATCAATGAAATAAACATTTAAAAAAACCTATCCCAAAATAAATCATGTGAATTGCACAGACCCTTAGCATATAAATAAGAATGTTTTACCATTATTTGTCCCTGTACCTGTTTGTGTTATAGACCACACAAGGTCTTCTTATTTGGTAGCTGACATCATTTTAATCGATATTGGTATTAGATATAGTAAGATGAAGATGATGTCAAGATGGTCATTAGTAGCTATCGGGATTCAACGGCTACATTTCAATCTTCATTCCTGAAACTCCTACAGAACAAGAGATCAATACTCATACTATTTAGCTGTCAAAAATTATTGACATTCTCAATGCAGTAAAGTAGCAATAGAAACAAATAACTTTCATCACTATTAGGGTTGAAAATCAACTAAAAATTATCACCCGAATAAAGGGGGAAGAAATGAATTACATAAGCATATATAAAATGACAGGGAATAGGAAAAAATCAAATATTATTAAATCTAGGCCTTTCTCACAGAGCTTAACTTGGAACTCTGTGAATATCCTACATATATTGAGTCATTACTAATAAGAGTGAGCTACAAAACAAAATTAAGCATGTAAAACTAAATATTTGCAGTGAAATTCTCATAAAACTCTAATTATTTTGTCAGTATTTTCCAAGTAGGTTGTACATTACTTACATTTCTCCTTTTCAGAAAGAACTGGGACATGTATAATTAATTAAATAAATTTTGAATTGCTAATTACTTATCACAGTGAACTAACATTAGTTGTGTGACTTTTCTAAGAGAGAATAGGCAAACATATATTTACCTCAGAGCAGGCACCAATGATAGATCAGGGAAATGATTCTAAGTCTGGCCTTATGAGTCAATGGCCTTATTAAAGTCACTCTGAGAGCATTGGTGAAAGTTTTCAGATCATGAATGACCCCCAAATCTGTGTTTTGTCCCATAGTTCACTCCAGCAAAGGTGATACCTCAGCAGAGCTGCATCCCTGGACTTCCCTGACCAATTTGTAGGCAGTTGTATCTGTGTCTCCGTTCTTCTAGCCATCTTCTGTTTCTTATCCAACCATGAAAAGGGTACTTGGTTAGTCTTCCAGAAACTTCCTTTCTAAGCTTCCAGAGTCTTGTAAATGTGGAAAGTTTCTTTATTCCTGAAAGTCTGAGTAACTTCCAGAGTCTACAAGCCTCACACTTACCTCTAAGATAGATCATGCTTCAATAAAATGGAAATAGCTATGCAAAACAGGTAAGAGTTCTTTGTCAGCTTGTAAGTCTACATTGCTGAACCATTAAGACTCCCTGATAGTTTAGTCTGAGTTGGGTTCCTTGACTTTGCTTCCACAGCATATGATACATATCCAATGTTTTAGATATTCTACAATGTTTTTAAAATTGATGATTTTGATCACTGACCTTTTAATCTCTGTAACTACTGTACATTTTATTTTTACTATTTTCCAAACTTCTCACTCTTATACTTTCCCTCTCATTCATATCTTAACCTCTCTTTTCCCTTATCCTCATTTTCACTGCTTTTGGTTGAAAATGTATATCGTATATCCTACTCCCATTGGCTTTAAACTTTAGTAGTGATACAGGTTGCATATATAAGTGTCTTCCATTGCATGCTAACAGAAGAACTGTTGTAAAATTATAGACTCTATTCCTGCAATTGGCTTTCTTATTAAATTATAATGGAGAATATGAACATAAAGAAAGCTCATTAGGAAGATTAGTCATCAAGTGTGAGACAGGTGGACTGTGACACCAGACAGAAGACATGCTAAGGTTGAAGCAGGTTCAAACCCCAGATTCTCATAATTGAGGATGGCAAGCCTTACAACCAGCTCCTAACCAGGATCTACCTGTCCTGGAACATGTAACATGGCATACCACTGATGAAATAAATGAGGACATTGATTAAGGCTCTACAGAAAGGAAGATAGCAAACTAGATAAAGTCATCAGCAATTATTATGAGAAAATTATTTTTAAAGTCATGGAGGAAAAACAATAAAACCAAAACTATCAATAAAAAAACAACAACAATAACAAAGATTCAGATAATCAAACAAAGTCCAACAAACCCAAAACAAGACTAAATAGAAGAGAATCTTCAGTAATAGAACATGCACTCAGTGACATTAGAACAAAAATAATGTCCAAATATGGAGAAGTAAATGTCTACCTAAACATAAGAGACTTCTTATACCCCAGATAGATAGGACTAAGACAGAATCTTTCTTCACAGAGAATAATCAGGATGTCAAAAAGTACAAAAGAGAGGAACAAGTTAAAAGTTACAGTGGAAAAATTACTAACACCCACAGAAAAGCTAATGTATAAACATTTTATCAATTCTCTCATAAACATTATAGAATATATATCAATATTGCTCTCTTTCATAATAGATGAAAAAACAAGAACATGCCAAGACAAGCAGAAACTAAGGCAATGTATGACACCAGATATCTCTGAAATAGTTCTTTCAACAGATAGAGGATTCAGTCTTCTCTGAGTCCCCGCAAAAGACCTGTGATAAGCTAAAAGACATGTGATATGCCAAAAGACATGTGATATGCCACAAAAGTCTTAATGACAACAAACATATCAGAATGATTTCTTATACTGTATCAAATCACATTGTAGTATAACTAGAACTCAACATCAAAGGAAACAACACAATCAATATAAATTATTGGAGATCATGTAATAATTTTTGAGTGAACTATGGGAGATCTAAGAAATCAGGGATGAAACTAAAATTTTCACACACTAGAATCAAATGCAAGTGATAGAACAAATTTTCAAAAGTTCTGGGAGGCAGCTAAGATATTGCTTATTTGTTGTTGTTGCTGTTTTGTTTTCTTTTGTTCGTTTGTTTGAGAAAATAGTTAATATCAATACATCTCTACTGTCCTCAAATATACCAAGGGAAAAAAGATGACAACTCTCATTCTAACTACCAAGTATTGCCCATATACTTGAACTATATAAGTACATAATAATAACAACAATAAAGATGCAGAAAGACCAATTTCCCTGATAAATATAGACAGAAAAAGTTTTCAGTAAATAATTATAAAGTGAGTCCAGAAATGCAATATATTATCCAAGTTGGTTTCGTCTCAGGAATGCAAAGTTGGTTTAATATAAGCAAACAAATAACTGTATTATGGTATACATGCAGGCTTAAAGACAAATTATATAAATTATTGTTGTGGAATTGAGAAAGGCTTTTATTAAATTTCTTTCTTTTGGAGGGAAATATGGTAAAAGAACAGATTTCAATATAATAACTACTATATACAACTAATTTATGGGATTATTTCAAATGGGGGAAATGGAGCTCTTTATTTGCAATCTCTGTAAAGCAAGGGTGCCTATTGTCCCCACTCACACTTACTATCACACTTAAAATATTAGGTAGAATAGTAAAAGAAGATAAAAATAGAAGGTGTACACATAAGAAAGTAAGTCAACTTATTGCTATTTGGAGACGTAATCATGGTGTTATACTCATGACTCTAAACTCTCCACAACCACAGATCTTTCTCACACTCTTAGATCTTTCAGCAAAATTAGAGAAGATGAATCAACATAGAAGTATTATTAGCATTTCTATGAACATTGTTTCTAAGAAACTCAAGAAAAGTACAAAAAACATGCAAATTTACTGTAGCCTCACTAATTATGACAGGAACAACAATAACACAAAGGAGGTCCTAGGAGTGTGCTTAACCAAGGAGGTAAAAGACACTGGCAATGAAAAATTAAGAAACTAAAGAAAGAAATTGAAGAAGGCATTAGAAGATAGAAATATCTTCGTAGATATTAGTTGGAAGAACCATAGAATAAAAATGGCTAAGTTACTGCAAGAAGTCTACAGTGTCAACCCAATCCCCATAAAATTTCAATAATATTGTTCACAGACACAGAAACAAAACTGTAAATTCATATGAAATCATAAAAAATAGTGAATCGCAAAAGTAATACTAGAAAGAAAGAACAATGTGGGAGTTATCACAATGCTTGACCTCAAATAATATGATAATATTACAAGGCAAAAGACAGCACAATTCCAGAATATTAAGAGATAAACACATCAAAGGATTAGCATGTGGGACTCAGGAATAAAGTCACACAGTTACAGTCATCCAACGTTAACAAAGCATAATTAGAGAAAAGACAGCCTGTTCAACAAATGGTTCTGGAGAAAAAAGCCTAGCCCCACACAAGAGAATGGAATTAAATCCATATCTTCCATCCTGTAGAGAGAGGAAATCAATTCAAAACAGATCAAAGATCTTAACATAAGATCTGAATAGCTGATACTGCAAGAGAAAAATGGGAGGGGGGTTGCGGAGTGAAATTTCAAGATGTAGGTATAGGCAAGGAATTTCTGAAAAGAACTCCAACTGGACAGGAAATAGCTCTAAAATTGACAAATAGGATTACAATAAATTAGAAAAGTTCTAACGAGCAAAGGAAACAATCACCAGAATGATGAGACACCATGCGAAATGAGAAGGAATCTTCCCCAAGAGTATAAAGAATTCTAAATACTAAACACCAAGTACACAAATCATCCGAACAAAATGTGGAATAATAAACTGAGTGTTCATTTCAACAAAAGAAGCAATGGAATTTTTCTATGAATATTTTAAAATATTTAAATCTATAGCTATCACAGAAATGTAAATTAAATAGTTTTAGGTTACACCCTATGCCAAACAAGAGTGGCTACCAACAAAAGAAACAGTACATGCATGGCTTCCAAAGCAAATTACAGCATCTACCACCAAAATATTTCTAAACAACAAAATGGCAAATAGAACTATCATATGACCTAGTAATCATTTTAGAATATATACAGAAATAGCTCTAGCCTATAAGAGATATACTTGTACATCTGTGTTGAACCCTGGCTTATCATAGTAGCTATTAAATGGTGTGTGTGTATGTGTGTGTGTGTTGAACCTAGAATGAATATGATGATAGTGAAGGAAAAGAAGGAATATCAGCAAATGTGTTATAGCATAAATGTGACAAAAAAGGAACAGCAAGCTAAGGAGAAAATGGGGAGCTTCTGGAGGGAGGCACTCAATAATAAGAAAAACACAATTGAAAATTCCATAATGCTACTCATTGCTTTGTTACTTTTGAAAATTAAAAAATGAAATAAAATCAATATCAGTCTTTTGAAATAGAGACAGCATATAACTGAACTTATTATACATAGCCTGTTAGAACACTGATGTCACAGATGGCAATGACTGTCATCTATATTGTTAAGCTAGATTCAGTGATTCGGTCACAAATTCAGACTTTAATGACTGACTCTTTGCCTGTGATTAGTTAGTTATTTATTAAAATTTTATTTAGCTCCGCACACTCCCATCTCTGTGTGTGTGCATATGAGTACAGGAACCTATAGAGGCCAGAAGAAAGAATCAGATTCTTAAAGCCTGAGTTACAGCTAGATGTAATTGTCTGATATGCGTGCTAAGAACCCAATCCCAGTCTTCTTTTTTTCCTTTATTGGATATTTTCTTTATTTACAATTCAAATGTTTCCAGGTTTTCCCTCTAGAAACCTCCTATACCCTGCCCCCGCTCCTTGTTTCTATTAGGGTGCTCCCCCACCCACTCTCCCACTCCTACCTTCTCGCCCTGGCATTCCCCTACATTGGGGCATCAAACCTCCACAGGACCAAAGGCCACTCCTCCACTAATATCCAACAAGACCATCCTCTGCCACATACTCGGCTGGAGCCATGGGTCCCTCAGCCTTTCAACTACTGAGCCACCTCCAGCCCCAATTACTAGGTTTTTTAACATATGCACAGAATTATGCTATCTCATTGCTGACAGTCCAATGATTCAGTGATTCATGCCTGCATGGGTCTCCTTTTTCATAATACCATGATTTCAGAAATGGTTCAGTGGGAAAATATGAAGTATGGATCAAATGGCTGGACATACTATTCTAGATGTATAAGTAACAGATGAAACGACTGCTGGAATTCCTTCAGATGTTTAATTGGTTAGAATAGTAAAACTACTAATATCCTTACTAATTTTTAAATTAAATCATGTATACAAGGTATCTGGGTCATATCCAGTCTTTACTCCCTCTGGCTTCTCCTACCCCACATTCACCCAACATAGCTCATGTGTCCCTCACTACATCATGTTTTTATTTTACTAAGTCCTGTTAAGTGTTGTCCATACAGATGCAGATGTGGGATTATCTACAAGACATGAGAAGCCTACAATTCCTGAGTCTCTACTCAAAGAAAAGAGACTTGTCTTGTGTTAACAGACATCAATTGTCTTAGCTGTTCAGCTAGCGAAGTGGCATCCAAACTCCTTTCCTTGTCTAAACTGAAATTTTTAACTCTTGACCTTGTGGAAGTTTCGTGATTATGGTAACTGCAGTTGTCCAGAGTTCCTGGGTGAGATTGCCACATAAAATCCAGAGCTTTGCTTTTCACAGGACTCCTTCCCTTTGCCCAGCTCTCAGATTCTTTCCATGTTTTCCTCTGTGATTTTTCCTGAGACTTGAGGGCTGTGTATTCATACAGATGTTTCATCTACTACAGCTGGGCACTCACAGTCACATATTCTCAGCCCTTTGATCAGACAAGTCTCTATTGAAACCACTACCCTCTGCACGGAGAAGCCTGTCTGAGCAAGGTTGAGAGCAACAGAAGTCAATGAATATAAACACAAATATATAGAAGGCAGTCTGACAATATGGCCTATTAAAAATTATATAAATAAGCTCTCAGAGTCTATAACTTTCCCAACTGCAGGTTCTGCCAATGTTTATAGTTCCAAAGCATGAATTCTCTACTGTGAAGTGGGCCTCAAGTCCAATCAAAAGAGTGGTGGGTTATTCCTACAAAAAGCCTGTTCACTGCTGTACCAGTGAGTACACTTTGTCTGGAAGCTCATTGTTGTAGTATCCTGGATCCAGCAATGGGTAAACTATTAATTTCCTCTGCAGCAGTGTACATTTTACTTTCTGGCTATATGATATCTGGCAGGTAGAAAGACTTTCTTGTTAATCTGAAACTGCTTTCTCTATGTGCCATAACCAAGGTGTATGTGTGTGTGTGTGTGTGGGAAATGATAATAACCTAAGTTTTTCTGGGTGCATCTTGGGCATCGTTGTCCAGCAACTTGTGCAGAGGTATCATGTGCCTAGCTCTGAGATTTTTTTGGTTTTTTGACACATTCCTTCTGGGAACAGCATAGCTCTTTTCATAAGGGATGACTCTATTCAAATACTTTTTCTGAAGGAGCTAAAGGGGTTTGCAACACCACAGGAAGAACAACAATATCAACCAACAGACCCCCAAGAACTCCCAGGGACTAAACCACTAACCAGAGTACACATGGAGGGACTCATAGCTCCAGCCACATACACAGCACAGAATGGTCTTGTCGGGCATCAGTGGGAGAAAAGACCCTTGGTCCGGTCAAGGCTAGATGCCCCAGTGTAGGGGAATGCCAAAGCTGGGAGTCAGGAGTGGGTGGGTGGGTTGGGGAGCACCCTTATTGAAGCAGGGGGAAGGGGACTAGGATAGGAGGTTTCAAGAGGGGAAACAGGAAATGGAGATAACATTTGGAATATAAATAAATAAAATATCCAATAAAAAAGATAAATGAATGATCTACAAGAAAAGAGGGCTACTAATGAAAACAATGTTGTTTAATTATAATTTGAACTAGAGTGTTGTAAAACTTCTTTGAACATCCTTAATTTGGGTTAACCCAACACTAGTCATTATTCTAGTTTCATAGACACTTCTATGTGAAGTCCAGCTATAAAAACATATGTGACATAGATAGGTTGAGAGATTTTTAAATTGTCTTTTTTATTTTTGAGACTATAGTGCAATTATTATCTTTCCCCTTTCCTCCCTCCAAATCCTCCCACATACTCCTCCTTGCTCTCTTTAAAATTCATACACTATTGTTCTATTAATTGTTGTCATATGCATGTATGTGTATGCATATACATATTTATTTCTAAATATAGCCCACTCAATCTGTCTGTTACTTGTATGCATGCTTTCAGGGATGACCATTTGGTATTTGACACCTGAGTGGTGTGCTCTTCCTGGGAGAATACTCTTTCTTGAGCTCTCAGCATGTCTTATTTGCCTGTGGTTCTTTGTGTAGGGATGCAGGCTCACAGCTTTCCTCATCCTCTTTGGCATGTCTGATGGCACTGTCCTTGTTCAGCTCATGTTTAGACAGTCAAGTTAGTGAGACTTTATGGATCTAGTTTTTGACATGACTAGGAGATGAAAACTTACGGGAAACTTCCTAAACCTCTGGCTCTTCTAGTATTATGCTTGCTTTTCTACAGTGTTCCTAGAGTGTTGAAGAGGTTCCTTTTTTATAATAGTATGGTACATTTTTGGCAGTTTGGCTGATAGTTGCATTGTTAATCACTTGGTTCTCTGAGTGTATTTCTGTTTCACCTTGATCTTACACCATGTTTGGTCTGCTATATTTCAAGTAAAGTTGGGTAATTAACAATTCCAAGATCTCCAAATGATACGTGCATTTTGTGAATTGAGATCACTCTATACACTCAAGCGCATTAAGCACTCATAATACATATTAAGGATGATATTATGGCATCTGCTACAATAGAAAGATACATACAAGAAAGTCAATTTGATATATCAATGTTACCCCAGAAAATATCAATATTTTATGTTTTAAATTGCATCATTATGCTATCAAGATAAAAACATTTGACTTTTTCTGTGTTATTCATGCAAACTTGTGTTTTTATATATAAAATATTATCAAAAGCTTAGCTTCTTAATTATTGTAAGTTATTTTGATTTTGAAATATCCTCAGCATTTGATCTGTTAGGAGAAAAATCATAAAAGTATAAAAACCACCAGACATTTCTTCTACTTAATGAGGAATAACTGTAGTGATGAAGAACTTTATCTAAAATTCATAATTATTTTAAAAATAGGTTCTTACCAGCCTAAAGACAATGATAATTTTTTAATAGAGCCAAAGCACAATAAATAACTCTGGTATTTGATCCAAGGGAGTTAGAATTCCCTCCAAGAAACAAGTTGGCAAATGTTCAAAACATGGAGAAATGGATGAATGTTAAAATAAAGTAATAATCAGTTTTGCACTATAGAATGGCTTCACATTCACAGCTAGAAGCCACAGAGCTCAGAGGACAGTCCAGCCTTGGCATCCTTTCAGAAGTTTATTTTTAGACACTTACCAAATCATTGGGAACTTTTTATCTCCCAAAATAGATCATTATAATGTCCTCAATAAGAAGAGCCAGTGTTGAATTAATGCCAGATTTATCTGTGCTTTTAAAATTATTATGAGTGTTAGCACAGCTATTAATAACACACTTTGTAGTTTTCAAAGAGCTTTCATTTGTATTGTCTCATTTATTCTTACTGTAACTCAGACATACATAAAGGGTTCACATTATCATCTTTATTGTATTTTGGAAAAACTGAGTCATCTAGACTAAAATGACTGAGTCAGTTCAACTGCTGGAGATTGGAGGTCACACATAAGGATTCTTTCCAATTAAAAAACGTACTAAAACACATATAAAACATGTCTATAAGAATTTTAACACTTGTAATTCTCATTGTTAATATGTTTCTTTGTTGTGTGTATATACTTTGTGCTATTTATATACCTCACATTTAAAGAGTCCAAAATTTGAAGTGGGTTGGGGGGTATATCTTATAGAAGTGAGGGGTGAGAGTAAGTAATAAATATTATCAAACTACAATGTGTGCATGCACTTAAATCTCAAAAAATACACAAAATTTTAAAGATGGATTTTTGTCCTCTACCTTTTCTCGGTGAAGATACAAGGCCCAGGACAGTGAAGAAATGCATCAGCTTAGAGCTGTCTTATATCTAAGTTCACATTCTTCTCTCTTAGATACCATTTCATTTAATCCTTACACCTTAGCATGAAGTAAGTATAATGTCTTTCATTTTTATAGTTCTGAGGGTGACCTCAGAAAAGTAATGTTATCTAGAGAGACAGGTTGCACATTCATCATGCTGGCAGGCTGAGTATTTAATGTCATTGCCACTAACAACACTCTTCTAATTTACAACTAAATTCTTTGTCTTAGGAAAACAAATGTATCAAATATTATTAGAGGTTTGGTTTCAATATCAAAGAACCATTATTTTTTTTTTTTACTTTATGTGTATTTTGTGTATCTGAGAAGGATAAATGGCTGATCTTAATTGACTATTAATTAGTATTAATTGACTGTCATAACAAAGTATTTTTTATAAATGAATACTTAACACTGAATAACTTCTATGGTTATTTGAGACTTCTGCATAACTAGCTTCATCCTATGCTCTTATGAGCCAGATACTAGGAAACATAATGAGCTTACCTATGTAGAAAAGAAAGGTTTTAAGCAAAACAATACATACATTTGATTGCTCTAATTATGGAAGAATCAACTTGTTCTACAAATCAACAAGTTAGGTATTTTGTGATTAATCTTGTTATTAGACAAATCTGCATTGATCTAAGAACAATTTCACATTGACGTTTAGGTGTACAGAGACCACAAGTAGAAACATGATTTAAAGGATTGGTAAGTAAAAAGAGAGTATTTAAATACTTTTCTTTTGAGCAATTTTTTAACAATTTGAATTTTAGATTATAATTTCCTAATATATGACAAAATGTAAGTAATGAAAATATCAGAATTCAATCAAGTGATAAGAACTCAATGATGTTTAAGAATGAATACCCAATTGCAAGTGTGTCGAGTGTAGCAGCCATAGCACAGCAAAGAGGAGGAAGAACTGCATGGTTCAGGAGCATAGTCACAGGGATGGCACATGAAATGGGAAGAATTTTAAGCATATCAGCATATTTTAATAAACAAACTATTATTTCCTTTCTGATACTCCAACAAAAACAAAGCAAAACGAAATATATAATACCATAGTTTACAAATAATAATCACCAGTTTTGAAATTTTAAATAAACAATAAATTACTGTATTACTGCTCTTATTACTAAAATTAGACTATGGTTCATGTATATAATTTGCAGAAATCAAATAATGAATTTCTTGTGATGATGTTGAAAAAACATAAGTAGCATTGTTTTGAGCAAAAATCATAACTTAACTTATAATTACCCACAATGACTTTTGTTTGTGTTCATAAGTTTATTTATTCTGGGAAAATGCTGATATAAAATATCACATTTTATCATTCTCTCCTCTAGGGATGCCTTATACACAAACTTTTTAAATTAATTAGTGCTCTCGTTTTTGTTGTTGTTGTTGTTACATTTAAGTACTATTTTTTCCAATGAAATTCAACAAGCATTAACATGGTTACTTTGGGGACCTGCTGGTTTAAAGAGGTACAGCTAAAAGTTGCTGTGGCTTTTAGTAATCAGTCCCCCACCCCAATCCTAGTGATGTTCTTTTTTAATTTTAGGCCCATTCCATGAGATGGGGCTCATATGTATCAATGTCAAATTGGCCAAGAATCTGAGGTTCTAGGTCATGGAAAAGAGAAAAACCCATTACTATTATTCTGCTAAAGGAACACAGTAATAAAATTACTCTTAGGAATAGGGCTGTACCCACGCATTTCAGTCCTCATCTGAGAACATTCTTCTACCAGTAGATGATAAGTAACAAAGAGATCCAAAAATAGACAGTGTGCATAAAGTGAGATACTTTGTATCACTAAGTCCCAAATGGGATTTGTTTATTAAACCTCTACTCTCAAAGCTAAGAGATCTATGTAGACAGGGAAGCAAAAAGACTGAAAAAGACAAAAGTGATAAATCCATCAAAAGCATTAACTTTTAGACACAAAAGAACTGATACATGAATGAATCCACAGAGACTGTAGCAACACATGCAAGGTCTGAAGGGTCTTATAGAATCCCAGCACTGAAAAGAGGAAGCAGACACAAAGTCCCACTCATAAAATGATACTTATAATTAAAGCTTGCCTAGCAGAGGAATATCAGTTTTCTCTAATGAAGTGTCACTGGGTCCTATCAACCACACTTTCAGACAAAATCTATGCCCAAGAATAGTTGATCCTTACAAAATTCCTTCCTTCCTTCCTTCCTTCCTTCCTTCCTTCCTTCCTTCCTTCCTTTTTTTGTATGTATTTTGCTTTGTTTTGTTTGAGTAGATTTAGTCTTAGTGATTTTTTAAACTTTGTTTTGAATTTATTTTTGTTTGTTTTTCTATTTTTTTCCTATTGTTTTACTTTGAGAAAGAAAAAGAACAGGGAATTAGATGAGAAGGATGAAGTTGGGTAAATGGGCAGGTGGGGAGGATCTAGAAAGATTTGGAGGAGGGAAACGAGTATGATCAAATTATACTGAATGAAAAGATTAAATAAAATCTGAAAAGGAAATAAAAAAAGACATGAAACCCATCTTTAAAGAACTCTGTTAGCACCACACTAAGGCAGTTGCAGATACTCACAGCCAACTATCTGACTGAGCCTGGGGACCACAATGCAAGAGTTAGGGGAAGGATTGAAGGAGCTAAAGGGGATTGCAACCCCATAGGAACTACAATATCAACCAACCAGACCCCTTAGAGCTTCCAGAAACTAAACCACCAACCAAAGAGTACACATGGAGCGAGCCATGGCTCCAGCCACATATGTAGCTGAGGATGGCCTTATCTGACATCAATGGGAGGGGAGGCCCTTTAGTCCTGTGGAGGCTTGTTCCCCCAGTATAGAGGGATGCTAGAGGGGTGAGGATAAAGTGGCTGGGTGGGTGGGGGAGCACCCTCTTAGAGGCAAAGGGGAGAGGAGATAAGGTGGGGTTGCCTAGGGGAGACTGGGACGGATGACAACATTTGAAATGTAAATAAATAAAATAATTTTTTAAAAAAGAGCATACAGTTTACAGCAGGTACAGCAATAAATCTAGCTTGAGGTTCAGTGGTATTCCATCTCTGTTATAAAACTGATGACCATAAATTCAGTGTCTTGGAATTCCTCAAGTGAGAGTCTGAAATGAATCTCATGGGACCAAAGTCAAAGTCTTGATAGAAGGATATGTTTTGTTTGTTGTTACTTGTAAGACAGTCTTGCTATGTTGCTTTCTCTGTCCTGTTGCATCACTTTTTCTAATTAGAAGCTTCATGACAGTAAACAGCTAGGGTTGTATTTCTCATGAGTTTTCCAGGAAAGGGCCCATTTCTTCTCCTTTGCAGTTTTCATGTCCTGCATTCCTTACTGTGACTTCCATTTTTAAAGAGGCAGCAGTATCTCTGTCACCACGCATCAATAGCTCTCTTGGCACATGCTTTTAATCACAAAAATCTTTGAAATTACACTGGGTTCAACAAGATGATCTGGACTAAGCTCTGCATCTCAAAACCCTTATCTTTACCACAGACGCACTTTACGTGTGAGGTCAGGATCTTAGAATTGGAGAGTCAGCTGTGGACATCTTTTTATTGTGTGGATGCACAAGTGTTTGGTCAACTGTGGTCAATAGATTGGCCATTACACTTTACATTTTTATTAGTAAATGTTAATTGTACCAAATAATAGATTTCATTTTGACATTTTCATACATGAATATAAAGTATGTGGATCAGAATCACTCATTATTACACCTTTTTTTTTGTCTCCCTCACCCTGTTTACCTGGCTCCTTTCTTTTGTCCAATCTCTTTTCTATATTTATTCTTGTTTTGTGAGCATGACAGTTTGCCTGCATGCATGTATATATATTACATGTACTCCTGACATCTGTGGTAGCTAGAAGACTGTATTAGATATCCTGGAACTAGAGTTACAGATAGTTAGATCTACCATGTGTATGGTGGAAATCAAACCTGCATCGTCTCTAAGAACACTCAGGATTCTTAATCACTGAGCCATCTCTCTAGCCTCTCATGTTTGCTTTCATATCTTCTACTTAATGTAAATTTTGATAATTATACTTCAGGTATAGACATTAATATATAAGCCTTAAATTATTTAGCTAATCGTTTTAAAAGGCTTATCAATGTTTTCCTATGTTTATGTGTTTTGCCTGCATGTATGTATTACATGATGTAATTACATGTGTCTGGGAAAGTCAGAAGAAGTGACTGGCCTCTTGGACCTGGAGTCATAGATAGTTGTAAGCTGCCATGTTTGTGTTAGAAAAAAAAGCTGTGCTCTGAAAGGATAACAAGGGCTCTCAACCGTTGAGCTGTCTCTCCATCCGTCATGTAGACACTCTTAATCTATTTCTATTAAATGTTTTGAATGTTTACTGGAAGACTATGAAGTACTAAGCAGAGTCCACATCTTAACATATTATACAATATAAGCAAGAAAATTATTCCCATGTTATGATTCAAAAGAAAGAAACAAATTTATCAATAACAGATTGAGCAAGTTAGCTGAATCACATATAGAGTTTCAGATCACTATCATATGTCAACTATTTAAATTTACACTAGTTCAATTAAAAGTCCTACTGTCAGAAGGCCCAGCCAAGTATGATAAAACTGTAGCTAGGAGTTACAACAATGAAATACTAGATTTGAAAGGAATTTCATTTATTAAATCATTGGATAAATTTTAAGTTGTTTTGTAACAATTATTTGGATGCATGTACACTCTTCAGGGTTTATACAATGGTTGAGCATATCTAGTCATAAACTTAACATGAAGTAAATCATACTCACAACTCACTCTTCCACTCAAAAATCATAATGCAGCAAAGGAGCCAGTTTATTTCCCACTACTCTAGTTTATCAATGGGGCCTCTGGGGATTTACTGACTCCATGATGGCAAATAGCTAGCAGCTTGATCAGGGTTCTTATGACAGCTGACAGAGATATTAGGTGAGGTGCACTTCTGTTCACTTACCAGCCTACCCTGGGTACATTTGTATCCATCAATGAGCTCTTGTAGCAGCCAACCCAGAGTTGCTTTTGTGTTTCTTTAAATTAGGATTTCCTTGTTGTAACTCCGTATGTATGTATGTATGTATGTATGTATGTATGTATATCTTTGATGCCTATTTAATCATTTTATATGGTCATTTAAATTCCTAAACATACCCAAACTGTTACAATTTATTTGTTGTCTTTAAATGTTTGTTCTCTTTTATCTGTTTTATTTCATTAATACACAGTATTCTATGAAAATTAGTTGTTCTTACCATTCTCCTTCTCCTTGTACATTGAGAATTTCCTTGTGTGCATTATCCGTTTATAAATGTTTTTATTGCCTTTCTTTTTGATACCATAACATGTAAAACTGCTTCAAGCTGAGTTGAATGCATAATTAAATAACTAAATATCTCTTAAATTGTGTACATGAGAGATATATTGTTAATAACATGTTTTAGTAAGTTCAATTTCATGTATAATTGTTTTTGTGTATGAAACTATGTATATATTTATGTAGATTTTATTCTTTTAGTCCCTCTTCAGACAAGTAGTCATTATCCTTTTATTTATAGAAGGCTTTTTCATGGGAGATAACATAAATGTGCAAGATTTGATTTTAAAAAATAAAATCAGTGGTCCAGATACAAGAGAAAATACTTGGAAGAACAGAGAATGTTTCAGGTATTTGCCTCTCCTTCATATACGAAGATCCACTGGGCTTCCCAGAACATGTAGTTAAAAGTGACATCTTTGGAGGGAAGCTTACCTTTGCTATTTTTTTCAGTAGCTCTCAGAAAAGCACGAAGGGCAAAAAATACCTAAACTCATTCCCATTTGAGATGTGAGATAGCAAACAATCTTTAAATAACCATCAGCCACAGTTAAATGAATTCTTGACGGAGAGTTGTTTCAGTTAGTATCATTTGTTGACCATGATAAATGTATTAAAAAAACTATTGTATTTCATCCCCATAAAACTCCATGTGAAGTGCCAATCAAATGAGAATTCTGAGTTAAAGAGGATTCACTAAAATTCTAACACATGTGAGGACATGCTTTCCAGAATAAGACTTCCTGCAGAGGAAAACAGAATCTCTTTTAGGCCAACAGTGCACCTTGTAAAAGTTGTAGCGATGTTTTGTGTCCTTCCTTCATCTCTAAAGTGTGAGCTGTGTGGTGTTTGTTGTGCTTAATAAGGAAAACATGACATTTTACTTCATTCTGTAGAATAGGGCACAGACAGGCTCATCAAATTGCAATCTTTGTAGATCAGTGATCAACTATTATCACCCACTGTAAGTATGGAATAAGAATGGGATAAGGCTGACGCTCAGGAACATTTTCTCATGATTCTGTCTAAGCATAATTGAATAAGCTTTAAGAAGACAGGTTAGGTTTGCACCTCATAACATTTTTTTTAATCTTCTTGACAACACATTTCTTTATTTTTTTTCTTTGCCTTGTGTGTTTACCTGCTCATCACCAATTATTCTTCACAAATTTCTTTCAGGAATTCTTACATGTCTTAAAAAGTACCTACTATGGAGTAATGATTTCCCTGTCACGTCCAGAAAATATGTTATTTCCTGGAATGTTTTTTTCCAGTAATATATCAATCATGATCAAAGAATTGTAAGACAGTTCTCAAAATCAATGGTATAAAATTAAATAAAAACTATAGTTACTATATTTAGAGATTAATAAGAGAGAAGTTGCCCTAAACAGCTGTTACAAACAGAATGTAGCTAAATCAGTAAAGTTGTGGAGTCTGAATATTAGGAATATCCAGTCAACCTGGCTGAAAAGTCCCATAGCTTAGACTAGAAGCACAGTGGATCCTGTACAAGGATAGTGTGAGTACCAGGAAGCCTTAAATAAAAAGAAATGCCCTTTATTTCTTAGGCATGTTGCTTTAAGATGTCTGACTTGAACTCAATCGCCCCTAAGAATGGTAATTTAAAATTTTACACAAGAATCTAATTCTAGAGAGAGTATTCTTTTGCTTTGGAATAGTCTTTCCTGAATATCATATGAGGAGATCTGTAGAATATATAAATATTTTAGGATTCTCCTATGCTGTGTCTTTTAAAATCTGTATATTTATAATCTCAATCCAGTTACCTATTTTTAACTTGCATTTTTTTTTTTTTTGCCTAAATTTTCTACAGAGGGATTTGGAAACACTGTTGCTTTCCTGAGGTTTGAGCATCCTGGAAACACTGATGTCTCCAGTATATTCTTAGCCTCACTTTAGTAGTGGAGTAATTAAAGCATGAATAAAATCTGTTTAAAGTTTCATGTAATTAGTAAGCTGAGGGAAAAGTTCTATGTAAATCTCAAAAATGAAATGTGTGCATTCCTCCCATATGCATAAAAAGTAAGAGAAAATTTGATTCAATTTTCAAAAAGCCCAAAGGCTCTAAAACTTGGTACTGATCTGAATCTCTTAAACTTGAAAATGTTTGGTTTCTTGATTTCCTAATTTAGTTAGCATACAGACTTACTGCATTTAAGCATATATAGTCACAGGATTTCATTTACATTACTTATATTTTTTGAGATATAATTACATTGTTTCTTTCTTGCCTTTCCTCTTTCTAAACCCTCCCCTATAACCCTCAACATTCTCTTTCAAATTCCTGGGCTCTGTTTAAATCAGTTGTTGTTACATACATATGTGTGAGTGCATGTGTGTGTGTGTGTGTGTGTGTGTTCATGTGCATAAACACACACACACACACACACACTAACACACATACATGCACAAACACAATATATGTATGTGTATATATGTATGTATTCCTAAATATAACCTACTGAGTCTTACTTGAGTGTATGTATGTTATTAGACCTGACCATTTCTCTAGGAAAGGTTATTTCTCCCACTCTTTGGATTGCCTATGGTTTTTTGTATATTGTTGTCTGATGGTTTTTCCCCAGCCCACTTTAGCATGCCTATTATTCAGCTCATGTTTATGAAGTCATGTTGGAGAGGTTCCTGATATACCTATGTGTGTGTGTGTGTATGTGATTTCACTATTTATTTAATTAGTTTATTTTTGAGATTATATTGTGATTGCATTTCTCTCTTCCTTTCCTCTGTGAACCCTATCATATACACCTCCCTGTGCTCCTTCATGTGTGGCCTGGGGTTGAGTTATCTTGGCAGTTTTATTCTGAATTATTTTAGTTCAATGTTTTCATACATATTTTAAAGAGGCATAAAATTTTCATTTAATCTACCCAAAAATAAAATTGTAATACTAGAAATATGGAAAAAATAGCTGAGTATAACTGCAGAGAATCACAACTTTCCACATGATCTTTGTAATGATCACACTACCTGGAAAGCCTATATAGAATCAAAGTAAACAGTATTTGTAAACTTGATATCCAGAATATTTTATACATCTTTATCTTAAAGCTTAGAAGTCCAACAAATCTTGCTATACTTACACATAAAAGAACTTGATTTTTTAAAATCAATTTTGAAACAATTACTAAACTGGCTTATTGAAGCTTTTCCATAATACTGTATGCAACCTAGAGAGGAATAGGCACTTTCTACAAATTTTTACTTTTCTATTTATGGTTGTATGAGAACAAGTAGATCACTTAGTTTTATCATTAAAGTAATATTAACAGTGTCATAGAGGGAAATATAAATTTAGACTATGTTACAATGCTCAAAATATCATTACTGAAAGTTTTTTAAAAAATGATTTAATTGGATATTTTATTTATTTACGTTTCAACTGTTATCCCCTTTCCAGATTCCCCGTACACAAACCCCCTATTCCATCCCCACTGCTTCAGTGAGGGTGCTCCCAGATGCACTCATACACTCCCACCTCACTGCCCTAGTATTCCTCTACACTGGGGCATTGAGCCTGCACAGGACCAATGGCCTCCCCTCCTATTGATGCCAGATAAGGCCATTCTCTGCTACACATGCAACTGGAGTTGTGGGTCATCCCTGGTTGGTGGTTTAGTCCATTAGAGCTCTAGGGGTGGAGGTAGGGATCTGTTTGTTTGATGTTGTTGTTCTGCCTATGGGTTACAAACACCTTTAGCTCCTCCAGTCCTTCCTCTAACTACTCCATTGGGGTCTCCATGCTCAATTGGTTGGCTGCAAGCGTCTGCATCTATTTTAGCCAGGCTCTGGCAGAGCCTCTCAGGAGATAGCTGTATCAGGCTCCTATTAGCAAGCATTTGACATCAGTAATAGTGTCTGGGTTTGGTATTTGCATATGGGATGGATCCCCAGATGGGGTAGTCTCTGCTCCATTCTTTGTCCCTCTATTTCCTTTAGACAGGAGCAATTCTGGGTTAAAATTTTGGAGATGAGTGGGTGGCCCCATACTTTAACTGGGGACCTTGCCTAACTTCTGGATATGGCCTCTACTTAACTTTTAATTTAAGAAAATTAACTGTATTGTATCAGATCTCCAGTTATGTGACGAGCTTTGCATATCTTTGCAGGGTAGAGTTAGTTTTATTTTCAATTCTCATTTATCTTCCTTTCAAGTTTGTGTAATGTATCTTTCGCAATAAATCCAGTGATGGATTCTCACTTGTACTTTTTAAGGAACATTCAGAAGTTTACATATTAGGCCTGTAAATTGAATTTCCATGGTGGGTTATTTTTAAATTCTCATGTTTATTTATTTTAACACTACACATCTATGAGTATAGCACTTTCAATCACATCAATATTCAAAACAAATACAGCTTACTCAAAATTCAGTGACTATATATTTATTCTGGTATAGATCAGATAATGTGATAACGGTTTGTAAGATACCTAAGAAGACTGAAGTCAATTTGCATATGACAATACAAGAAACACTGTAATATATGTAGATGTGTGTGGAACACTACAGGACATAGGATAATGGGTGAACATCTTAGGAATGGGAAAGTTTGAGTGCCAAAAAGTATAACAGGAACAATCAATATGCCACAATTGATGAGTACTTACTTGCTTTTGATGAATAAAAGGAATATGTAAGAGTGGAGGGCCCTGCTGGGCATAGGTGGAAGAAGAGAACCTTGACCTCATGAAGGCTGGACGCCCCAGGGGGTGGGAATTTTGAGGGTGGAGAGGTGGGAGTGGGGGGGTAGATAGAGGTTACATCCACAGAGAAGAAGGAGGAGGGGTGAGGGGATTGGGGGTTCCTGGGTGGGTGAGGGATGGGGTAAGGGGACATCATAGGAAATGTAAATAAAACATCCAATAAATTTTTTTTTAAAAAAAGCAGTTTAGATTCCAATGAGATAAGAGAAAATAATATAAATGATATTGTAATGCTCAAAGAAAAAATGTTCAAAGAAAAGAATATTTCTTTAGTTTCATTTTGTTATTTTGTGTAGAGTTGAGACCTTACGAACGTTCCTCCATCCACATTCTTATATGTATTGGTATCATACTTGTTTATCTCATGTTGAGGAAATCATCTTGGTGAGACTTTAATAGTATAGCTTTTGACATTCCTAGGAGACAAACGCAGTCATTCCTGAAAACATATACATACAAGTAGCATTACACAGATTGAGCAAGTTTCATTTATACATATATGTATGTATGTGTGGAAGATATAATAATGTATATTTTATATGAAGATATATAATAATTATATATTATATACATGAAGATATATTATTACAATATATATTAATGACAAGACTCTTTGAGTCTGAAAGAGGACAAGAAAGACTATATTAAAAATTTGGATGAATTAAAGAGAGAAATGATGTAATTATAATCTAAACAAAAAAAAAACACTTTAAAATTGGTTAATGAGATTATGCTGTGGCAAACATCAGTACTTGTTTTTAACACACACACACACACACACACACACACACACATTTATATTCTAAAAATTAGACAGAAATGAGTCTGTATTAAATCAGTGTTGAAGACTATGTATAGGTCCCTTTAGAAAGTCTCACCATATTTTCACCTCATCGGGTAACTTTTCCCATACTGCTATATTGCATAGTAATATGTAACACCACAGTAGTAAGAATCAAAAATATTGTGATTATTATAATAAATATAATGAAAAATGACATATATTTAAGAAAAGTTTATATATATAACACGTTATACATATTTACTTCTATGGTTCAAACGTTACTTTAAGAACTCAGTAAAGTTATTCTTTGGTCTGCTTCAGGACCTAGCTCTGTTCTACATACGATGGATGTTTGGCAGATAATTCATGATCATATTAATTATATCTCAATTTTGTAGTGGTGGGAGGCAGTTAATTATCACAGAAGATGGTAGGATCTGAATTTAAATCTGGGGAATGGTTTCAAGAATTTCATGAATATACCATACTCTAATGATGATGAATAGCTTATTGCTTAAAGCCTTATGACACTTAAAGTTAATTAAATCACACACAACCATACTAAACTGCTTGTCCATCCTTTCTCTTTCTACGGCAACAGAGATGGGACTGATAAGTAATGATCTGTGTCTAATGTTGAACGTGTAGCTGGTAAGGTAGTCTATATCAAAGACACGGCCTGTTGATTATACCTTAAAGATCTAAGCTTTTATCATATATTTCATAAACTTAAGGTCAATTTATCACTGCATCCATTTAAACTCTTGAGAGATTCACACTACCAGAGATATTGGTACAGTAAGAAGATCCCTGCATTAAGATAGAAATCTTCTGTAAGCATGAAATTAATCTGCCTTGTGAGTTTGGAAAACAATCATTATAGTTTAGAATTGATGCTAATTACTTCAAGTTGATCAGTAAGTGGATTTGAATGAAGTATATTAAACACCTACACAGGTAATTGGTACATTTAAAAGATGAAGTTTTCTCTAGTCAGTTCTTGAGTTTCATTACTTATTAAAGTGGGAGGCTGAGTTATAATGATTACTTTTATGTCTTCACGAGTAAACAGTGACAATAATCATACGAACATGATTATGAATGTATTTGTTTACTTTACACATGGTAGACAATAATACTTGAAATAATAATGAACATTAAAAACAACAAGCATGTGAAACTTTCTAATATGTGATTTCAGAGAGTGCTTAGTCTTCCTAATGTATCTCTGGAAGGATTTCCTTTGATAGTAGTATTGTATTCCTAAAAGTTACCAGTGATAAAGAAATGAGAAAAAAATAAATCAACCGGTTTTGCCTACAGAAAGGAAAAACTTGGTATTACCGAGGGTTAAGAAACGCCACAGATTAACTTTGCTTTATATCCATTTTAAAAAATTATTTTTATTTCCAAGAAAGGGTGCGTATTATTTTTGCAGATAGCCACTTTCACATCTCATAAAAATAGAAGAGACTGCAAATGGCAATAGCCCTGTGCTGTAAAGCCCAGAAGGGAATTTTGAGAAAAGAAGTAAAAGCGTCCTGAAATGGATTGATATGAAATGGCACTTTCCCCTAAAATGACTTTCACTTGTCTGTCATATTTTTGAATAGAATAGAGAAGAGCCACCTTTCTATTAATCTATAATATTCCTTTATCCTCCTTTCAAAAATAATCCAGCCAAGTATGTATTCCAGTATGGAGGAAGAATTTTTATGTCACTCAAAACTTTCCCTATGAAGCCTTGACTGAGGAAGTCAGCCCATCTTTTAAAATGTGGAGAATAATGAGGATTGGGTAAGAGGATAATCAGATTAAAGCTGACAGTTCTGTAAAATTTTCTCTTTCATGAGTCTCTGAGGGCTACTTGGCTTTTCTAAAGCCTTAAATTTGCACCTAATCCCATTTATTTTATTTTTAATTTCCCCCTTTCAACTGACATATAAAATCTATGTATCATTACAGGGTGAAGTTTGAATTTTTGTAAAAGTGTACATTGCAAAATGTTAAAATTATATATATATATTCTGTGTATAATTTGCTACATAATGAGTAACCTTCATCTTATATTCTACTTAATTCAAAGCCTGCAAACATTATTGAAAATAACTGAATTGAGTTTTGAATATTAAAAATTATTAGGCTAAAGACAAAAACCTTTGTAATTACTTGTTTAAAAGAACACACAGAAAAATATAAAAACACATATATATTGAAAATTATAAATATATAATAGAAAATTGGTGATTTATGGTACTCTACACAAAATATTAGAGGTGATATTTTTTCTAATATCTATCTTTTAATATTTACATAAAACAATGAATATCTTTAAAGAAGCCATTTAAAAATTAATTGTAAAAACCAGTGAGATAGCTTGACATCAAGCCTGAAGACCTGAGTTGACCCCTGAGAGACCCATGGTAGAAGGATAAAGACAAGTCCAGAAAAACGTTTTCTGATCTGTGCACATGCTCCATAATCCCCACAAAATAAACAAATGTAAAAATTAAGCTTAAAATTAGTAGTAGGTAAACATAGAATGTGAGATTAAGGTAGAAGAAACTCCACAAACAGGCTCTGTTTGTTTTTGTTTTTTGTTTTTGTTTGTTTTTCGAGACAAGGTTTCTCAGTGTAGTCCTGGCTGTCCTGGAACTCACTCTGTAGACCAGGCTGGCCTCGAACTCAGAAATCCGCCTGCCTCTGCCTCCCAAGTGCTGGGAGTAAAGGCGTGCACCATCACCACCCGGCTTACAAACAGGCTCTGTAACTGGATTGCTCACAAAAAAATATTTAATAACGACTTGAAAGAATAAATAAGAGCATCAAGGAATCAGAGACAGCTAATTTAGTGGCTATCTTTTATATAAAGTGTTCACTCGGTGTGAGAACATTTGCATTGTTAGCCTGTTTGGCCACGGTCACAGAAAAAGGCAAGTGTTCAAAAACACTGACAAGTGCATGCATTTGGAAGTATAGTAACTTTAAGGCTGTGGAATGAAACAAAACCAGGTTCCTCGACTTTGCTAACAGATTTTCAGGCTGCTAGGCATTTACTGGGCATGGAAATGCATTCTAAAGTAAGAATATCACTAGTCTTCCTTTGGGAGAAAGTTTTACTGGGTAAACCATTCGATAATGTTTTCATAGGACATGTTTTCTTCTGCTTAAATTCATAAGCACTTTTCCCCTTCACAGCACAGTGGAGTCAGTAAGAGCCTCTGAGCCCTGGGATTTCAGTGTCATTTGTTATAGCGCTGTCAGGCAGAAGAATTCTAAGAGTACAATGTGTATAAAGTCAGTAACAACTAATGAGTTTTGGAGACCAGTTTGGTGACTGGCACTATAGACACTTTAAATTTTTTATATGCTTTTGCTTGAATATGTGTGCATGTGTGTGAGTATCCAACGCTCTAGCCATGTACAAGGCAAGAAGAAGGTGTTGGTGTCATTCTCTATGATATTCCATATATTGCTCTGAGGCAGAATCTTTCCCTGAACCTGGGGCTCAATCTATCTCTGCTAGGTTGGAAAACAGCAAACCTCAGAAACCATCATATTTCTGCTACATCTGGAGTCAAGGTTTCAGACCATGTATGGAGAAGGGGTAGGCTCATTACATGGGTGCTGGAACCCCAACTCTACGACTTACACTCTTATTTTCCAGTCTATATATTCATTTTTGAAATAATAATTTCTAATTTTGAGATTATAATATAATTGTTTCATCCCTTCTTTTCCTTTTGTCCCCTAATGCCTCCCAGGTACCCCTTGCTCTCTAAGAAATTCATGGACTTTTTTCTTTAGTTATCATTACATACATAGATATGTGTACATGTATATGTGTTCATAAATACATAAATATAACCTGTTCAGTCTGTATAATGTTGCTCCTTTGTACAGGTTATTAGGGATAATGTGAGGAAGAGCGCGCGCACACACACACACACACACACACACACACACACACACCAATTGGTTATCCAATACCAAGTGAATAGCTTTTTATCAATTTAAAAATTTAATTTGTCTAAAAATAATCTCAGATAGGGTAGATAATTTTAAGCTCACATTCTTTTTAACTGAAGCTCAGAGCTTTTAGAGTATCTCCTCCAAGGAAAGAATGGGAATTGCTGACCTGAGATTAAGCTTCTACTTGGTGCAGATCCAAGCATATTTGCCCTTGGGGCAGTTTTAGTTTGTAACTATATTACATATTAACCATTTTTCCAGTGGCCTCACTTGCCATCTTTTCCTTCTTTAAAAGAGGGTGTGTATCCTGGGAAATGCTTAAGGAAATTGGAATATGATCCTGAAATACCACACCTCAGATTGGACTGAAACTGTCACATGCTCTCTTGCTCTCTCTTGCTATGATGTATGGGCCTGAACTCATTAGTGACAGATTCCTAGCAGTACCAACAGTGCAGGTAAAACTTCTTAACTAAGCAAATAGTCAATCATTTTGACACTGTAAAATGTCATAAGCATCCCCGTGTAACCATCGTTTCCTTACTGGAAGCATTAAGAATAATGCCAAACCCCACCAGACATGTACTTCAGACTGAGGCATTTAGAGAAAACCTCCTTTTGTGTAACTGATTGTTCTTCTTTCTGATTGTTTAGTATTAAATTTTAGGGACTTGCAGCTTGCTTCATCTGAATACAAAGAAGAGAGTGGTGGAGGAATGCTTCTTTTCTTCTCTTCAGTCACTGGTAGTTTCTCATCTGTCTGAGCCCCTCAGGCTCCAGGAGTTGGAAATCTGCCACCTAGCAGGCTCCATAGACAGTGTAATGAAAGTTAATGGACCTCCAATCCAGGTAATTCACATGAATTAAAAATAACTTAGGAAACCATTTAGTCTTCTATAAAATCAAATTGAGAACACTATGTGCAGAGGTCAGAATGGTTAATTTCAAACATTCTATCATACAACATAAATGAAATTTGTTTAAAATACCATAAATTACCAAAAAGCAGAATTGTCCATGTTATTTTTACATAATTAATTGTTTTTATATTTTCTAGCTTATTTTATTCTAAAGGTCTTAAGATCTTATTTCAAACATATTTATGAAATACAAAGATCACATAAAGAATATCTTTTCATGTGATAATTGTATTAAAGTTATTTTGTGATTTATAAAACTTTTGTGGAAACTAAGATACAATATAAAATATGGAAGGAAGGAAATGTGGCATTTGTACATAAGTCACGTAAAATAAGAGTAACACTATATTTTCTATAGAAGGGACATAATCTTCATTCTGAGGGACATTTAATTCTGTTCTTTGCCAGAAATGGAGCTCCACTTAAATCACCTGAGAGACTATTGTCACCTCCTTAGAAAGCTACAGTTATCATTTTACATATGCTTAATCAACTAGAGATTATGTGTTCACACACAAAGGTCAGTAGTATGTGAGTTTGTCTTCAGTGAATTGCAACATACTCCATGTATAGAACAAATATTAGCATCTCACAATTAAAGGAAGGAATTATGGAACTAGCCACAGGCAATGCATAAAACTTCTGAGAGTTTTCTAATGGGAGCTGACAAAAAGGAAGAAGTCTGCATGACTGAGTGAAAAAAAAATAGACAGCTGATATTTTAATTCTGGTCTTGCCACACTCTAGAATTTGATCTTTGATGTTTAAGTCTTCTCATATACAGGACAATAATAACAGAATACACTCCACTGTTGTTTTGTACAGGATTTTGATTTTCTTATTGAGAAGCTCACTAATTTCTATCTGATGGATACTTACAGTCCAATGTTTACCTATCTGTCCACTTATAAAGCATGACACGTCCTTAGGGGGCCAAAAGCATGGATGATGTAAAGGACTAGTAGGTTAGACCTGAGCCTTAAGAAAGAGTCAAGTCTCCTCCAGGAGATTGTCTTGCACTTCTTACCTTCCCAGTTGAGAATATGAAAAAAGTTAGCAACATTGAGTAATTGTCCCAATGGTGAAAGTGGCTGAGCCAGGCTCCAGATTTTTTATTTGAGGCCATCAATTCTGTGTTAGCTTTGAAAGGAATTATCAAAATAATAGCCCCTAAAGGAATCATTTATACCAATGGAAAGACACATATTGCAGCATCTCAGGGGGTTGCATACACATTGGTACTTGCTTTGTAATTATGCTTTGTAATTAATGGCAATATATACAAACTCAAAAGGCTGCCTAGCAAAGCAGAGTGTCATTTGGAATTGTAAGAGGTCTTTTGATTTCAGGCCACATTTATTGATTTCTGTCATCACATTATCATAGTGAAAATAAAATGTACTATTTCTATTTCATTTTTAAATGTTGTAGGGATGGAGAGTTGGCTTTGTGGATTAATTGATATACTGCTCTTGCAGGGCTTCTTTGTTAAGGGCCTGGCACGCACCTTAGGCAGCTCACAACTGCCTCTAATTCCTGCTCCAAGGTATCTGATACTTTCGCCCAGCCTATGACAGAGCTACTGGGGAAGGTTTGTCTACTTTAGATATTTCCTAGTGCTGATCTCTATTCTCCTTTCCCGTCACCGATCTAATGACAGCTCATTTGTTTCTGCACTAGAAATCACAAGCAAACAATATCATCAAAGTGAGGCTTCCCAGAGAAAATGACACAAAGGCACTGACATCCACGTGAACACATTCAGGGATTGTAGTAAAGAATGGGAAATGATGACTGTTTATGCCTACTTCTAGAATACAGCTGTGTGTGTGTGTGTGTGTGTGTGTGTGTGTGTGCCTCTTGTAGGAAAGTTTCTGGAAAATCCCCTAATAAAAACTGGCAATCTGGATGCATTGTCTAGGAAATTAAGGTCAAGAATCTCTTAGGTTAATGCAAAGTAACATAAGCAAGATCAAAATACAATGATTCCTCTTGGCTAAAAAGTATAAGTTATCAACTGGAGCATGCTGTTTTCGTTTTGTTATTTTATTTGTTTGTTTGGATTTTTGTTGCTGTCATCATCATCATCTTCACAGGGACAAATAAGAGTGTCATCCTTTCTGGAGTGCTTTTTTTTTCATCTATCATGAAGGGGATTTCATGGAAAAACCTGCGTGGCTTGAATTATTTTACTTATAATGCATAAGAGAAGGTAGAATTTTTATTGATGTTTGTTTAGAGCTGTGTAGATTTCTGAATCAAAAATTGATGTTAATTATTTTTGTATTTTTAACAATGGTTAATACTTTTCTTTTTTTTAAAGCTTTTTATCTTTATTTTATTATTTTATGTATTCACCATTACTCTCTTCAGAAACACCAATAGAGGGCATCAGATCCCATTGCAGATGGTTGTGAGCCACCATGTGGTTGCTGGGAATTGAACTCAGGACCTCTGGAAGAGCAGCCAGCGCTCTTAACCTCTGAGCCAGCTCTCCAGCCCCAGTTAATACTTTTCAAACTTTACTCTGTACAAGATCCTCCTAGAATCATCCCTACGTGGGAAGTGGGGCCGGGCTCAGGTATTTTCACTTAGTATGGACCACTGTTGGTCTCAAAAGTACTTAGAGGTCTTCATTTCCATTACCTTTTCTGTTCAATTGTTTTGCTTTTCCAAATAAGTTTCTACTATGGAGCTTGGAGCGTTAGTTATGGATTCCAAAAGTGTATCACCTTCTTAGAGTGTGCATTTTAAACATGATCATTAGACTCTCAGATTTTAACCATTGCAGAGACTGTTAAGTGAGATAACGATCAATGGCTGTATATCTAGCATGTTTAAGAGCTTTGCATGTGTAACCTTTATCTTTTTTCATAACTAGTCTTTGAGCTTGGTGTTAGTGCTATTCCACAATACAAGTGAGGGAACAACCATACCAGGCTTCTTATAATTTCTATAAAAATCTCACAAGTAAAAAATTGAGATCCAAATCCAGCTAACCAGTCTCCAAGGCTGAAGCTTTTATTTTGTATTTGATAATTCTCTCATAACTTTACATTTATTTATTTATTTATTTATTTATTATTTATTTAGTGTGTGTGTGTGTGTGTGTGTGTGTGTGTGTGTTAGCCAGGAGACAACTTGTGTGAGTTGGTTCTATATCAGTCATGGGAATCAAACTGAGGTCATCGCGTTTGATGATGAGTGTCTTTGCCAGATGGACCATCTTGCTGTCCTTTGCTGATTGATATTTTTGTATATGAGAAAATGGACATGAATGTTGCACATTCTCTATAGAGTTTGAGAATATGGTAATTATGTACATATGAATTTGTTGTTCTATCCAAATTTTAAATAATTTGTTACTTAGGTTGTGTAACAAATCTTCCTAAAACATAGTGACTTAAACAACTACGGCATGTAATATCATCTTTATATACTGACTTATTTCTATTTATATATCTGGAGTATTTAACACAAATGTATCCTCGATGTACATAAATGTGCCTAAATGTGCCACATACATGTTTGGTACCTATTGGATCTATTAAGACTAGATCCACTTCCCAGGGGCCCACCCAATGCAGCCGAAAAGGAGTGCGTGGTGCTGGGAGTGGGTGCAGCCTACATGGCCTAAGACAGGGCTCTCACCCTCCTTTCACCCACATCAGAGTCCCTTGACGTTGCCCATCGTCGACAGCCTAAAGCCTTCGACCATCGATGTGACTCGTCTCACATCAGTGTTTTGGGGTTGTGAACTTGTCAAAGACCCCCCATAATTAGACATCCAAATTCAAAACTCACATAGTTGGGATTGAACATAAGACGCCTTCTCTAACTAAACAGAGAAGGGGGAGATGCCAGAAGCCAGGACCCTCGCCCTTACCCTTACCCCCTACCTTTCCCCACCTGCACAATGTCCTCTGAAGCTTGGCAACTGCAAGATCCTGCTTAGCAACTGCAGATAGACTCAAAGCAGAGTACCATGTCTTCTTAAGAATAGCAGGGAGACCATAACTCAAGCAGTGTACCATATCTTCTGAAGAACTGCAGGTAGATCATAATTCAAGGCAGTGTACCATATAGACCATGACATGTTTCAAGGCACAGGCCAAGAAGATTTTGTACTTTTCCACCACCTGGACCCTCTTACCCCCTCCCCTTGTAAAACATGCTATAAAGAAAAGCATTTCATGTTCAAAAAAAAAAAAGAAATTAAAAAAAAAAAGAAAATGTGAAAAGTACAAAAAAAATTGTTAATAATAGCTGCCCCTAAATATGAGTGCTAAAAGGAAGAGAAAAGGGTGCCGCTGTTTACTTGATGTGCATGTGATTTGTTGATTTTGTTCCAATGGAATCCACTAATTATGCAAAAATGTCAATGATAATAAAACTATCTGTATTTTCAAACAAAAAAAAATACAGGTTATCAAAAAAAAAAAAAAAGACTAGCGTAATAGATGCTTATATGAAACCACATGGGGATTAGGAGTTGAACCCAGGTTCTCTGCAAGAACAAAAATTGCCCTTAACTATTGAGCCATCTCTCTCAAGTCCTGCATGTGTTCTTTTTTATGAGTGTTATAGATTAGGGGTGAAAATAGATTAAAGTGACCATGTTGTCTCTACTTTCTCCTCAATATCTGGTTTTGCGTAAGATTCAAATATTTGATGATGTATACTTATGAAGACTTCTTTGTCTTTCCTCACATAGAAGTTAACAGGCATATTTTGCTTGATATAGGAGGGGGGTCACATAGCTAAGGCTGTTGGATGGAACATCTATAATTGGTCTTTTATTTTGAACTGGGCTTCCTAAAAACACAGACCTCCACAAAGCTAAATATTCTAGAAAAAATTAAACAAATACATACCTCATTATCTTTTATTGTTTTTATATAGAAGTTGGAAAATCCTCCCCCACTACATTCTCTCAGTTAGAGAATGTTTCAAAAATAAAAGTTCAGATCCTATCCCTTGGTTTAGGGAGAGCCATATATATTACCATATAGAGAGCTAGAGAGATACTTGCTAGACTATCTCTGGAAATATTGTCTTTATTCTAACTACATTCATGACAAGTAGATAAATCAGTTAAAGGGATTTAAGTTGATTTGCTTGGTTAGGGTCAAAACTACCAAGAAAAGAGCCCTTGCTATTCTCAAATACTAAAAAAGTTTACGTTTGAGTAAATTTCATGCTTGTTGAAAAACAGGTTGATCCAAAGTTTTCCCCAAGGCTTTGATAATGTGGAGAAGGAACATAATTCCTTGTGTAAAAATAGGAACATCCTTGACAAAGCAAATAATAGCCTGAGGCCAAGGCCTTGGGGGAGTTTTTCCTGAGGCTCTAATACATGAAGAAGGAAAATAGTTCTTTCTTTAAAACCAGGAATATGCTTGGCAGAGCCAGTAATGGCTGGTGGCCAGGGTTTTCAAATCTAGAAACTAAATATTCTCCACCATGAAAGGTTGTATTATCAGTTTCAAAGTCACTGTGTGCTTGGGATGTTCTCTGCTTCCTCTGAGTACCATTGCTTGATTAGCCTTTTCCAGCCTTTGTCACATTATATGGCAGCTTTCTGATGACTATCTTTTTGTTTTTCCCCCTGGAAATTGTACATGTGATATTGTACTTTTTAACCTTGCTTGCTATAAGCTATCAGCTTGTTCAAAACCTCCTGGCCGCAAACATGCATTGTCTTGTTTAATTATTTTTCCCTCTTTCTCTATCTCAGGAGTTTGTCACTGAGGAAGGATTTGTAGTCCAGTAACATGTCAACAAATAGAGTTTATTAAGATCAATTATTCTTCTCATGACTTATTTCTTTAAAACAAGGTTTTGGAAAAACAAAACAAAGCAAATCCTGATCCCCTTTTCCAGTACATAGAACCCTTCTAATCTGGTTGATTCTCCAAATATTTCTGTATTTCGTCCATAATAATATCTCCACCAGCAAAAAGCAGTTCTGTACTATTTGTCTCCTTTCTAGACTTGTGTTCTAGGTTTATATCTAATGTTTATTTTTACATGTGTTTTAAAAACATTGATAGGATATTTTATAAGTAATATTTCATTAATTGTTTGAGCACTTCATACTTTGAATTTTGAATAGATTCCTAGCCCTCTCTCAACTCTTCCCAAATCTTCTCCAACTCCCTATTAACCCAAGTCCATGCTTAGATATAATTATTTCTGTTTCTGTCTCTGTATCTGTGTCTTTCCTATCTCCTTCTCTGTTTGTGTCTATGTCTCTCTCTCTCTCTCTCTCTCTCTCTCTCTCTCTCTCTCTCTCTCTCTCT
>NW_021620966.1:7931842-7934801 GCF_004785775.1 Grammomys surdaster | reverse complement strand
TCTCTCTCTCTCTCTCTCTCTCTCTCTCTCTCTCTCTCTCTCTCTCTGTCTTTCTCTTTCTGTCACTTAAGTTCAGTCTTTTTTACATAACTATTCCTTGACATGAGGTCTTCCCTGGAAGGTCACAAAATTGATGAAAACTGAATTTCCCTCTCCTAGCAGGAACCAAAGGCCAACAGGTGCTTTGCTAAGGATGGAATTTAATGCTCATCTCCCCTTCTTTATGCTGGAAAAATGCTTGAGCCTCATCAGGTCTATCCAAGCAGTCACAACCAACCACTGTGAATTCACATTTATATCAATAACAAAGACACTGTTGGTCCCCATGAAATTCCATTTAAGCCTCTCTCAGTATAAAGCCCTCATCCTCTACAGCACGGGATTATCCCTGACTTCTAGGTTGATGATTAGCTTTGTTAGATTTGGCATTAAAATTGAGTTGAACAATGGGCACTATCAGGAAGCTTCAACAGTACATTTCAAGAAGTTTGCTAGATCTGTTTTCTTCGCACTGTGTGTGATGAGTAACAACAGTTAATACGTACCTTCTGAGCAAATGAAACACTAATAAAACAGTAGATTTGTGCTCTGAGTTTAGAGTTCTGTTTGCTTAAGGAAAATGATAATGACAAGCCTCAATGATGAACACTTAGTTCATCTTTGCTGAGGTACTTAGAGGGCTGAAGATGCCTAAGAATTGCTTTCTCCCCTTTACTTTGCTCTCAACTGAAGTTTCTTGTTGCTTTTGTATCTCTGTGACTGAGAGATTATCTCAAAATCTTTCCTTATGAACTCTCTATTTCACACAGCTCAGATATAAATAAGTTGCATATTATTGCTTTACAACCAATCTCCCATCAATCCTATGAAAATGTGATTAGTTTAAATGCAAGAAAAGTCACTATCATACTTTACATTTATTTCTTAATGGAAGCCATTTAGTATATAGTATAAATTGCAAACTGTTTCAATTTAGCAAGGATATACTATAGGAGTAACAGAATCCAGTGTCTCCAGGAACATTGTCTTTATTTCTCTGTGTAACTGATATTTATAAAATTCTAGTAATAAGCTTGTAATATAATTTAAAAACAAGTAGAAATTGCATTATGATAACAAGATGTGTAGATTAACTTTTTTACACTCTTAATTTTGTTTCTGAGACATTATTTACTTTTTTACCAGAATGGTGTTCATGGTGTTGTTTTTGCTGATGTTTGGTTGGTTTTGTTGGTTTTTGAAATTTCTTTTATTTATTGCATATTTTATTTATATTTGAGATGTTATCTCCTTACCCCATTTCCCCCCCACCCAGGAACCCCCTATCCTATCCCCCTCCTCCTGCTTCTATGAGGATGTGCCCCCTTCCACCCCCCACTCCCACCTCCCCACCCTCGAATTCCTCCATACTAGGCATCCAGCCTTCATGGGACCAAGGTTCTCCTCTCCCACCTATGCCCAACAGGGCCATACTCCTTTACATATACAGCTATGTGCTCTCAGGCTGGTGGTTTAGACCCTGGGAGCTCTGGTTGATTGGTATTGTTGCTCTCCTCATGGAACCACAAACCTTTTCAGCTCTTTCAGTCTTCACTCCAAGTCCTCCATTGGGAACCCCTTGATCAATTCAATGGTTAGCTGTGAGCGGCTGCCTCTGAGTATGTCGAGCTCTGGCAGATCTCTAAGGACACAGCTATATCGTGCTTCTGTCAGCATGCACTTCCTGAAACTGAAGGAGGGGCTGTCTGGAGACCATTCCACCTGGGTATCCATCCCATGTGCAGTCACCAAAGGTAGACACTGATGTGGATGTCAGAAAGTGCATGCTGACAGGAGTCTGATATAGTTGTGTCCTTAGAGGATTTTTTCATTTCTAATTATACTTAAATTTTTTTCACATGTCATGAAGACATTTCCCAAGATTGTTTTTCCTTGAGAGTCAAGCACAGTATACTTAAGTTCAACCATTGCTGTTATTCAAGGTCTCTAAATTCCACTACTAGAGCAAGGTGATTCAAAGCAGGGAGTGTTAGGAATGTCAGATCTTTGTATAACATAAAGCAAGAAATAAGAAAATATTGTGAACTCAGCTCCTATCACCTGAAATTTCTTCTTTTTTTATTTCTTTCCTTGGGAGAATTTCTTGTTCTGTTTTGTTGTTTTTGCTGTGTGTGTGTGTGTGTGTGTGTGTGTGTGTGTGAGATTTTGATTTCATCTTGAAGTTACCTTTATGTCCCTACTGGTGTCTCTTGGTCAAGTAATTTCTAATTTCTCCAACTCTTCTTCTCAGAAAAACAGGGGTCAGGAAACAATATCCAATCTTCATCTTTTTTTAAATTAATTTTTAATGGATATTTTATTTACATTTCAGATGTTATCCCCTTTTCCCATTTAACCCCCACCCAGAAATATCTTTGAAGCATAGAATTCTGTTTTTTTTGTTTATTTTTAAAGTTTAATTATATGTAAAGTCATTCCCTGCTCTTGAAGGATACAAGAGTCATAAGAGAAAAAAAATTCATATTTCATAGTTCTAGAGGACATATAATGTATTCACAATGATTGGAATATAACAACTATTCAAATAATAAACTTAATGACTAAATGACTGACAAATGAATGAGAGAATATTGGTTTTTATTTTACTTATAATCTCATTAAATGACTTAGAATTTTAGTCAAATTATGACCATAAAAATATTTGTATTACTTGAATTTTGTATTATGATAATGACATTGTTATAGGGTAATATTTGTGGAGTGTCCACTATATACAAAACCTTTAAATGGAACTATAAATCACTGTCAATATAATCCTAGATGCTGTTACTACTCTACATTAATCATAGGAACACATAGCATATAAAACACACAGAGGTCAAGTTCTTAATCAGTGCTACCCAGCTAAAATCTAACAGAAGACTTGAAAAAAGCAGTCCTGATTAAGGAATATATAGAT
>NW_021620966.1:7929910-7931442 GCF_004785775.1 Grammomys surdaster | reverse complement strand
GTTGCTTATTTGTGTGTGTGTGTGTGTGTGTGTGTGTGTGTGTGTGTGTCTGCATGTCTGTTTATAATTTTACAAACTAAAATTGTGTAAAGGAATGATTTCATATTGGAAAGCAAATGGCTATTTGTGCATTGCACAAATGTGTGCATTGCTCATTAGTGATCAGATACGTTATACGTAAGAGCTGAAAATTTACAATCTGTGTAGTGCCTAAATCTAAAGCAAACATTTTGGAAGGCTTCTTGTCATTCTTGAGTGTCCTTAATGAATAAGGTGACACTAGTGAGATTATCTTGGGGAAGTTGTAAGGGATAGAAAAACTCAGTATCAGTTCATATTTCAGTTATCATATTGCTGAAAGGCTAGTATGTTACACTGAAGTGGGCACAGTACATGTTTCAGGAGAAAAAAATATCAGAGGAAAAGAACACTGAGACCTGTGAATAGAAGACTTATCAAATAGACTGAGGAAAAGATGGATTTTCTAAAAAAGTAGAGAGCTTCTGAAGGGAGGTCTTCAGGTGAAACTAAAACAGAAATCTTGGAGTTGCTGTTTGTTTGATATTGGTGCTTAACTTGTTTTATATATTTGGTTAATCAAACTTCATGGTGACATAGTATCATCCTGCATGATTTCCATAATAAATATAATTTTAGTTTGTAAACAGTCACAGAAAGACAATTTCTAATTCACTATGAATCAAATAATGGATTCCATAGAAATTAGAATGATTGATTCTCACAGTTTCTTCTCACAAGCCAGTTGTATTTATTCAGGCCCTGAGAAATAGAGTCCAAAAAAGTAAATGTGTATGTGGGGGTGCAGTGGAGGGAGCGGTATTTTCCAAAGTTTTAAATAAAATGTACAAAGTGGCTTCTATCTAGATATGAACCACAAGAAGTGGGCAATAAATAACTTTATTACAAATGATAAATATGACTTTCATTTCCAGTGATTTACTTATCTTTCAGAACTATAGTAGAGTCACACTCTTCTCAGGTGAGTAGGATACGAAGTTAGTTTTATACTAGACATTTCTCCTCCTGCCCTGTCCTGCCCTGTCCTGCCCTGTCCTGCCCTGTCCTGCCCTGTCATGCCCTGTCATGCCCTGTCATGCCCTGTCTTGCCCTATCCTCTCTTGTTCTCTCCCCTCCTCCTATGTCCTCCCTTTCCCTCCTTTCCTGTCTTTTCCTTTCCTGTTTTCTCTTCTCCTCTCCTGTACTCTCTTCCTCTTCCTATCCTCTCTCTTCTCTTACTTGCAACTTGGTGCTATACAAAAATAGACAAATGATTGACAGATAGCTAGATAGATGTGTAAGAATATACATGAAAAAATAAAAGTAACAAATTGATATTTTGATACAGTTAAAAATTTTAAAAAAATGGTGACTCGGAGTTTTTCATAGCTCCAAATAAATGTGAGAAGAAAGTTGAGTGTAGTGGAGGGCAGAGAGGGAAGAAGGGATAGAGGAAGGGAAATAGGAGAGAGAGAGAGAGAGAGAGAGAGAGAGAGAGAGAGAGAGAGAGAGAG
>NW_021620966.1:7906179-7929900 GCF_004785775.1 Grammomys surdaster | reverse complement strand
GAGAGAGAGAGAGAGAGAGAGAGAGAGAGAGAGAGAGAGAGAGAGAGGTGAGAGGAGGAGGGGAGGAGAGACAAAGATGGGTGATACAGCAGTAGCATGCAAGTAGCTCATCATGCATAGTAGAGATGTTATTTTCCAGATAGTAAATGTAAACATCACACTGAAGTCTTAAACAGCACATTGGCAATATCCTACTAGGAAGAGAATGTAAGAGTTGGAAGTGGGAGACAATTGTTGTATTTGGGGTTAGCAATTGCACTAACAGACCTCATTGATATTTGTGAAAGAGACACAGAAATGTAGTACAGTGTAATTATGTTACCAGACTAATTTTTAAAAGAATCTATTGATGAAATATTTAAAAGAATGAAAATTCTAAAGTAGCTTCAAAAATAAAATTGTAGGATTCTTTTTCAAAAGGATATGACATTTAAAAAGTTGTTATTTGCTGAGAGGTTAGGTCACTCCTACCCTCAAACATCAAGTAATGGCTGGTAAGAAGAAGCCATCTCAGTTCAGATAATCAAGACATTGACATGAACTACCTCAGAGTTCCAGACTCTTTGAGACAGTTCTCAGAATACAGCTAGTAGCACATCTAGGTGCTATGACAATTAAATTTACAAAGTGTACAGTTTATGTTTAAAATAAAACATCTTAAGTCTTAATTTTGTGATTATAGTATCACATCTAGAGATCTTGTATAACATTCCTATTTCCTCTCACTGCTTTACATTTTCATACAGGAGAGTGATGCTGCCTATGCAACTGGTCCCATTTGATATGCTATGCAGATACAGCATCTAGTTTTCTATTAGTAATGATGTATCCAACTCACTGCTATTTGGAACAGTCCTTTACAGTTCTATTATTTTATGAACTTCCTAAGATACTTTCAATTATGACTAGACAATTGTTGTTGTGATTGGTAGCTATAGGCTGAACTGCCCTTTGATGCATGTTATACAGCACGAGAAGTTTTAAATTATTTCCCTCCCACAGTTAATGAATAAATTACTGGAGAGTGATCTTTGAATAATAGAACTGCAATAGAAGAAGCTATACTTCTATCCTCGCTTTGTTCATTTAGGAACAAAGGAGAAAATCAAGAATGACCTTTTAGCCTTGCAGCAATTAGATTGCTATTTTCTCTTTGCTTAAAAACAGTTAACTGCTGTGAACAATTATTTACCACTCTTACTGTTTGTATAGTACCCTAGTGAAAAATGATCTGTAAATGTCAGACCTTAGTAACATACTCAACTGTTAATTATCCTCAGTGTCCTAGTGCAAGATACCCTCACAAAACACTGTGGCACTGAAATTCACTACAGGTCCAATATCGCTTCTACCACAATAATTCATTTAGGCATAGATTTAGGTGTTGTAGTTAAATTTCAAAGACTTGATAAATGTTCATAATTGATTGACTTTATGTAAAACAAATTATCCAATAGTTTGGGTAAGTCTATATCAACTAATGCAGAAGCACAAAAAGAAATAACCCTGAAAGGCTAGCTCCCAGTGACTAATGTCTGTTAATTAAGGTCACTGTAGAAGATTCTACAATAGCTTCATGATGTAAGAATTAAGTGATCATGTAAGAAACTTTTCATAATCGACTCATAACACATGGCCTTAACTATATCCATAATTACAGAGTACATCGAACAAGGCTAAGTTGTGGCCTCCCCTTTTAAAATGTTCATATAACAATGAAGCATACTAGTAATAACTTATAATTAAAATGGTTCATAATGGCAAAAATAAAAGGTAATACAGAATTTGACTTTATTTGATGGCTCACATATAAAAAAGCATATGATTTCTAGCACTTGCTCAAAGTGAGAGGGTGTATTGTACTGAGAGCCCAGTTGTACATCCCTGTACTAGCACATATTAGTTGCATGATTTAGAGTTTGGAATTGAACCTCTCTCTGCCTCCTCCCACAGTTGATGGTTGATAATAATCTCCATGTCCTGGCATGGTATAAGAGGTTAACTAGTTTTCCCCATGTAAGCTACTTAAAACAATCTGATTTCAGCAAGTGCTTCATGTTATTAGCTAATATTAATGGAAGGGAAGTGAGTGGACAGCACTGATGATTGCCACTCTTGTATCTGGAACATCATGGAGCTTTAAAATGTCTGAAATATTCATATAAAATCCATGATGTTTCAGAACTTTTAATATTTATATTTCAATTTAGAATTATCTACTTTTTCCTAAATTATATTGAGATATATCTGTGTGTATGTCTTCAGGCTACTTCATCAACATGAGCCATAAGATAACTCAGTGTCAAAATAGTTTTTTTTTCTTGCTTGTTGTTTTTCTTCTTCTTTTGAATATATATTTCAAGTCTTTGGTTAGCATTATTATAAAGTAAATATATCATTGTCTCAGCAGTTATGTGACTATGCATATATGTATTTGAAAAACAGTGAAACTAATACAAATACATGCCTACCATTTTAAGAGTAAATATGTAAAACATGAGGATAGAAAACTATATTTTCTAATTCTATTACCTAACACCATATGTTTATAAAAATGTTTTTATAACTTATTTTTCTTATTTTTTGTAACATGTAATGTTACTATTATAATATTATCTAAATCACAGCTTCTTTCTAAACATTCAGAATTCAGCCTTTCTAGACTATGTCTCTGTGGTTTCCAGAACACTACTCCTTTTGTTCCCTTTCTACTTTACTACATGTTCCTTCTCAACTTTCTTTACCATTTTTTTTCATCTAGCCATCTGAATGTTGCAGTACTCATTCATGAGGCCAGTGGAGAAACAGATAACCAAAGTTACCCAGAAGTTCTCAGTAGAAACATGAGTTTATTCAATCATGTAACTTTAGGCATGTAATTTTAAGCATATAATATACATTCTGAGGCATCACATATTAACTTGTTTCTGAGAAATCTACTTTATGCTCCTTTCAAATTACTAGCCTTCTCACAGGGTGACTAGTGACTGTCCAGAAAATAATACATTAAAAATATTTTTTCTTTTATTTTTAAAATACCTACACTTAAAAATATATTTTTTATTTTATGTGTATAATTGTTTACCAGTATGTATGTCTGTGATCCACATTTTTTACCTAATACTTAATTGAGGAGACAATGTGGTGCAGGATTTGCTAGAACTGGAGTAACAGATGGTTGTAAGCTATCACGTGGGTGCTGGGAACCAAACTTTGGTCGTCTGCAAGAACAGGAAATGCTGGGCCATTTCTTAAGCCCTTTCTTCTGGTTCGTTTTGGATATCCCCTCTAACCTATATTTTTCTACTTGTTATGGCTTACAAAGGATGGAGTGTACTATTGATATAACTGAAATTTGGATCATGAAAGCCATTCCCTGTTGGAAATGCCTGTATGCCTACAATTTGTACTGAATTCACCTCAAATCTTACAGTTTTAAAGGTCATTTGGAGATTTGCACCAGAGAGCCTCCTAATCTTAAACATGCCTGAATTTCCTCCAAACTGACTGACCTCTTCATGTTCTCTAAACATGAAAGCTGAATTCATCAAAAAGCTTTTGCCTTTCTTTCCCTTGGAACACACACTGTCTTTCGTCTTTTGTATTTCCATTCAAATGTCATTTTCACAGAGGTCATCATGACCTCAGGGGATAAAATCCCACACCAACTATAATCTTCACCTTTATACCTTCAAAAAGGATGACTGGTTCTTGTCATCTCTATTTTGCTCAGAGTAAATGTATTTGTGTTTTACAAATTGCCTACTTGAGACTCTCAGATGAATAAGAACATTGCCCATTTTGTTGACAGCCTAGAAAATGGAAAGGTAAGGAAATGACATCAATAAGAATTTATTGATTGGACAAAGAAATGCATTCTAGATCTTTAGCTTAGTGCAAACTCAAGCAAGTTATGTAAACTCTCTGCATTCCAGTTATAAACGGAATTCTAACTTGCATCATCTACTTATAACGACACAGTACTGCATGCTTTAGGGATAAAAGCCACACGTGTCAAGTGAGATTGGGAAATAAGTTTTGAAATAGCAAGGTTGGATGCTATGTATTTATTGTTTCTAAAGAAACTTTTAGTGTAATAGTATTATACAAGGAAAGAAGAGGCTATATGCTAAACTTTAGCAAATATATTGAAAGAAATAAAAAATATATTTATCTCCAAACACCAGTTTTATGAAGTTTCAATTTCATAAGAAAATAGACTGACTTAGTGAGTCATTCATGATTAGTTTAAAGTAATCATCAGAATGATCTGACATTGACGAACGTTCCAGATGTAAAAAAGAATGATTTACTGCCTGTAAGCACTTCAGAATTCTAAAGACTTTTACTCTTTTATTCCTTCTCCAACACTTAGTCATTCTGTAGCCATTTATCTTGAAGAAGTCCAAAAAAATGAAAGGTCAGCCATATTCAAGATTTCAAAGGTGTCATTTCCTCTGCAAACATGCCGTATTCTTGATAGATCTTGAAATATTCTGCATCGTTAAAAAGGTTTCTTTTCCAATCATAAATTACAGCATATTTCAGTTTTAAAGTAAGTACATAGCCTGGGACTGAGTCATCAAAATCATCAGAAATCCACGTTAGTTTTCCTGTCTAGTCGAGGAGTGCCTTGGCTGACAGATTACCTACGTTTGGTTGGGACAATAGTTTCCAGCCCTTCTGCCCTTATGGAAGACGCAGTTTATAATTGAAAAAGATATAGTAGACTGAGGTAAAGGTTTTCATCAAGCAGAAGTAAAATGTGCAAATATTTAAAGGTTTTCAAGATAATAGAAACAAGACAAAACAAAACAAAACATTTTCATCAAAACCCGGCTCATTCCTAGATGTTTTTTTCCTTTCCTTAGTTTTCACCCCTCTTTAATTTGTATTCTTAATTTTCTTATTACAAGTGTTGATTTACAGTTTCTATTCAAACATTTCCCTAATTTGACCAGAAACACCATCTTCAGATCTAGGATTCGGAAAGACTGCTTCTCTGCAGACTGCAGTAGGAATGGCTTCCTCCTCCCTCATGTGACCAATTTATTTATGTGTCCTTTTCTTTATAAATTTGCACAATAATTTCTAGTTTTAGGTTTCCTGATATTTAACTGAATTCTGAGCTAGAGCTAATGATTTATTTTAGAGCTACATGACACAGATTTTATCAATGAATGGTAATATACTGACTATAACATTTTCATAGTTTATTTAAAAGGAATACAATCATCCTCTTAAGTAGATGGTAAACATCTTGTGTTTATGTTGAGAGCTATTCAATGAATTTTGAGCATCTCTGTGAGATAAAAATACATATGGAAAACTGTAGAATTATAGTCAAACCCATTTTCTCTCAAATCTTTATCTATAAAATAATACAAAAAAGTTGAATAAAATGAACTGTGAAGGGTGATCTACCCATTTACCAGTTAGTAGTCATTCCTAGTGTTGTATTCACTAATTACCTCACAGACCTGGTTAACGCTTTTGTGAGGAGGGCCTCTGGTATTATGTTTGTTTAACGATATCTTTTGGAAAATCGTAGAACTGAAAACACTCTGAGCCTGGCAACAGAGGAGCTTGGTTACTCTCATAATCTACTCTATAAAATAACTCCACAACTCAATGTGATTGCTTCCAGCCAATGGTTGCTGTCAGTTCTTAATCTATATATAGCCATAACTGAAGGGGGCTGTCAATGTCAAATATATATGGTCTTCCAAGAGAGTTCTTGTTTATTTATTTATTTGCTTGTTTGTTTAGTGCGCATAAGAGTTTTGCTTGTATGTATATCTGTGTACCATGTGCACACTTAGTGCCTTTAGAGGCCAAAAAGTATTTATATGGCACTAGGTATTATACTTGTGTCCCTTGAAAGAGCAGCAAGGGCTTTTACTCACTGAGCCATCTGTATAGTCTTCAGTTTTAAAAGCAAGTGTTAGATGTCTCAATAATGTCTTCTTTAATGTCACACTGAGATGATAGCCGATAGGGCATAGTAAGGTAACATAATACAGATCTAAAACTCTTTATTTGAACTTTTTAATGTGCTATTAAAAATGGCATATCACATTTGATTCTACCACTATATAAATATTGGATACCCATTTTCTGGGACAGAAAATAGCACTGTATGGCTTGTGGCACAGACTTGGCTCTCTTCTTGTTTTTGAAATGAAATTTTGTTGAAACAAAGGCCATGCTTAATTGTGACTTGATTTTTATTCTGCTCTTCTGGTCTAATGGTAGAAATGAGGACCTGTGACAGATACTCTATAGCTACAAAGTATAAATCCTTCAGTATCTGGTCCCTAGGAAAAGTCTGCAGACTGCTTCTCTAGACAATTCTTATGCTATTGTGGCTTGTATTGGAAATCTTCACAGCTGCTTTACTATGAATTAGACAAACCTCATTGAGAGATCTAACATTTAATAGGAAGCAGGTTCATCCCATGAGATTCATCCCATTTTCAGAACTTTATGGAAGCAGGCCTATTTGATGTAGTTTACAGAGCAGATACCCAGTTTAGTCCAATAGATATTCTTAGGCATAGATTATGATCTAAGATTCTATTTCTCTCTGGTTTTTGTGAGCGGGGGATTGAGCTAAGAAGGTTCTATGAAGCAAACATGTAGCCCAATTTTAGTTTCTGAGAGCCAAAGATAAGCCAAAAATTACTGAAGGAGTAAAGCTTCTTTAATGGGCAGTAAGCTGCAATCAGATGGGAATTTTGAGTGTTGGCATACTAGTATTTCACATTAGAGTGACTGTAAACTACAACAATGTTCTATGCATTAAAAAAAAGAACAAGTAATTATTATTTTCACCATAAAGACATGTTAGGCTTTGAGGACATAGGTATGTTTAACTTCTCGATGTGAACATTGTATGACTTTCACAGACTGTTGTGCATGGTATCTTGTTAATGTTCACAGTGTTTATGGTTTAGTATTGGCTTAAGTAAATTTGTCTTAAATATACAAAATAAATAAAAGTGTCATGAGTGTCATGATAATATAACAGGAATCAACAAGCATAGATGGTGGGCTATAGAGAGAGATAGAGAAAGCTCTAAGAGAAAGGAAGATGAGATTGTTAGGAAAAAAAGGGAATGGTTCAGTTTGTAGGCTCTTTTCTGCTTTGATCTGCATGAATTGCACTGTTAATATTTTATTTCCAATTGAGAGCTTATTCCATGGATACATTCATATTTGATTACAAGTATTAAAATATATATTTTAACATAAATTTTAAATGACCTTTAGATTATCCATTTACAATAATTTTAATGACTTGACTCTTTCTGATATAATTAAGGACTGATTAAATTGCTCATTCATTCAAATAGAATTATTGCCAAAAGGTGAATTCTTTACTATCATATGCTGCGGAATTAAATGAATTAATTTGTCAAGTTTCATTGTAAGATTTACTGCAAATTTAGCTATAGGAAGACATAATTTTTCCTATGTGTAATACTTATTATAGAAACAAATAAAAGAGTACTATATCATAGTACAGATGAATAAATGTATGAGTAAATAATTCCACAATAATATATATTTTGTTGAATTGGCTAATTTTATTTCATTTCTGGATATAATATACATAGTTTCTTAATGAACATGAACTGTAAATAGTTTAATTTAAGTTTACAGAATATCTTGATGGTTTTACAGCTTTGCCTATATGTCTTACCTTACCCACAATGACTCTGATTAAAAACTATTGTATTTTAAACTACATATATGTCTCATATGTGAGGACTACCTTAGTAAAAGACTAGCAGGAGTATACCTAAACATTTAGTCTGTGTTCCTTTTCTCAATGATTAAATTTTATCTCACATTCTGTCCTGAACAAGGAGGAATGATGGTGTAGATGATTACACATTGAAAGCATTTTACCAGCTGTGAGATAATGGGTGGTGTCCCAGAGTGCTCGAAGGAAACTCTGTGTCTCTACAATGAAAGCTGATCTGCTTTGGGGATTTCCTTTCTCATGGTCATGCTCTGAGTCAGACCACATTATATTGTGGGGATATATAATATTTTTAATATCCATGTACATTTTAATACTGGAAATGGGTAAATTTGCACCAGTCCTATCACCTATGTCTCTTAGAGACTGTTTTAGGAGATCAAGATTGTATAAAGTCTCTATCTGGTTAATTTTGACCTGCAAACATTTTTTTTGCTAAAACTTCAGGTTACAATATCAAATATCAAATTGTTTTTCTGATGTCACTCCTACCTTTGTATTGAGTTCTCAACAGGGAAAAATTATGGTTAGATTACAATAGGAGTCAGAGATCTCTCCTATTTACAACATATAATGTGCCTTACTCAAAACACTATTACTCTGACAGCATTTTAACTCAAACAATAGCAATATTTCTCTAGTTAAAGGAAGATTTCAATGAATTCCTAGACAATTATACTTTGTTGAACTTTTCTCTGCTATGTTAAAAGAATACTTTAAAGTTTCTGACAACTGTGATCATAATGTTTGATAGCTTGTTCTCAAATGGTTTTTGACTGTTCCACACACTTCATAAAACCATGTTCAGGGTCTGAATCATCTTATTGTTTTTCGTTACTAATGCTGTTTCAGACAATATTGCATTATAACTGACATTTATCTTTGCCATAACTGACTCTTAGTATCCTTTGCTGAAATTTCTCCACATCTGTCGATACTATATAGGCTTGAGTTCTTTATTCTTCATTTCTAAATACATATATGTTTATATTTATAATTTATTAAATGTCTTAATTACCTTCAATACATTGATATCTGTCAGGTCAATATTTTAAGCTTTAAACACAATACAACATATTTAATAGCTTCCTGGATATACCTCAGGTTCTTTTAAAATGTAGATACTGGGAGCTGAAGAGATGGTACTGTTCTTACAGATGACTAGAATATAATCTCCAACACACCACTATCAAGTGGTACACAAAAGCATAGGTAACAAATTAAACTTTATGAATTCTTTTATTGCCAGCATACTTCTGATTTATATGTTTTTTTGTATTCTTTATTCCATAGGTATTTATCTTAAATTTTTAGGTTTATTCATTACCAATAACCAAACTAGTAATTTTGCTTCTTGATTCTTCTTTCTTTCTGCCATCTTTCTATTCAACATGACTTCAATTATTTAAAAGCATATTCAGAATTTTTTATAATTTCTTTTCTTTTCTGTTCCTAGTCTTATACTTCATCGTGTTATCAGAGTGATCTTACTTTAAATGAAATATATTTAAAACTTTCTATTAATGCTTGCATATGGAATTTGAAACCTAATGGTCCATAACCAGCTCCTTTGCATCAGTGTCTATATTCTACACTAGATTAGTTTCCTACCTCACTTTTATACTGATGCTTGGAGCTATTGGTTTCTGGTGTCCACTACAATGCATTTTTATCTTGACCTTCAAATATTAGCTATTTTCCATTCAATTTTGGAGCTTGCAATACTTTGCTATAATTTTCTTCTTACATAATATATATTTGCTTTTAAATATGTAATCATTGTGGGTTGCCTTTACTAAACTTTTGAAGAAAAGCATGTTCCTGTGTTGATGGGTCCATTCAGTATTTAATAGTTAAAAAAATCTATCTTTGAAATATTGACGTCTTAGGCAGTAGGTTATTTCATGCATGTAGGCTGCCTAATATCAACACAAAGCTCAGTTGATTCACATGGACCTTCATGATTCTTCAAATGTATGTTTTGACATCCTTATTTGTAATAGTCAGATCTGGAAACAACTCAGATGTCCCTCAACTGAAGAATGGATACAGAAAATGTGGTACATTTACACAATGTAATACTATTCAACTATTTAAAACAAGGACATCATGAAATTTGCAGGCAAATAGATGGAACTAGAAAAATATCATCCTGATGAGGTTACCCAGACCCAGAAGGACATATATAAATAAGTGGATATTAGCCAAAAAGTACAGAATGCCCATGATATAACTCACAGACTATATCAAGCTTAACAAGAAGGAAGTGCCAAGTGTGGATACTTCAATCTCACTTAGAAGGGAAAATTTAATAATCATGCCAGGCAGAGGGAGGGATGAATCTGAGTGGGAGAATGGAGAGGGAAGGGGAAAGGGAGCAGAATCAGGTGTGGGAGACCAGGATCTAAACCCAGAGTGCAAAGAGAATGAATGGAAATATACAGAAGCAGGAGGGAGGAGGTTGGGTGGTGAACTCTAGAAAGTTCCAGAGGTCTGGGATGCGAGAGGCTCCAGGGACTCAATGAGGATGACCTTAGCGAAATGCCCGATTGTGGGGAGATAGAACCTGAAAAGACAACCTCCAGTAGATAAGATAGACATGGCCCCCAGTTTAGGCATGGAGCCACCTACCCGTCTCCAAAATTTTGACCCAGAATTGTTCCTGTCTAACAGAATGCAAGGACAAAATAGAGAAGAGACTGAAGAAAAGACCATCCAGTGACCTGCCCAACTTGGAATCCATTCCATGGGCAGGCACCAAACGCTGAAACTATGTTCTGTTGTGCTTGTGGATTGAAGTGTAGCATTAGAGGTTTTACTAGCTGCTAACAGAGACAGCTACAGATACTACAGTCAACCATAGGACTGAGATCGGGTATCTCTATGGAAGAGTTAGGGGAAGGATTGAAGGACCTGAAGGGAATTGCAACCCCATAGGAAGAACAACAGTTTCAACTGGACCACTCAGATCTCCCAGACGGTAAGCCACAAACCAAAGAGCATGCATGTGCTGGTCCAGAACATTTGTAGCAGAGGATTGCCTAGTCTGGCTTCACTGGGAAAGTATGTGACTAATCCTGTAGAAATTTGAAGCTCGAGGGAAGGAGGATACTGGTTGGGGGGGGGGGGGTCAAATGGGTGAGTGGGCGGAGGGATCACCCTTTCAGATACAAAATGGACAGGTGATGGAATTAAGAACTGGGAAGGGAGAACCAGAAGGGAACTAACATTTGGAATGTAAACAAATAACATAATTTAATTTAAAAAATAATAAAATCAGAAAAGAGAATATTTAACTGCATTTGGAAAGATTTTACCAGACACAATCTATAGGAAATAATACAAGAAAGAGAGAAGATTTATTCTCATGTCTTTGACTACCATAATGCTCTACTCATACATTATCTCTCCAGGCAATGTGGTATCTCTCTTCCTTATTGAAGAAGATGATTCTCGGCAGAGATGACCCATCTGGAGATCTCTGCCTAGCAAATAGAAATTTTCGTTTCATACTGCATGTCAGAAGACATGTTGCTCTTGAGGGAGAATCACTATAGGCAAACCTAATTGAGAATTTTATATGTAGTGCTTTTGCCCTTTTTTCTTTTTTCTTCCCTCTCATGATATACAAAGCAATACCTACCTCTCAACAACAGTTTGTCTCAAAATGGTGTTGAGGGTTCATGGATAGATTAAACAAATAAAAGCAGCTACTGTTTTAAATTGAATGGTATATTTTGGTGTGGCTCTGATGGATGTAACTTTAGGAGCCATTTTTTCCTCTCTCATTCAAGCTTATCCTCTTTCATCCTTGTACTAGGAATTTTACAAAAACCTCAGACATGGTATATAAGCATGATGCCAATGAGAGATACCTAACCAGTTATTTTAGGTTTTTTCTTGATATAGGATCCTCCCAATTTCCCAGGCTGCCCTTAATTCTCCGGTCTTGGCTGGCCTCTTAAGTCCATGCGGGTCTAGGTATGTATTACAGTGCAATCCCACTATCAAATCTTTGGCATCTAGTCTTAATGATCAGAGACTCTGTAACTGTCTTATATGTTGCTGTATTTTGGTTTTCCTTATTAATCAAAACCCTATAATGCCACTCATTTTCCCCTTACCTTCTGGATATCAACTTTAGCTTACTGTCTATAAACTCACTGATATTTCTAGAATTTTAGAGTAAAAAGAGTAAGGCAGAAGGGAAGAAAATGGGAAAGACTCACTATACTTAGCAAATAAAATAGTTTAAGAAAATATTACCGAAGGCAGCAGATGACCTAAAATTAACTGGCTTCTGTTTTGAACAACTGAAATGGTGCAAATATTCACCAAAAAAAAGTTAATGTTAAAGTTATAACCTAGAGAGCATATTAATTTGGAGTTACTTGGGAGGTTTGCTAAATAATTTCTTTTTTTTTAAATGTTGGCTTAGAGCTCAGAGTGAGGCCAAGAAATGCAATTAATTAATGAGCCGCTTATCTAGTTAAAAAGAACATTTCAACATTTGAAATACGTTTTAAATAATCATCAATATTGTCAATTGATAAGGTTATACTAGGGTTAGAGCTAACAACAAAGATGACCAATAATGATACCACTTTTCTAAGAGCAGATAGTCTGTTTGGATCAACAGATACACTAGAAGTGGGAATTATATGCCAAAAAAGTATGTGGAAGAAAGCAAATCACTGAATGGGTGAGGCTAAAGTTCATGAAAAGAAAATGTAACTGAAACAATAATAGTGTTCCTAATTGAAAATATGTTTAAACCCCCCAAAGTATTAATCTCTGAGTGCTTAAGATTAGCAAATGATGCCTTGTGAGACGAGTAAAGTTGGAGAGTAAATTTTCAACATTTCTTATATCTGGAAAAAAGCTTTTAGTCCTTCCTTTTGTTTCTGATATTCTTATATTTTATAATTTTATCTATTCTCTCAGGATAACAAAATTAGGTTGATAAACATTTAAACTCAATTATGTGGTCTCTTGCCCACACCATGTCTTTGTAAATGTTCTGTGGCTTTAAGTACATGAATGTATCTCACATTTCAACCTAGCATTTGGGAAATCCTGTTAGTATGGTGTGTTATTCTCAGTAGGCAATCTCTGCATTCCTGATGATATTAAATGATGGTCCTAATACTAATTGCTGCCTGATAATGGGAAACTGTGTAGATCTTGTGGAAGACAGGGGATTATCTCTGATATAGTGAACAAAGCCTTTTAATGACAGGTTTGATAGCTGAAAAATAGAAGACATTTAAAGAACACTTAGCATGAATGTTCAGTTAATGTACTCCATCAGAGTACTGAAGACAGCAAAAAGCCCAAGGCAGGTAAATTAAGAAACAGCAAAGGGATAGTAGACAGGCCACATGGCATATTGAATACAAATGAGTAGCACCATTACCTTCACAATAAATGAGAAAAGCAGATTAAATTAAAACTGGAAGAAATTAGATTAAATATAAAAAATGACAACATGAGATTATGAAAAGTATCATTGAATACTACATTGAAGATACATGCATGCACACACACACACACACACACACACACACACACACATGTATGTATGTATAGTCTTAGCCTGAATAGTTTGGGTATGTGGTGCTTTTTATTGGAAGTTTTTTCTTTAAAATGTTAATAAAATTTTAAGTCCACTTTTAATAATTGTATTGCTCAACATAGTTAGCTAAGGTGCCAAGGAATGGGCATTGAAATTAATGATCATGTAATGACTCACATGTATGTTCCCTTTCTTCCTTGAAAGTGGAGAAAATTGTAAAGATAAAATCTCGCCTGAATTGGTATCTTTGGGATGAATTAGGAAGTAAGAGAATTGTAGCGAGGATCTTAAAAGGTTGGAGACTATTAAAGTTGACAAATCACTTGCTCTCAGTGTCCTATATCAAACCATGGCAAGAGTGTGGGCATGGAAATTAGAGAAATTTTAGATATTCCTTTCTCCCTAAGTGTATTTAATTCAGGAAATACCCCAGGAGAAAGAGAAAGTGGTAAAATAATGTGTGTATTTAAATGATAACCAGGAGAAAATGCCAGCCCACAAAGAGAAGCAGCAACTCCAGAGTGTATGATGATTTATCTGTCTACGTGAATGAACCACGGGAGCCACATTCAGGAAAAGGTACTGGTAAGAGAGAATTTTAACAGCTTATTGTATTTCTAATTTTGAGCTGGTAGTATATAACCCTGTTTTCCAGGAGCACTTCTAAAAGGTTGCTTGAAAATTAAAAACAAAACACATCCTACATCCTTTACTCAGTAATGATGGCTCTCACTACATTTGATTGTGCATACTATTATTTAATATGAAATATTTTAATTTGTATTAAATGTAATTGTCATTTTACAGTGACATAGAACATTTTTGGAGAGCACCATACTTGTTTTTTCATCTAAGACAGTAGTTGTTTCTGACACGGTGACATGGCAGAAATGTCTGATGTCACTGGTCCTGTTTTACCTGGAGAAACAAGTTAACAATCTCTGATACATTTTCTTATTCACACAGTTAATATTAAACTCTGTGTTATAACATGAACTCTGTAGCACTGCATTGGATGCTTGAGTTATAAACATATATTTATGCTTAAAACAAAAATTAAAAATAAGAAGAGGCTGTCATCTTGAGAAGAGATATGGGAGGGGTTGAGGAATGGTATTTAGAAGTGGTTGGAGTGAAGAGATGAAAGAAAGAAAATAATGTAATTTGATTTAAATTTTAAAAAAATATTTAAAAATTATATGAAAGAGTTGCTAATAATGTACATTTCAGATATCATCACTAGAAAACAAACGTAAATGTAAGGTAATGGTTATATCAAATACATTGATTATTAAGACTCATACTGCATACATTCAAGAAAGCACATATTGTATGTTGTGCTGCTCAGTAAACCTCATGTTTGCTGCAATAGCTCTTCATTTCTCCCACTCCTTTCACCTTACACTTGCTACTTGAATGCTATTAAAAATATATAGTTACAGTGCCCAGAGTTGTTCTGCATTCTTAAGGTGTGGTATAGGAGGCTACAATACACACGAGTTTCATGCTTGATGCTGAATTCTTCTTCAAAAGTATCAAAGAATGAGTTTTTTAACTCCTAAATAATCTATAGCTTAGAAATTTGAAAATAAATCAGATAAAGTAGATTTCCTTAAAGTACCACTTTCTAAAAGTTCAAATCAAGTTCCTTCTCTCCTATTATACTTTTTAAAGTGGTCTGATTTGTAGACATATAGATGGAAATGGACATGCATATCTAAGGCTTATTGTTTACTGTGAACAATGACAGCAATAATGTGTACCCATAAACAAGGGATTTCATGATACAAAATATCTTACGCTCCTGATACCTTTGTAAATCTCTTTGTCATGTAAATGAGCCTTATAGGAAAAAAAAGCATTTTTACATGCATAAACTGATTTATTCAGAGTTGAGGTTTGCCAAAATAACTGTCTCCAGAGTATCAATATAGAAATCAGACATTTAAACATGTGACATGATAACCTAGAAAGGCTAGCAGAAAACATTAAGTTAAGACCTCATAATTTAACTATACTTTCTCTCAGGTTCTTCTACATTATAGCTGTTTAATGATTAGACTTGATCAAACTAGCTATTACCGCTATATGTAAAAGAAATCATTCCATGTATAGTAAAATAATATAATAAATTATAAATTTATAAGCTATTATTAAAATTAGGAAAGATTTCTTAAATACTTTATGTGTTTCAAAAGGACAATTCATGCAAGATATGTTCATATCACTCAAATAACACCAGTAGCTATAACCTTAAGTTTTCTTACAAGTGCTGTAATTGTTTCTGTTTTAACGTGTTGTAGTCATTATTCTATTGTTATGAAGACATACCACAAGCAAAGCTACTTATAAAAGGAAGGATATAATTGGGGACTTGTTTATAACTTCGGAGTGTTGTCCATAATCAACATAGCATGGAGCACAAGAGGCCTGCATGCATAGCACTGGAGCAGAGTCTAGTAGCTCATATCTGATCCTCCAGTTGTAGGGAGAGAGAGAGAGAGAGAGAGAGAGAGAGAGAGAGAGAGAGAGAGAGAAAGGCAGGGGGCAGGGTCTGCTTCTTTAGGCGTCTCAAACATCAAAGCCCACTCTCAGTACACACCATCTCCAAATAGGCCACACCTATTCCAACAAGGCCATACCTCCTAGTCCTTCCCCAGAATTTCTATGAACTTGGGACTAAGCATCAATTTATGAGCCTAATGGAGCCATTCTCATTCAGAACACGATATGATACATATACTCTTATTAAAAACTTCCCTGATGCTAAAAATGAAGTTCCATGAATTACGGGAACAAATGAACAAAATCTGGTGTAGTTGTCAATAAAGTTTACTAACAAGGTATGTATGTGATAGTTTGAAGAATTATGTAAGTGGCATGGAGAGATATCCATATATTCATGAAATGAGTAGAACTGTGAAGCAAATGGGTATAAAGACTGTATTTGGGGTTCAGGGATGCAGGAAGCAGTAAAGCAGTCATGTGATTGCCCTTTAGATTGTCATAGCAATAAATGGCAGATGCAAGGAGCCCAGAGTAAGGCTAGATCTGAACTTAGTAGGGAGATAGACCTGACCCACAGGCTTCAACAGGCGTCCTGTAAAGATATAATAGTCTACAACTGAGTCTCCAAAAGAGGATGAGGGAAAAAAGAAAATATTCTCTGAAGTGTGAGTTCATGAAGAAATTGGGTTTTGTAACTTTCAAGCAATTAATTCTAAATTTTTGCATGAAGAAGCTAAGAGAAAAGCTAATTGTATGCCACATTGAGAATCTGAACTTGATGGTTAGAATAATAATGTTTTTGATGATTTATACATGGAAAAGGGAATTTATGAGTGAAAAACTATTGAAAATCCATTCATGAATACAATGTTTCCAAATACTTATCATGAAAACCTCATGTTTTACTAAGATATGTCAACTATTGAATGTATATCTACCAATATTACTGCCATCAGTTTATTCATTTATACAAAAGAAGTAATGAAGTGATTGCTTAAGCTTGCTTCGTGTTGACAGATGCTATTCCCTTGTAACAATCTGCAAAAGGGAGGAGACTGGAAACTTTCCTCTCCACTAAAGCAAGGTGATTCACACACACACACATACACACACACACACACACACACACACACCCCTGACCCCCACCTTGGGTGCTGCATTAACTCTGAATGTAGCATCAATGTGCCAACATACTAAAAACATACACCTTAGCTGTAGAGAAGGCAGTAGAAACCAAGGGCCAAAACTGAAAATTTGTCACTTGATGAAAGGCAAACATTTCCAGAGGTAGAATTTCCTACCCTTTCTCATTTGCAAGATAGTGTCTCCTATCATGTGGATAACAGACAAAGAAATGTTTTTAATGCAACAGATTAGTAGAATAAACTCAAATTTGTGTCTAGTTAAAAGAGGGAAGAGTCCTGAAAAACACTGATGAATCATGATGAAATTTAAAAGAAGAGAAAAGGTAATGATGAGGTAAGCTTTCAGGAGTTCTGGATGGTTTCACAGCTACAGCCTCAATGAATATTTCCTTGGGACTCAGATAAGAGTGCTCTGGGAAAAAAAATTATGGAAAAATGAATCTTCAAATTTCTTAAATGAATACAAATATATTTAAGCACTCAGGTTAATGAGAATTACCTCTGGTAGACATATATGTTTCAAAGGGTGAAGGTCATACAATTATGAGCTATTGAGTTAAGCAAATATTTTGAAGGAAGACATTCAAAAAGTAAATTTGAGAGAATTAGCTATTAAGTCATGCATTTATTATAAGCAGAATTACCAATATAACTGTTTTGCAAAGGATGTCAGAGGTTTCAATATAAAACTCCTATTAGAAGTAGTTACTCTATAAAATTAGCTATCCAGATCTTTGAGTGTACCGCACCATCTGTCAGACACGTGGAAGCCCAGATGTTTTGTGTCTTTATATGGAGTTTAGAGTCATTGGGTATCAAACCAAGCACTACAGACATCTCATTGTGAAGAGAAGTTACAACATTGTCCATTGGATCAATTTACTTTATATTATCATTAGCTCAAACATAATATTTTTTTATTGGTAATATTCTTCTTGTACAATAAAGCCCTTCACAGGTGATCATCCTGCATTCCATGCAAAATGTGATTGAGAGGAAGAATACTAGCCACCAGCTTTGGATCTGTCCATAGAGATGCAATGGTAGGGCAGCAATGACAAGAGGACAGTAAAATGTGTATGTTACATATTTCGTTTTTGTCTTTACCAAAAGACTCAGTAAGTGTCTCTCAGTGGAATCTCTTTCTTCAGTTAGGAGGAGTCAAATTCTTTTAGCAGCCTTAGGGTTTGGCTGCTTCCTTATGATACAAAGGCTAGAGTGATTAGACCCTTTCTTGATGACTTTCCTATATTGGAATAAATATGGTGTCCATTAAATTTCTTTGAATTATCTATCTATCTATCTATCTATCTATCTATCTATCTATCTATCTATTTTTAGTTTTCCAGGACAGTGATTAGTGGACTTCTTCTTATTCAAATATAAAAAATCAGCTTATGGAAAAGCATAAACAATATGAGATTATCTATTTAAAATTCTAACAATTTTACATTGGATTTTGACAAATCCTCTGAAATGATGGCTTTCATAATCTGGTCATATTTTACATCTACTTTCTCTCAAAAGAGTACAATTTAAGATGTTGAGTCAAAGAGAAGATATAAAAGTGAAAGAAATGATAATGGTTTAAGGAAGACAGAATTTATTTTTCTATTTTACAAAAATCACAAATCAGTCATTTGTAGCTCCTAACAGAATTCTGTCTCTGTTAGTCACACACACAGTTTCTACCTTTCCATTCACTGGTTGCTGAATACAATGTTTTATTACTTCTGTTCTAGTTAGTGACGAAATGAAAATGAGAATATGCACAGCCATCCCAAGGATATGCTATAGAATTAACATGTCAGTAGGCTGAGAACTGGGTGGTAATTGTGAAACTAGTATTGCATCAGGATTCTTCTCAGCCAGCTTAGTGTTTCTTCATTCTGTTGTCTCTGGATACACAGGACTTAAGTTTGATTACCTTGTCTTCAAAAAATTTGGGAAGATACTAGGTTGGTCATTCTTTAAAGTACCATTCTTTAGCTTTGGACAGCTCTTCTTATTCTTACCTTTTTTATTGAAAATATATTCTTTCATATAATACATAGCAACTACAGTTTCCCCTCCTTCTATCTGTCATAGCACCACTCCACTCTTCCCCAGTTCCTCTCCTCTTTCATTTCCTCTTCAAAGCAGAACAGGTTTCCAAGAGATGACAGCCAGATCAAACTAAATACAATAAGACAAGATGAAATACCTCATGTAGATACTGGACAAGGCAACCCAAATAGGAGGAAAATAATCTCAAGATCAGACAGTGAATCATATCATTCTTTCTTTTTTAAACACAAACTCTTTGCTTTAAATACTGACAGCTGCTAATTTTGGATAGAACATATCACATACACCTTGCTCTTCTTTTTGTATGTCTCAGGTTTCAAGAAACCAAACATCTAGTTGATTATTTTGTTCATTATTTGTGGTTGTTAGCAATGGATGAATGAATTGAAAAATAGCTTTCAATTAAAAAAATAACTTTCCTCAGGCTAAGAATCTGTCCTCCAATTGAGATACAGATTCCTGCCCCACTTTATTCATTTAGCAGTTGTTTGACTATGTCTTGGTTTCAGTAAGTTAAAGAAATAAACAATAGGACATCTATTCCAGATTTTGGAAATCATAGAGTATAACAAGTTCATGTATTTTAGAAGCTTTTATTACTATGACCTCACAGTTTCTGTCTACATTTGGCATAGATTTCAATAGTCTTACATCTTTTCTTTCAATTACTTTAATCATACTGAGAAAGACTTCACATCATAAAGAATTATGCTTCCAGGGATTTCTCCAACAGTTGCTTGAAACTCAAAGAACATGATTTCATAGAAATAATGAAATTAAAACAGAGAATTATAGTCAAGTCATAGCATATAACCAATGTGTAGGTATAATTTTAACCATGGATCTTAGAAGAGGGGTGTTACCAAGCACATTTTACAAAAGAAAAGAGGATTTTCTTTCTTGTTATTAAAGAAAACCAAAAATAATATAAAACATTTTTAGAACTTTATATTACCTTACTTTTCTACCGGTGTGGCAAAGAACATGTCCAGTAAGAACTCAGATAAAATGGATTTTCTTTTCTCCTACACTTCTTGATTATAGCCCATCACTCAAAAATGTCAGGGCAGGAACCTGGAAGTGAGGGAGTGAAAAAAAACCAAGGACTCTGCTTAAAAGAGTGCTTTTCATGCCTTGTTCATCTTGCTTTCTTATCCATCCCAGAGCACTTACAGGGATGGTCCACCTGCAGTATATTGGGCCTTTTCTGCATCACTTAGTCTAGAAAATGATGCACAGATTTGCCTATAGCCCAATCTGAAAGAGACATTTTCTCAGTAGAGGTTACCTCTTCCCAGATGACTCTGGCTGGTGTCACTTGACAAAAAACCTAACCAGGGTAAACCACCATATCACCATCTACAGCTGTTCCACATTTTCCTAGTTTAAGGCCACTTAAAGGGAAAGCCAAAAGAAATTGTAAAATAATAGCCATGCCTACTCACCTATTCCACTCCCTTCTGCTTAGTCATTCTTTCAACATCAAGTTGGTTCAATTTACCAGTGATAACGTACTAGAAAGATAGATGTCACATGACCAAATAAATTCCACATTTGTGTAAACTGAAAAGAACAGTACCTCCTTGACACTGTCAAATACAATTGTTCTTTTAAAGAATAACAATTTTCCCAATTTTATTTAGTAGAATTTCAACCAAAGTAGCAATTGAGCTAAGAGATCACGAAGGAGGCAAACCAGATGGAACAATATGGCTAGAAGCAGATCCACTGAGCTGTTTCTGCCTATATCTTGGGGAGGGTGAATGGGAGACAGAGTTTCTCTTGACTCCCCATCATCCCATCATAGTTCAGGAACTTTTAATATTTTCAGTTATTCTAATGACAATAGCTTTGATGAAGAAGAATCATCAATCTTAGTATATAATATTGATGCCCATGATACAATTTCATTTAGATTGATTATAAGCCATAACTTATTTTCTCCTATTTAGTAGGGACTATACATGATGACTGATGAAGATACACAGTAAGAATCAAAAGAATAGAAAGAAGGCTTTTTTTCCTTTAAACTATCCATTTTTTTCCTCTCTTACTCAGACTTCAAAATCTAGCACACGCACACACACACACACACACACACACACACATAAACACACACACACACGGTTTTAAGCACAGATCTTTTCTGCATATAGTTTGCTTTTTTCTTTCTCCTCAGTGATATTAAGAAGTGTCTTTGTGCACATTGGGAAAACAAACGCTAAAGGGAGTATGGCATTCAGAATGAGAATTTCAGGGAAGGAGGTACAGAAAAATCTCATTATAGCAGAGATTTAAGGTCAGACATGTGATTCTTATTCCTACCAGACTTCTACTTCCCTCTCTGTCTCCTCTTACACTCTAAAGTAGTAACGTGACGATTTGTGGGGAGATTCAGTTTCTTATCCATTTCAAGTCTGTCCTTGGTGTTTAAATATTTTGAAAATAATTATAAAAATAATTAGACTCAGGGCTAGAAAATAGGAGGGAGAAAATAAAGACAGAAGGCTTGAGTAACACTACTCTCATAAAATCACTTTCTTTATCATTCTTCTTGTCTATTCCTTCTTTCTTTTTCCCTTTCTTTGTATTCGTCCTCCCTTTCTAACTCTCCATGAATCTTTATTAAGTACCTGCTTTCTTTAAGGATTTCTGCCAGATTGTGGAGAGCTAAATAATGAAGTGAGTGGTCTCTTTCATTTCTTAAAGATTGACACTTTCTAATTAGGGAAAAATATGAGAAACATTGGAAAAATATTAAAATTAACTTTATGATGATTTTCCCAAAGGGGAAAAATCTCACTTTTCTACCTATTATTGGATTAAACTCCATGCAAAAGGAACAGAGTTGAGGCACAGTGGGAGTTTTCAAGGAAGAAAAGTAGTGCAGGAATGGGGCCCCTTATCAAGAAGAGGAATGTGAGTCATATAAAATAGCAGGATGTAAACATCACATTTTGAATTTTAAATCACTGAACTGCTGGATCTCAGGCATAGCGCAGCAGAGTGAAGTGTAGTGAGCACAGAGCAGGCAGTTTATAATGGCTTTACATACTGTTTAGAGGAGTTTCAGTCTCGTCTTCCGGGGCCTTTGATCCTAAAGTAATTCCTTTCAGTAATGGTTCAGCTGTGGGGACCATGTACAGAGGTTGCTTGACTTAGAAAGGCAGTTATTCACATTGTGTCAATCAATTGCATCTTTTAAATATCATAAGTAATACACTTAGGGCACTTAACCTATCCCACACCAGGACTTAGCCTGATGGCTTTCTGCATGGTTATATGAAAGTTAGCCACATCACTAAATGAGCACTGTTGCTTCTTAGCCCAGTCCTGTCACAAAATATCATATTGTTACTTCTAGGACAAGACCAAATTCTAATTCCAAGCAGGGCTTTCACAGAATGCATAATACTTTCACAGCATCATAAAGTCAAAGAATCTCAAGATGAACCACTATAAATCATAAACTATCTGTGCTATGAAAATATAGCAGAGGAGACAGGAGACATCAATTGTTCTGCTCTGTTCAGACAAGGTTCTGAGCCAAAGTAGTAAAGCAAAATTGCAGGGGAGAGGCAGGTTTAAGTCATATTAACAGTCCAAATAGGAGACTAGTGATTACTTGGATGTGGTTTTAAGCCAAGGGAAGAATTTAATATAACTCTTACAATAAGATTTAAGATGGCCGTCAGTGTTTCATTTTGGCTGTTTTCTACCTAATGTGAAACTGCAATTTACACAGAACATTTATAAAGATTTTTAGAATGCTAGACCTCCATGTTCAAGTGTCCGGGTAAAGGAGTTACTTATCTTTGAATGAAAGAACAATACAAAATTTTCACATACCTTTTATAGCTAGACTACATTTTTAATCACCAGGGGATGTTCAGAAAACCTAAAGTGAAATGGTGAAAGATTAAACTGGAATGTATGTTTTATTTCAGAACTGAAGCTCTTTAGAAGTCTGTTCAGACCAGTATTTAGCAAAACATGAAAATGTCAAAGGAACTACAAGTGCTAGAAAAATATATTTGGTCATATTTCATTTAACTTTTATTTTACTGTAATAATTATGCAAGTTGCCTTGCATTAGTACAGATTTTTCTATATAAACTCACAAACATCTTGTTTTTAAACACTATATATAAACAGATTCAAAATTTAATTTCTTCCTGGCTTAAGCATTTTACAACTTATACATTTGCTAAAACACACTGCTTAATTTATATATTTATGTTAACATATGAATATAAAATTAACTTTAATGTGATCTTTTAAGCATCATCACCTAAGTTTGTAGTCAACTCTTTTTAAGACTTTATTTTTAATTATGAGCACATATGTGTGTGTCCGCATGTGGGTTTGGGCATGTGACTGCAGTGTCTTAGTGGAAACAAGTGAGTGGGAGATTTCCTGCAGCTGGAGTTATAGAAGGACACAAGTTTCCTGGCTTGATATTGGAAATAGAATGTGATTCTGGTCTCTGCAAGAACAGTATATGTCTAAGCTATCTCTCCAGCCCCTAGTATTTTTATTTATTGACTTGACTTGTTTAATTGTATTTTTCTCCTTGCAGTTCTATACTGGCATCATAAGTATTTCAAATTTATTTATTTATTTATTTATTTATTTATTTATTTATTTATTTATTTATT
>NW_021620966.1:7795769-7906169 GCF_004785775.1 Grammomys surdaster | reverse complement strand
ATTTATTTATTTATTTATTTATTTATTTATTTATTTATTTATTTATTGTGTGTGTGTGTGCGTGTGTGTGTGTGTGTGTGTGTGTGTGTGTGTGTGTGTGTTTCATTGGGTGCCTCTGGATATAAGAGGGCAACTTCTTGAGGATTCTTTTCTGCTACAGTGTGGTTCCAAGGATTAAATTTACATGGTAAGATCCAACAACAACAAACACCTTTACCCAGTGAGTCATCCTGCAGGCCTATAACAAGCTCTTTTAAAAATTCAGTGTGAAATTTGTTTCACATCACTAACATTTAATTTTACTGTTTTCTTATTCTGTTGAGATTGTAATGACAATACAGCACCTGCTGTTTCCTGAGCAAAATGTTTCCACCTCAGTGGAAAACAGCTTCATGTTATTTCTATAAGGTTATTTAAGGGTTATGTTAAGTCTTCTGCCATTGTGAAGACAACATTTCTTTATGACAATGCTGCTGGCTTTCCTACTCTTCATATATTTTAGTGGCAACAACTTAAATGCATTGATCATGTTGTCAAAGATGCAACCCTCCTGGTGTGTGATCAATAGCATTCTGTAGTGGATCATTTTATCTGGCTGAAATACCTGTTATCTTCCTTTGGTAATTCTTCAGATTAGACTAGGGAACTAGTGCAAAAATATTTTAGGATGGCTGAGTCCAGATCTTTAATTTTCAGATGTAATCCATATATCTCAGTAAGGATTAGTATGTTAGGCAATTTGATTCATCAGGTCTAGAATGAAAGCTCAGTCTGGTGTTTTCCCAAACTGGGTGTTAATAGTGAAAATATATAAGTCTGCAAATAATGCTCTATTTAACTCTTATTGTAAAATATACCTGTATTACCTGAACATATTATTTGAGGCCATCTCTATGTTCAAGGGCTTATAACCTTTTTACTTGTGCAGTAAGCTACATACTGCATTGAATTTAGACGTTTCTATATTAAAATTTTAGTTTCTGTATGTACAATTTTCAAATCCTTCAACAACTACCTCAGAGATACCAAATGCTTCCTGACAGAATTGCAAACAAACAAACAAACAAACAAACAAACAAAAAACCCAAATAAGTAGGATTTAACTTTTGGTCCTGCAAGTTGCAGAAGTGAATCATAAATGTACAAATGACTGAAAACTCTACTGTTCTGCCTGGAGCTGATGATGTGTCACAGTGCTCTATACCCAAATACAGACAGGAGAGAGCTGGTCTCCAAGGAGTGTCAACACACCTGTGAGCACAGGTAAGACCACCACTTCTGCTCAAATTCCTGGCCTAAGAGTGACCCGCCCAGAGCCATCAGGGCATAGGAACCAAGGAAAATCTGGGAACAGGATCCTTCCGGTTTCAATCTGCACATATGAGCTGATCCTGTGCCACAGCTCTCCATACCTAAATTCCACCAAGAGATAACTGGTCTCCCAGGAGTACTACTGATATACAGGCTTGCAGGAGGAAAAAGCCACAGTCAGAGACAGCAACACCATCTAACACCAGAGATATCCTGATGGCAAGAGGCAAGAGCGAGAACATAAGCAACAGAAACCAAGGCTACTTGGCATAACAGTCAAAACACCAAATGCACAAAACAAAGAAAGAATATTAAAAGCAGTAAGGGAAAATGGTCAAGTAACATACAAAAGCAGACCATTCAGAATTATATCAAATTTCTCACCAGAGACTATGAAAGGTAGAAGAACCCAGGCAGATGTCATACAGACCCTAAGAGAACACAAATGTCAGTCCAGGCTACTATACCCAGTAAAACTCTCAATTACCATACATAGAGAAACCAAGATATCCCATGACAAAACCAAATTTATACAATGTCTTTCCACAAATTCAGGTCTACAAAGGATAATATATGGAAAACACCAACACAAGGAGGAAAACTATGCCCTAGAAAACAGCAAGAAAGTAATCTTTTTTCAATAAGCCCTAAAGAAGATAGCCACACAAACATAAAAATAACATCAAAAATAATAGGAAGCAACAATCACTATTCCTTAATATCTCTTAACATCAATGGACTCAATTCCCAAATAAATATAGTATAACAGACTGGATATGTAAACAGGACCCAGCATTTTGCTGCATACAGGAAACCCACCTCAATGTCAAAGATAAAGGGCTGGAAAAACATTTTCCAAGCAAATGGTCCCAAGCAGCAAGCTGGAGTAGCCATTTTAATATAGAATAAAATCAATTTTCAACCAAAAGGTATCAGAAAAGATAAGAAAGGACACTTCATACTCATCAAAGGAAAGATCTCCCAAGAAGAACTCTCAATTCTGAACATCTATCCTCCAAATGCAAGGGCACCCACATTCATAAAAGAAACTTTACTAAAGCTCAAAACACACATTGCACCTCAAACAATAATAGTGGGAGACATCAACATCCCACTCTCAGCAATGGACACACAAACTAAACAGAGACATATTGAAACTAACATAAGTTATGGAGTAAATGGATTTAACAGATATCTATAGAACATGTCACCCTAAAACAAAAGAATATACCTTCTTATCAGGACCTCATGGTAACTTCTCCAAAACAGACCACACAATCGGTCACAAAACAGGCCTCAACATACAGGAAGATTGAAATAATCCCATGCATCCTATCAGATCACCATGGGCTAAGGTTGGTCTTCAATAATGATAAAATCAATGGAAAGCCCACATACACATGGAAGCTGAACAACGCCCTACTCAACTTGGTCAGGGAAGAAATAAAGAAATTAAAGACTTTTTAGAATTTAATGAAAATGAGGACACATCATACTAAAACTTATGGGACACAATGAAAGCAGTGATAAGAGGAAGACTGATAGCTCTTTTAGTGCCTAAAATAGAAACTGGAGAGAGCATACACTAGCAGCTTGACAGCACACCTGAAGGCTCTAGAACAAAAGAAGCAAATACACCAAAGAGGAGTAATGGCAGGAAATAATCAAACAAAGGGCTGAAGTCAACCAAGTAGAAACAAAAAGAACTATACAAAGAAACAACAAAATCATGAGCTGGTTCTTTGAGAAAGTCAACAAGATAGACAAACCCTTAGCTAGACTAACCAGAGGGCACTCAGACAGATTCCAAATTAACAAAATCAGAACTGAAATGGGAGACATAACAGAAACTGAGAAAGTTCAAAAAAAATCATCAGATCCTTCTACAAAAGCCTATATCCAACAAAACTGGAAAATCTGCATGAAATGAAAAATTTTCTAGACAGATACCAAATACCAAAGTTAAATCAGGATCAGATAAACCATCTAAACAGTCCCATAACCCCTAAAGAAATCGAAGCATTCATTAAAAGTCTCCGAACCAAAATAAGCCCAGGACCATATGGATAATTATATCATATCCTTATCTCCTATTTTCTCTTTCTAGCCTTTCTTAGGTAGTTCCCCTCTCCTCTCCCTCTCCCCCCCCCTCCCCCCCCCTCTCTCTCTCTGTCTCTCCTTCTGTCTCATTTTCTCTCCTTCCCTCTCTCCTTTCCTTTCTTCCTCCCTTTGTCCCTCTCTTCCTCCCTCCTTCTCTCAAATTGACATCCACATTTTTAAAAAATTCACATGTATTTATTTACTTACACACAAGCGCACATACACACACACACACGCATGTGCACACATGCACACATGCACACATGCATACACAACTTGCTTCTTGCTTGCTGAATGTTATCACATGTTTCTTGCATGTGTGAATCCTTACTACAACATTATGATCACCGAAACATGACCTAAATAAGGCCTGCAACACAAATATGCTAATGTTGACAGTGGAGTTCACAAGGCTTCAATCCTAGACAAAGATCTACAGGAAGCCAATGAATGATGTGAATGGGAGAAATAGTCTTCACCAGAGAAAAGCCCAAAATTAGTTACTTAATTTCAAGTGGCCAGTTACATCAGATTTTATACATTCATCTTACAGAAAAAAATAATGAATATATAATAGAGCTCAAAGTACAAAATATTTTTTAAATATTCTTTCATTGTAGTTCACATGTCTTTTTGCATACAATCTGTCCCTCAATTTTACCTAATATCATCTTTTCTTGATCTTTTTTTCTATGTGTTGTTCTGTACTTTTAGTTATAGTTATTTGCACATATACATTTCAAGATAGAATCTGAGTAGAAGAAAGAACATACATTTTATTTTCTTAGGTTTTTCTGTATTTGAATGATCTTGATTAATATTATATATTCTTAATCTATAATTCCTGAAAATTATATGATTTCATATTTAGAGCTGAATAACATTCCATTTTAAATGTACCAGAATTATCATTACCTAATCATCTATTGATAGACATCTTTGATGTTTATATCGTCTAGCTATAGTAAAGAGAGCAATAAACATGCATGAGTAATTATCTCTATGGTAGGATATGTAGCTCCTCTGGGTATATCCTCAGGATTGGAATAGCTAAGTTATATTTCACTAAAGTGTTTTTATTAAAAGGTAAAAGACAAATGAAGTTCTGTGGGTCTGTATTAGTCATGGTACTCCAGGGAAATATGGATATATAAGAGATAGATTTTATGTCTATCTGTCTATCTATCTATCTATCTATCTATCTATCTATCTATCTATCTATCGTGTATATGTACATGCCAGAAAATTTATTACGAGTATTACTTAATATGATTATAGAGTCATAGAATACTTGTGATATCTGCCAGTTGGAACTTCATGGAAGCTGATGGTTTAATTTACTCTGATACTGACGATTTTAGGACAAAGCAGTTAAGTCATGTTGGTGTAAAGATTAAAACCTTTGTATCTCACATTTGATAACTGAGAAGATGGAGGTTGTAACTCAGAGAGAATGGAGGAGATAGAGAGTGAAAGAGAGAGAGAAAGAAGATAAGAAGATATTTTTCTTTATTATTTTCTACTCAGGTTGGGTAAGTTTGAGGTCAACATGCTGATACAACTAGATTCTCTTCCCTCACTCTACAACACAAATGACAATTCCTTTTTTTTTTTTTTGAAATACTGTCATAGGCACACCCAGAAATGCTTCAAGAGCATTCTGGTCATGCCTATATCTTAGTAAAATTGAAACTAGAAATTAGCCATCACAGGAGCTATAGAAGTTTAAAAGACATCCTTCCTGAAGTAACAAATAGTTGAGTGGATCCATAAATTAGCATCAGGTTTTGAGAATTAACAGAAATCATCTTGGTAACATAGAAACATAGAGCTAATGAAAGGAAATACCCAAAGTACCAATGTTTGGTAATAGAGTATCTTTTGAGATTACTGGAAGAGTAACTATAAAGAAATACTATGAAGAGAGATGAAATCGTATTGCAAATAATTTCACAAGGAATTCTGTATATATTCTAAAGAATTTCTATTGCTCAAGGTTATAAGAAGAATAGATAAGAAACAGTCTTGTTTTGCCTTTTTATTTTTAGAAAACAGAAATTGAAATCATAGACTCTATTCGCCTTTATAAAATCACAAGGTTTTTGGTCTTTTGCTTAATTCTTTTCTTTTCAATTAAGTTTGCTAATTGTTGACTTTTCTCATTGCTAGATCTCAATAACGTCTTGTTAATTTTATGACTAATACAAGATTGAAAACAAACTATTTGTTAAAAATAATCCATTATTGTTGATATATTTTAATCAATTTCTGGGATGTTTTCATGTTCCTTATTCTGTGATTCTAATTTCCTCATATGTAAGCAGCTCCCAATCACACTGATTAATAGGTGGGTGGGTAGCTTTACTGAAATTTTGAGTATTTGACACACAGCATAGAGTCTGAAGTCAAGATGTTCATAACTAATTATTTGCAAATGTTATAACTAAACTAAATATTTTGGGATCATTCACCAGCTTGATACAGCTTCGGTTACTAATGAACTATTTCAAGAGGTCAGCATTTGCATTGTACCAGTATAGTATTATTTCCTAATTGAAGATATTGCAAAAGTACCTCACATTTAATAATTATAAACCACTGTGAGCTGTTATCAAAACTCTTTTCTAGCAAAGAAGGCACTATCATATTCTCTTAATGTAGTCTGCCTTTTTTAGGTTTCTTGTTGTGAGGCTTTACTTCAGTGGTTTCTAGCCTTCGTAGTGTCGTGACTCTTTAATCTAGCTACTCATGATGTAGTGGTGCCCAGCCATAAAATTTGTTTTCATTGCCTATAATTTTGGACCTAATGCTATATAAGAAGAGAAAATCAAACAGAAAATAAGCAGGGAGACACCTTCTGTCTGTCAGGGTCTAAATTTGTATGTTTGTCATTATTATTTGTTACTGATTTCCTTGTGGCCCTTGTCATGTGGCTCTTGTTTGAAGCAAACATCAAGGACCTTGTTTTCTGAGCTGATTATGACTGACTCAACCAACAAGAAGCCAATATGGGGCCATCAACATCTACTTTGTGGATGGATTTGTTTTACAGATAGAAGCCCTTCAAGTAATTCTCCACTGCTCAATGGGAAACAAAGTATTTCATTATCTGAAATTATCTCCCTATCCAGGTTTCTCCTGTGCAGACAGTTCATGTTAGAACACAGTGATGTGGAGATTGTCAGATAATATTTAGGTTAACACTGGAAGTGGCAGAGATACTCCTACATAATCATATGAATGTTACACTATTATCTCGCTAAACAACAAACATGCTTCTGGGGATCAGAATGCAGTTGGACACAATTGTTCAATTTTAGAGAAATATAGCATCTCAAAGACATGAAAAACTGTAGTAAGAACAAAAAAAAATAAAGACTTCAAGATCTTCAAATACTTTTGTTCTTTTTCTTCATTCTTGCTGGCAGAGGAGTTTGCAGGAAACATGAAATGATTTACTTTGTGGTTATTGAACAGATTTTTTTGGTGACTTACTGACTCACAGGCATCCTTTTGTTCTTCTTAAAATATCAGTGGTTTGCTCAGGATAAAAATAGTCTAATTTTAGCAAGGAAAATGCCATAGAAGTGCAAGTGACCATTGCCATAGAAGATGTGAACACTTTATGATTGACACCTGTAACACAGTAAGATACCTGGAGATTTCAGAAGGAATAGTGATTGCCAAACAGATCTCATTTACCAGAAGGAGACAGCAGAACTTGAAGGCAGACTACAGAGTAGCTCTATGAACTATGTCTGGAAGAATAAGTAAGAGAGGAAAGGAGAAGGCACCTAAAATGCACAGTCACAGAGAAGTAAAAATGGAATGTCAGGGAATAAGCATAGAAGTAAAGGAATTGGATGGAAAGAATTAAAAAAAATGCTGTAAGTCTATTGAAGAATAGCTGTAGTTAAGTAATTAAATATAAGTAAATCCCAATGAAAAAGTCAAAGTCCTTTGAAAACAATAAAAAGCAGAGGGGTTGGGAAACAAACTTAAGATACAAAGACCTCCAAGCTTTAAAATACAGTCTTAATTTTGTATTATAATCCGTTGTGTTTATTTACGCTTTTGTTAATATTTTAAAATAAATTGCCTAAGACATAATCAGATACTTAAAAGTGGCTCTCTTTTGTCTTTAAAGTCTACTTAAGGATCCCTGACCTGATGTTGTCTGCCAGAGAACCCCATGTAAGCAGGTGGACTGCATTGACCATCTGGTCAATGGAGAGAAGCCCAGGACAACACAGAAGGTGTTAATATTTAGCTGCACCCACACCCTACTGCCCAGTGGAGAAGACCTAGGAAGTTATACTTAGATACAAACACTAATGAATTTCCTTGCTAGCCAACATTGCTATTAACTCTTTCAGATGTCTTTGCTATGCAATTTTCTAGCCATTTGCAGAAAATTCCTTCTTCAATACCCTACCACAAGTTTCTTGCTTCCTTGATTTATATATAACTAAACAAAGTCTCAGAGATGTGAATAACTCCTGAAGATTCTAAAGTTAACTAAAACAAATTTAACTTTATATGATAAAATTTTAAGTGTGCTCTATTTTTTACATATTCTATAGTCTTAGTTTAAAACATGGAGCCTTTGCCAGGTGTTAGACTCCATAAAAGGAAAGCTTTGTCCTTTATTCCTTCTCTGTGAATCTGAAATCATTTTACTTTTGTTGATAGATTTACTTGGCATTAGAGTCAGATATATAACAGGAATACTAAAAGAATTCAGCATATTATTTATATTTATGTGTTTAAATACATATATGTATTGATAAGATTAATTTTTTTAATAGAAAAAGAAGCCATGAACTTGAGAGGGAGCAAAATATGGGTTCTCATGAAGGATTTGGAGGAAGAAAATGGTGTGATATAATTATTTGACTTTTTAAATTAAATATATTTAAATAAATATATTTTAAAGTGAATATTTTTAAAGTAAAAAATATGTAGAAAGTAATTTTTAATAAAAAGTAATATTTTATAAGAATATATAAGGTAGAAGGTAGATCATTGTAATTTTGAGCCTCCTACTTCATGGTCAATCTTTGTGACATATTTATATATTTAAAACTTTTTCTGAAAAGGAGACATGGAAGGAGTTGGAGGGAAGGGATTTGTAAAGGAATCGAAGAAGGAAAGAATAGGCAATGATATAATTATATTGTAAATTAAAATATATAAAAAATAAACGTTAAAACAAACTGAAACAAAAATAACATTCTGTATAATTTACTACTAACAATGGTTTCAATAAATATAGCAAATAGCAAAATTAATATTTACTGTCTGGGAATTTAAACTGTACCCTGCATCTATTTGTTTTTAGCAAGTATCCTAGAGGTAAAATAAGCATTTTGTATTAAAGTAGAAGAATTTAAAAGATTTCACATTAAAAAGATTCACTTGAGAGACTCCATCAAACTATTTGCTCAGGCTGAAAATACAAATGTAACAAAAAGAAATTCTCAGAATTAGTAACTAACTGACCACTGTATTCTGGACACTTAAAATTAGCCTCTGTGTTCTTTGACTAAAATGAACTGAAATTTAGATCTGGCTGGAAGTAAGTTTTCCCTGAACATGCACTGTGATTCCAAATAACCACTCAAAGGAGCCATTAGTTCAGAGAACATTAAACATTATGAGAAGTGACCAGACGTAGAGAGAAGGTTTACAGAAGGAACGTGCATCTGTCCATTCTCACAATAAGTACTGGGACATTTGTAATGATGGATAAGATTCACTGAATAAGTCCTGCACAGTGAGTAGAAATTTATGCCTGCTGCTATAAACCCAGCTCATTCCTCATGGCTGGTGAGGCCATAGGCTTTAGTAGAAAACCTATTAGTACTGTTTCCCTAAACCAGTGTAATGTCTAGCTCCATTCTAAATATGCATCCATGCTCACAGCTAAGGGCATCTCTCAGATGTTCCCAGTGAAGTTTCTTTTCTTCAGTAGGTAGAAATCCTTACAAAGAGCTACAACTGGTCAAACTGACTGTGGAGGGTCATCTACAACACACTCCTACCCAAGACACAGAGGACATTGAAGAAAAAGAGGGAGAATGACTCTAATCGCCAGAAGACCCGTATGGGACATCAGCTGCCAGTCATATATATATATATATATATATATATATGAAACTGTACCCAAGAAATATCAACTATATGGTTGCCTATGAAAGACCCAAAACTGACACCATCAACTGACATGTTAACATAGGTAAGGAAGGTTCCATAAGGCTTCAGTCCTAGAGAAAGAACTGGAGCCAATTTATGCTAACTTGTTGAGGAAGAATTAGTCCTCTCCAGAGATGTGCTTCATGATAGGCTAGCCATTCTTAAAAGGTAAGCCCGAAATACATATTAGACACAATAAATGATATCAGCAGACTGTACTGTAAATTTGTATACATATGCATAAATATATGTAACAATAACAATTAAGGAATAAGCTATTGCTTCAGTGGTCTATAACACTAGACTATGAGATAAAAAGAAACTAATGAAAATAATAAAGTTGAAGTTATGGAAAACATTAAGAAACCTTTCCTAGATGAAATAAGCATATCACATAATAACTACTATTAAATGTGAAGATGGATTAATATATTAGCCAGTATTGAAAGAAAATGCTGATTACATACAGAGGAAAAGCTTAAGGATATTCCATTTTTTTGTGAGAAGGAATGTAGAGTTAAGTACTGTGTGGTCACATATCTTCAAAGAGCTACAAGAAAAAGAAAAGGTACTTCTAAAGAAAATATCCTCTAATGTTTTGGTAAAATAACAATGCTTTTAGGTAGATGTACTTAGAGGATTCATAAAAATGTAATAACTATTGAACAATTCATAATGGTAGAAAGATATATTATCAGAAATAAAAAGTTAAGAAGATAACTTCACAAGTTATATAAAGGCAGTCTCTAGAGAGAGCATCAGGTTTTGTAAGAGATGGTTTAGTATCCAGTTCTACAAAGGTCAACATGGGACCATCAGTTTCTTTCTGTTGATGGCTTTTGTATTCTTTTGTGTTGACTATACTTTCTCTCTCTCTCTCTCTCTCTCTCTCTCTCTCTCTCTCTCTCTCTCTCTCTCTCTCTCTTTCTGATATAATGTTGAATATTATATGTCTTGTATCCTTGAATTCTATGTAGGATTTTGATTTAATAACTCACACATGTCATCTCTTAGGCACAGGTTTGTTTCTCCTGTGTGATACTGAGCCCACTCTTGCTCAGTGACCCAGCGTGTACATCCCAGCAGCTTCAGTTGCCTCTACTACGAATCCCACATGTCAGTCACAGGACTGACTTGTCTTGCCTTTCAGAAAATTCTCTTTTGGCAGAGATTTGGATAGTTGTTAAATCTTGTCCGCGTCTGACAATATAATGTCACCCACTTGATGTCAATCTTTAAAAACCTCTTGCTTGTCTTTGATCACTGTTAGTATTTTATAACATGAGGGTGTGCCTGGTGCTGCTTGTTCCATTGTGGCTAAAAAAAGAACCACTTCTTTGTCAACACACTTGTGCTGATTTTGAATTCAAACAGAAATAACATGGCAAATTCTAATCTGTTGGTTCTTATTTTCCTTACCCCACCTCCCCATTTTCACAAATCCTGCTTTCTTCTATACATATTATGAAGAATAATCTACCTGATTTGGTCATTGTAAAAAATTTTAGTGTTGGGAATATGGAAAAGGCTCAGAGATTAAGAGCACTGGCTGCTCTTTTAGAGGACCCGGGTTTCAATTACCAATATCCACATGGTAGTTCACAACTGTCCCTAAGTCCAGATTCAGTAGCTCAGACATCCTCAAACAAATGTACATGCAGGCAAAACATGAATAAATATAAAATAATCAAAAGAAACAAATCAATAAAAAGAAATACATAAAAAATTAGTGTTTATTATACGTTCTTTAGACAGGAGTTACTACTACATAATATTTCAAGTAAAATTACAGAATACGTGATTTCAATTGCCTTCTCTCTAGCCCATCATATGTTAAGAGCTCAAAAACTATTTTAAAATATTACCTAAAAATTAATACCAGTTAGAGACATTAGAGTGCCAATTATGTAGTAGAATATGCTGAATAACCCACATATTTAGGATTAATTTACTGAAAAGCAAGTGTCTGTTTGCTGAGATGGAACCTCTCAAACTGCTAGAACCACCCTGTAACTCCATGAAGGTTGCAGTTTTCCTCAGTTATTTTACTGAGAAATATGTGATTTGGAGAAAAGTAACATGCTTCAAGTGAGACAAGTTATTTTTTGCAGTTTCAAACAAGCAAAGTTATTTACTATAATTTCTATCATGTCAACCGTATAATAACTGTGACAAAGGCTAAAGATTATATTTTCTTGTCATAAAGGAAGCAAGAAAGAAAGGGCATAAACTTTATTAGGTAACAATATTTCCATGAATGTTAAATTACTCACAAAAACAATTTTAAATCAGTAGGCAATAACTTAAGTAAAATTATTAGAATTAACATAGTAAGAAAATAACCAAAGTCTGACTTTATATTCTCTGCAATTCCTACACAGATCTGGTTGTTAAAAGTTTTGCTTTCTTGTAATTCACATTCTCATATGTCTTCTTATTTAAAGACTGCTAGTTTTTCGATATAATTGGATAATATTGATCCCACCACTCCACCTCACCCCAGATCTAACTCTACCTCCCTTAAACATTGTGTCAATCTTTTTTAGCCCATCAACTCTAACTTCTTTGATTCATATATGCTCTCTGGATTTATTCCCTTTCAGAGGAATTCAATTTTCTTACCACAGACCAGACCCTTAAAAAAATCTCTCTCTCTCTCTCTCTCTCTCTCTCTCTCTCCATAGGTCTTCAGCTAAAAATAAAGCTTTTTAAACATCTCCCCTTCCTTTGCTGGGATTTTCACTTGCCTGAGCTTGCCCAAGTCTTGCCTCTGCTGTAATAACTGCTATGAGTTCATATGTGCAACTTCTCTGCTATGTCTGGAAACACTATTTTCTTATAGCTATCCTCTGCCTTTGTTCTTACAACAATATTTTACCTCTTCTTCGCAATGGTTTCCAGTTCATGGGAAGAAGACGCATAATACAGATGTCTTTTTTAGGACCAAGTATTCCATAATCTTTTGTTTTTTAACACTAAACATTTATTTGTAACACAGACAGACACAAATATAATTTTTCTGTTTTCTGATTCTTGACCAGCATTTTATTATCTTGTATATTCCTTTTACTCAATTACAATGCCATCCTACAGAAAGCTATAACTGTATAAAACTAAACTTAACATTTTTCCTTTGTGTTTGGTATCTAATTAGAAAGACATCATATAATAGATTAAGAGCCATATGTTAGCTATGTTTCCTTAGAAACATGCATATGCTAGAATAGAAATAAGTCAATAGCTAGAATGAACCTGAAATTTATTTCCATTAATATAATAAGGTAAAATTAGATTTTAATTTTTGCCTTGAGATTTATGAAAGAAGCAAAAGTGAGCTCTTGTGTGGATTTTGTCATCGAAACTGTAAGTTATCTTGACTGTGGGATTGTTGTATTATGCAGCTGCCTGCTTTTACAACATTGACGATACAATTTCTTGATGTTAAAAATTTCCCTCATGAAAGTCTTTGAGTAGTATCTTGACAATATGTTTAAAACATATAACCTATATGTTGTCACCTACACCCATCTTCTGTACTCATGTCCATTTTCCAAGACCTCGCAGAAGGGCAATGCCTTCTGTATGATGTCCCTGGCCATGTAGGATAATCTAGCCCAGAGTAAAGTGCAGGGAAATGATTCTCCTTTGCTTTCTTAAAAACAGGTGGTGGATTTTCCTCCAGTGAGTTTAAGGTTTTGTACGTTTTCCAGATCAAAGGAGAACTTGGCCACATGAAACTCTGAGTAAGTTAGTGAGAAAAATAATTAGATACTGAGGAAAACACAGACTTGTTTTCTACACACACACACACAAACACACACACACATGCATACACACACACAAACATACATGTGCACATGCTCACATACACACATGCACAAATGTTTCAATGTTGATTAAGTGCAGGCTACAGTATATGAGAAGCTCACAATCCATTATCAGTGACATTCCTTAAGGTCTACTAGTTTGTCTTAAATTTGCTTCTCTTTTGCTCTTATTGAAACCTGATCCTTTATTGAGTACACATCTTCCATAAAGGTCTTTTTCCCACACTCTATCACTGAGCTTGCCTGTGGAAAAGTGTTCTTCAATTTTAATTTTCAATTTTACACCATTCTTTTTTTACTTTGTAATAACTCATTCTCATCCTTTACTACTGAATATGCTGCTTTCTTTTCTGAGGAGGTGAAACGAGCTACTGGGGAGTTTCCATGTGTTCACATGTCCTTCTCTAAGCTTTCACTCAATTTATGCTTCAAACTTTGCTCATCTCTTCACACACAAGTAACTCTGTGTCCCCATAGAAAAATAAACACTCACTCAAGCATCATTTTAACCTGATATTATTTATTCCACTTAAGACATGAAACTAAACAAACTTTCCTATTGGTATAATATTCTTCAGCTTTGCTCTATTTTTTTCTCTGCAGAGAATATCTCTCAGGATGTCTTATTATTTTTTTAAGTCTAGTTTCTCCAATTGCTCCTATCTTAGGGAACACTGTGTTAAGGATTATTATTAAGATAAGGATGTCATCTGAGTGCCAGAGTCTTATCAGACCTACGTGTCCACAACCAAACTCATTAGCTCCTTATTTTAGTTACAATTTGTATTGCTGTGAAGAGATACCATGACCAAGAAAACTAGTATAAAAGCAAACATTTAATTAGGACTGACTTACAGTTTCAGTTTTTCATTCCATTATCATCATGGTGGGGAGCATGACAACATGCAGGCAGACATGGTAGTGACGGATCTTAGAGTTCTACATCTTGATCCTCAGGCAGCAAAAAAGGCCTGTCTTCTGCAGGCAGCCAGAAGGGTGGAGCCTAGCATAGGAAACCTTAACGCCCATCTCAACAGGGATACATTTCCTCCAACAAGGCCACACCTCCTAATAGTGTCATTCTCTGTGGGTCAAGCATTCAAACACATGAGTCTATGGGGTCCAAACTCATTCAAACCACCACACTCCTCTGCCATCATTTTCAATGTTTCAAGACAGAAACACTTCTGTCTTGTTCAAGCCACAAAATTGGAAGTCGATGGCAGATTCTGTAGCTAGCATTTGTATTTGCCTTATTACTGTCTTTCTTTCTCTAATCCTTCTTTGCCATTCAAATTAAATCACTTTCATAGCAAGCAAGACGGTTCTTTTAACACACTCATTACACCATGTTTCATCTAATCTCAAACTCTCTGGATATCCTCCCATTTAGTTTAGAACCCATAAAGAAACCTCCAGGCATCCATCTAGTTGATCTGTTGATTCTCTCTTCTCTATTCCTGGCAGCCTCCTTTATCTCATTCAGTTGATGTTTTCTAGATCTCTTGCCTTTCCTTAAAGATGACACATACACCTGTGCTTCACTGAATCTGAGCTCAAAGTTTTTTTTCTCCTGAAAAGTTATACTTTGTACTATCTTTGTGCATCTTTCTCTTTGTTTGCTGAAATATCACATTCACTAATCATTTGTTTAGTCCACTCTGATCATGTGTTCATGTTCCTGTCATACAGTGCTCTTTGCCTCTTATACTTTTGTCTGCCTACCACACAAAGTGCTAATATTTCATATAAATTTTGTTCCTTTCTCTGGTTCATTTTTGACTAATCTAAAGTTGTTGTGAAGGAAGACATTTGTGTTTTGTTGAATACTTCTGTGTCCTTAGATGTTAATACTGCCAGATTTATAATAATCTAAAAATAACACTGAAAAGTTGACTTTGGGGCCTTGTTAGTCTGATTATGAAAGGGAGATTGGCATCAAACTTCTATCAAAAGTTTCTACCACTCATTGTTATTTTCTCCAAATCACATCACCTTAGTTTGTGTGGCTGCAACTAATAACTCATAATTTAGATGTTACAATAGAACATTTTATCATTTTTGAGATAACAGAAGAAATTTAAAAGTTAATCCACATGGAAATTGAAAAACGTAAAATTAAATAACTTTTTTTTAGTTCACAATAAATCAACACTGACATACCACTGGATATAGAATCAACAACCAACATGCAGCCAGACTAAAATTTTGGTGATAGCAAACTTGATGGTCCATATAATAGATTCATCTTGTAACTAGGTAAGAGCAAAGCAAAAGGTATTTTATTTGTCATGAAGTTCTATGTAATGCCTTTAGTAATTAAGTAATTTTTTGACTTTACATATACATATATTTATATATCTCAATCTGTTTCTCTATATCTGTATCTATTTATTCATCTATGCATCTGTCTGCATACAAGTTTATCATATGTATACGTATGTATTTCTGTGTGGAAAACTATGGTACTCTGAGAACAGCATATTCTCTTAATCAGTAAACTATCTCTTCTGCCCTGACTAGCACATTTAATAACTGAATTTTATTTTGATGTAAAGATGCAGACCACAGTAGTGCACTCTAGATAAGCATGTCATGAAAATCCAAATGGTAGGATTTCGACAGGGCAGATATAAACAATCTCAAAGGGCTCACAGAGATATTTTTTTTTGTTTTTTTTTGTTTTTTCTTTTCTTTTTTTTTTTTATTGGATGATTTATTTACATTTCCTATGTTGTCCCCTTACCCCATCCCCCACCACCCCCTCGAAACCACCAATCCCCTCGCCTCTCCTCCTTCTTCTCTGTGGATGTAACCTCTATCTACCCCCCCCACTCCCACCTCCCCACCCTCAAAATTCCCACCCCCTGGGGCATCCAGCCTTCATGAGGTCAAGGTTCTCTTCTTCCACCTATGCCCAGCAGGGCCCTCCACTTTTACATATTCAGCTGAAGCCCTGGATCCCCCCCAAGTGCTCCCAGGCTGGTGGTTTAGACCCTGGGAGCTGTGGTTGGTTGGTATTGTTGCTCTCCTCATGGTGCCACAAATCCTTTCAGCTCCTTCAGGCTTCACTCTAACTCCTCTATTGAGAACCCCATGATCAGTTCAATGGCTAGTTGTGAGCATCTGCCTCTGAATATGTCTGACTCTTGAAGGCCTCTGAGGAGATATCCATATCAGGCTCTTATCAGCATGCACTTCCTGTCTTCCACATCAGCATCTACCTTTGGTGATTGCACATGGGATAGATACTCAGGTGGGGTGGTCTTGAGACGGCCCCTCCTTCAGTTTCTGTCCCTCACTTTGTCTCCATATTTGCTCCCTTGAGTATTTTGTTGCTCCTTCTAAGAAGGACCGAATCACCCTCACTTGGTCTTCCTTCTTTATGGGCTTCATGTGGCCTGTGAGTTGCATCTTGGGCATTTCAAGGTTCTAGGCTAATATCCAATAATCAGTGAGTGAATACCATGTGTCTTCTTTTGTGATTGGCTTACCTCACTCAGGATGATAATTTCTAGTTCCATCCATTTTCCTAGTAACCATTGGAATTCATTGTTTTTAATAGCTGAGTAATACTCCATTGTGTAAATATACCACATTTTTTGAATCCATTCCTCAGTTGAAGGACATCTGGGTTCTTTCCAGCTCCTGGCTATTATAAATAAGGCTGCTATGAACATAGTTGAGCATATGTCCTTGTTATATGTTCGAGCATCTTCTGGGTATATGCCTAGGAGTGGTATAGCTGGATCCTCGGGTAATGCTATGTCCAATTTTCTGAGGAACCGCCAGACTGATTTCCAAAGTGGTTGCACCATCTTGCAGTCCCACCAACAATGGAGGAGTGTTCCTCTTTCTCCACACCCTCGCCAGCATCTACTATCACCTGAGTTTTTAATCTTAGCCATTCTGACTGGTGGCTCACAGAGATATTAAGGTAAGACAAAAATTAATTGATGACTGAAAGAGGTAGGTGATTACAAAGTTAACTAATTGGGAATATAGGAAGAGGATATTATAGTCGCACTTAGTTGTATAGGTGCATAGATACAATTTCACATTCCTAATATCATCGATAATTTTATGTATTAATTAGGCTTAGCAGTAGACTGCACAGTGAGCTTGTGAGACATCATAATGAAGAATGAGACTGCTTCTAGATAAGAATACCATTTGTACTGGAAAGTCTGACATAAAACATTGTCCCTACTGAATGTGAATTGACCACACTCAGTGTGTTAAAGACTTGTTAGAACAAACACATCAAGTGATAGTTATAACTTTGTGAGTGCTATGAGCTGATCCTCAGCTATTCCTGACTCCAAACAGAACTGAAACCTTGTCTTTTCCTATATCTGAAATCTGTGAAATTTCACACTAAAATTATACTGGCAACTTTCCTGTACCTCCATCTGGCCAGCTGGGGATCTTGGGTCTGGTGAGCCATCATAGTCATATAAGAAAATTTATCTCTGTCATTACATTTCTCTTACGTTTGTCTTTCTGTGCCCTGTATGAATATGCACAAAATTTATACTTTGGGTTTATTTTTCCTGAGCACTCCAAATAATATCATTAAATAATGTCCCATTTGTTTGATCTCCCATCTTGTTTGAATTTAAGATAATTGAATTTCACAAAGATTTTTTTATGTGATGTGGATTTTTGTCTTCATTCCTTTAGATAATCATTTCTTTCCCATTTTAATATCACTAAAAGTTCTCTTCCTTTCCATCTGCATCAACGTCTGCTTTGACATAGAGAGGAATAGCAGAACTCAAACAGAAAAGATCTTCATTCCTCCTCATGTTATTTTTAATCTCTGTGACTTCCTATGTGCAGTTTCATTGTACTACATTAGCTTCCCTTATCTTCATTGCCTCGGTTATCTTTTGTTAGACATCTCTTCCCAGAGAAAATCTGTCATCATCCTAAAATCCCCTTTTGTACTATACAGTTCTCAGCCATAGGAAACCTTATCAATTTCAAATACAGACAAACTTTTGATGATCCTACAGTATAAAATATGATGGGCTTTAAAAGTGTGGCTAATATACACCTTGAAAACAAAGTTTCACCTTCTGAAACATGGGTCCTTATGACTAATTGTTTAAAAACTATTTTAGAGTGAATGAAAATTTTCTATCCAATGTGATAAATGAAATAATTGTGAAACGCCCACTGAAAGATAAACGGTTTTCTTCACTTTACATTTTCAAAGATGTATTGATTGTTATTTGATGTTTAATTGCATGTATGTTCATACAAAACATGCATACAGTGCTCACGGGGATTGTAAGAGTGCACTGGACTCCTGGAACCAGAGTTTCATTTGTTTAGGAGGTACCATGTGAGTCCTCTGCAAGAAGAACAAGTACTCTTAACCTCTGAGCCATCTCTAGTTCCAAATGTATATATTTCTAAGTTAAAATGAATTAAAGGGATTTACACTAAATAAACAACCTAAACAAAAAAAAATGTTTTCTTTGTGATATTAAAGAAAGAAGCCTACATAATGTCTACAGCTAAAACACTCTTTGTGAAATATGCCTAAGTAGTTGCCAAATGCTTCCTGGGTCTGTCTTGGCAACATTTTTTCCCCTAAATTCATTACTTTAAAGACTAGCCGCTGCTACTTGTTTAATCAGAGTTTGTCTAGTAAATGGAAGATGAGGAGGGCACAGTCATTCTGGTACTGAGTCAAAGCTTGGCTCATGATTTTCACATGAAATGAGAAAACTGATGTAAATCATTTGTCATCAAATGCTTTGAAATGTTCCTTTTCAGTACAAAGAAATTAAATGTCAATCACTCAATTCTTTTTTAAAATTGCAGTGTGTGTGTGTGTGTGTGTGTGTGTGTGTGTGTGTGTTTCTGAAAGCCCATGCCATGGCAGGTGTATGTGTAAGTCAGATTTTCAGTTTATCCCTGTGTACAGATCACCTTTAGCTGTCTAAGAGAACACACACAGTTATGAGAAATTAACTTCTCAACAACATTGTATGTTGGGAGAGTTCTTTCTAATACAGACAGTGTCAATTCTTCCCCATCATATTTACCAAAAATAAACAAAATAAGTTGGTAGTAAAAAATATCTTTGAAAGATATGCTTCAGTTTGAGAAGAATTTTCTCATTATATCTGTTAAAGGTAAAATTTGTATCTCAACTGCTGTCTTATTTCCTGATACAAGAAACATACATAGAACAAGGGCAAATGTTTGATATGATAGGATCTTTGTTTTTCTTTTATTATTATATTTTATTTATAAATGTGTACATGTGCATGCAGGTGGACGCATACTTGAAAATCAGAGAAAAGCTTTAGAGAGTAGCTTCTTTCCTTCCACTGTGAATTTTGAGCTTCAAATTCTGGTATGGAGGTTTATGTGGTTAGAGTCTTTATTGGAGCCACTTTTGAATGCAGAATTGAAATGAATGGGTTCTCCCTGTTCCTTTATCAATGAGTCATTTGTTTTAGCCTTGGTAGATGAAGGCAGCAGTAACATTATGGCGCTCACTCATTTATCTTCCAACTGAATTTTCAAAAAATGATGAAACGGAAGAATGCAGAATAAAAAGTCAAATATTCAACATAGCTTAAGGTCTCATTTGTTGCTATTACTGTGCAAATAAGTATATGATAGTTTACCTCAGATTGTTTTGGAAATATTGGAAAGTTTTTATTTTCTGTTTTAGTTTAAATACTTTGGGAGGCTGAGGCAAAAGGAGTGTTCAATGAAGATGAACTGAGAGTTCATTAAGAGTTAACGTTTATCTGTTTATTAAAAATGATATTTTGTTATTTGATGTGCATTTTTTTTTTACTGCAGAGAATTGGACCAGTCAGGACTTTTATAGGTTCTCTAAAACAAGATTACGAGATTCTTCCAGAGGTGGTTTCAGGCCCAGCTTTCTTCAGTACTAATTTCACATCGAGTTACTCCATTATAACTTTCTTGTTTTTCACTTAATGTATGCAATTCTCTTTGATATGGTTACTTCTCTTCCATTATATTCATTTTATATGCTAAATTGATACTAATTTTGCTGAAGCTCTTGAGAGAGGAAAAAAACATGCCTTACCTATATGATTTTGTACAAATGAACAAGATGTAATTCAGTTTTCACTGCTTCATTCTTTGCAAATCAAGATGCAAATAGGAAAGAGAAAATGTGCTTTACAATGAATTCATTTAAACCTGCCTACCATTTCTCCTTATTAGAAAATTAGTAAAGGTTAACTGAACTGTTGGAACTTCCCTCCAAAGGTGAATATTCACAGGAAATGAGGACCAGCTATGTTTCAGATTACTGAATGTAATATGTTAATGCTAGGTGTGGGTGTGAGGAAGTAGTTGTCACTTGTGTCTATATAAACATGTAAGGGTTTCAAGCAATCCAGTTCTCACTAGGTGTAAACAAACACCTGCCCTAAAGTCATCTTTTCAGTTTTCCTCGCTCAGTTTTCCTCACCCAATCTACACTGTTGACCTGGATAGAAGTCATTTTGTGACCCAGGCCCTGAGCACCTATCAGTCTTCCTGGTGCAGTGTTCCAAGGACTAGAGTCACAGGCATCAGATCTTATGGTAAGCACTTCCTATTTCTAGTGTGTTTAATTCTGCTTGTCTTTATTTCTATGCTATACATAAATTGGTTCATAATTGCATTCCTTCTTAAAGTTCTAGCTTTCATTTTAGATCAAGCATTTAGACCTGTAACCTTTTCTCATTTTGTTTTACAGGACACTTGTGATGCTTTTTTCAACAAGGAAAGACACCACGAATAAATAACTGATTTCTACTATTCACTTATTTCCTTATCTTTTGTCCAGCTTTGGCTCATATTAACAGATGTATATTTGGGGTGAGCTTTGTAACTCTGAACATTTCTTCATATTTATCCCTGAGTGCTTTAAGGTAGTTGATAAAGAAACTGGTGTCGCTTTATTCTCCCTTGTCTAACATTCAACATATAAAGATTAGAATATGTCTGTAACACTGTATACATTATAATTAAAATCTCCAGTGAATTTTGAGCCTTGTAATGTTTCAGTTTATTTTGAACTGTAGTGATATGAAGATCTAGTTGGTATGTCATGATACACATTAGGTGTAAACATACTAATCACTGCTACTAATTCTAGAGATATAGTTCCCTACACATCAATAGAGATGGATCATTCCCAGAAGTGATGGCATCTTCTGTAAGCCAATAGTTCACCAGTGGCATTTTGTTACCAGTTCACCAACACTTTGAATACCAAGTGTCTATTCAAGAAATCCTGCCATCTGGAATTGCTCCTCTAATAATGCTACTTAAATCACCATGGGATGATGTTTCATAATCATCTTCAACTTGGTTGGAAAAACTAAAAGGATTGTCTATTTAATTCATGCCCTCCTCTGGGGTTATCTAGATAGCTGAGTGTTTATTTGTGATGTTTAAGCAACTTTATTACTGGCATATCTTTTCAGGGCATTTTTTACCTACAGAGTTAATAAGAAAGCTTACATTATCTGACATTAGTGAGTTATAATTCAGATATATATTACTATACCCACTTCTTTAATAATTAGCTAATATGCTTTATAGTGGTCCTAGGCTGAAACAGTGAGATCAGAGAAGACTTGTCTTAAATTAGATGGCACAATTTAGGTCCTATATTGCAAGAGCATAGAGTTTGAGAATCATTTCAATAGACTAGACTTTGAAGCAATAAGTAATGTGCTGATTTATGAAAAAGGTCAGACATTATATTAGCTGAGAACAGCCATAAGAAATACACACACACACACACACACACACACACACACACGTATAAACACACACATTTAGTTGTCAGATATTTCAATTTATAACCTATGTAAATAAAATGGACACTTTTGAAATAAGAAAACCAAACAAGGGGTAGAACGATATGTGAACATAGACACTACTGTACATGAAACAAGAAGACAAAGCCACAAGCTCATAGAGTGCTGCATACAAAGAGCCTTGCCAAGGTAGTGAAAACTTTAGAGATAATTTTTCAGCATTAATCAAGATAAGCTGATACAAAATCTATCAGCTTTAAATACAAAGACCTAAAATCAGTCTTTCCTCACAATCAGTATCTGATCTAATGGGAGAATTGATTAAAATGGGGATCACAGTCATATACCATTTAAGGCAGAACTTTAAAGCACTTAGCTATTTCTTTGTTTACTGCCTGAGAAGCAGTGTGACTTGGTACAATAGATCTGATACATGAGTCAGACTAAAGTCTCATGCGATAGGCAACTTTATTTGGAGCATCAGACAATTTGTACTCTGAGAGTAAGGGGGAGTCATGTGAAAAAAATGTACAACCACAATGACAAGCCTCTTGTGACAAATGCTTGCTTTCCACAGAGGCATATAGATAAATAGTAATATCCAGTTGTAATGAATGATCTGAAGTAAACTCACTCTTAGCTGTTACACTTGGGAGAGGTATGAAAGCATTCCTAGACAAGCCTGTTATTAACGAATCTATCAGAATCCTCCTCACATGACTGACTCCTTTCTTGGACCATGCTTTGAATTTCTGAATTTATGTATTTGTTTATTCACTGAATAAGTATGGAATACATGGAAAAATAGGTGAGTTACTAGATAGCAAAGGCAAAAAGAGTTACCAAGTCATAGAGCAAAGTGGCTGCCCTTAGGATTTGGATGGAGAGGATTTTAAGAGTGTTTTTGGCTTAGTTGAAGTATTTGCCTTGAAACTTAATGACTTGCGTTTCATCACCAGAACTCGGTATAAAATGTAGGGCATTCCAATGCTGGAGAGATAGAACCAGGGCAGGGGGGAAGCCCTGGAATCTGCCTGTCAAGGAATCTCATGTAGTCAAATGAATGAAATCCAGCTTCAGTGAGACATCTGTCTCAAAAAATAAGGTAGATAGCAATTGAAGGAAAACCAAGTAAATCTCATGTCTGTGTACATGTGCACACATATGTGCATGCAGAGATACACACACATGTACACATTCATACACACAAACATACAGATACATAGTATGAAAAACATGATTTGAAAAAGGAGATACAGTCAAAACTAGTAATAAATTATCAGTGAATACTTTTTTTTAAGTCATTGGTAATATTTATGTAAACTTAGAAGGAGAAAAAAATACTCCCAGTCACCAACTGCTCTGTTGTGACAGATATAGTATCAATAGCTGTTGATGCACAGAGAGATAAAGTATGTCTTTTATTTTAATAGATGCCATTTTATTGGGATTACTTTTTTTTTAAGTGCAAGGAATACCAAACAAGACTTCATGGAATATGTGATATTTGAGCTGCATGGTAAACATAGGTAAAATGTTGACCTGCTGGCAAAAAAAAAAAAAAAAAAAAAAAGACATTTCTGTTGCAAGGTAAGAAAGTTCCATAGCATAGGCAGCCTCCTTAATGTGCTTATTTTTATTCTCCCGAAGATTTGGTTTGAGAGGGACAGAAGGCCTGGTTTGCACTAAAATCTTTGCAACACCTTGTTTTTGAAAAAAAAAAAAAAAAAAAAAGAAGGGAGAGATAAGTATCCTGAAGAAACATTTTATTTTTATTGCTGTGCCAGGGTTAATTCAGGTTGTTTGAAACAAGGCCTGGCTACATCATACCAGTCTAGTGTAGAAGTCACAGTTCTTGTTTCCTGTTCTTCCATGTGCTAGAGATTACATGTGTTCCACCATGCCCAGCTGCTAAACTTTTAAAAAAATATTTCAACAGCAGTTTTGAAAGTGTTTGTTGATGCCATTACAATTGTATCATGATTTATAGAGAACTGGTTTTAACTCTAGTCCTATATCTAAAATGTTCTATAGCAAGTAGCTAAGGTCATATAAATTTCATTATGATATAGTGTGCAAGCAATTTGCGCCGATATTATCATTCCAGTGCTAGTTCTTCATAAGTATATTCTGCAATCTTATTCAGTGGGTTTCATATCTTTTTTGTTCTTCATATAGTTTACACAGGTTAGGTTGAGAAAAGAGAAATGGAGTGATACATTTCTCTGGTGAACTTACTATTTGATGAACAACACCAGCAGAAATATTATTACAGACACCAAGGGGGCAAAATCAGGCCAAGAACTTTCTATAAGTCTCAATTAAAGGAACACAGGTACAAGTGAAGGAACAGGGAGAAAAAAATCAACATAGCAACCCTCTTTCCAAGTGTGATCCTTTCTCCATGACCTTGTTGCCTTGAATATTTTTAGATTGTATAATAGAAAAAACTTCTTTCCTCATCTCTTTAATGTCACATTGCATCTTTAGAGATATGTAGCTACTGTGTTGGTGCCATACTGGGTGTAGTCAATTGTTCACACTCTGGGCACAAAGCAGTGTAAACCTTAGTTTGTATTTTATGTTTATATATCCAGTTTCTCTGAGATCTGCCCAAAATTTGCCTAAATACTTCGGACTGGTTTTGAAATTAAGAAATTATTTTATTTTAATCTTGCTTTTCTTCTCCTATGAGAGATAAATAGAGTGTAGATTTCTGTGAGATAAGTTTCAACAGAAATTTCCATAAAAACTTTATTCTGGGTATGAGAAACTATTTACAAATTTAGTGTACCTGAAAACTGAGAAAAGATGAAAAAATAGCAAGGGGAGAGGGACACAAGAGATACTTTGTATGATTCTGAGTCTTTAGTGTTTGAGACACAGATCTACAGGCTTGATTATACTTCCATTGACAGAAGTACACTAATACTGTTTAAACGCTGTAGCAGGACGTGATTGTTATTCAAATCCCCTCAGTGGCTCCCCCAAGTGGCTGTGGCTCAAGTTCCTCACTACCTGCTCTAAAGTTCTGGATTCCCAAATGAAAGACACACACACACACACACACACACACACCACACGACCTTATGTTTAATATGCCTTAAACAGCTCATTGGCTAGGCCACTCCAAACTTCTCCGTTGCTAATGCTTCCTTTATGATGCTCCTGAGTTATTACTTACTATAATCTATATTCCATTTTAGTATGCTCGCTCTTCTGTAGCTCTCAAGTCTGGATCTCATTGCTTTCCAGTATGGTAATAACAACTCTCTCTCTCTCATATTCTCTCTCTCATATTCTCTCTCTCTCTCTCTCTCTCTCTCTCTCTCTCTCTCTCTCTCTCTCTCTCTCTCTCTCCCTCTCCCTCTCTCTCTCTCCCCTTGGTGGTGAATCCTAAAGCCCTCCTTCGGTCTCCCTGCCTAGCCACTGGACACAGGCAACTTCATTTACCAGCCAGAACCAAATGGGAGCAGGGACCCTCAGTGTCTTCCATATGAATTCTCATGCAATTTTGGTAACCCAAGTAACATAATGCAAGCATTTGACCAACAAATTCCACAACAAAATGTATCTTCATATATATTAATATTATCTGTAATTCTGTAAGCCCCATTGATATATTAGTACACACACACACACACACACACATTATTATCTCAGTTAATTGACTATAGACAAGTTTAATGGTAAAGAATTAAAATATAATTCTTATAATTTTATGCTCTTTCTCTAATTTCATAGTAGATCAAAAATGTATTTTAAAAGATACATATTGTGTGTTTGGTCCACATAGAAGCCAGTCTATTGTTCTCTGGCTAATTCTTTTGAGACAGGTCATCTTAATGAAATCCAAAGATTGTTCTTACTTGGTTAGGCTGCTTGAGTTGGCCTGCTAGCATGGGGTCTGCCTAAATGTACAGGGATATTGAGCTTCAGTGTGAGTTCTGAGGATTCAAATCGGGTGCTCATGTGAATACAGTAAGCATTCTTACTCACCAATCCATTTCTCTAGCTCCTAAAAATTATATTTTACAAATTATTTTATAATTTTTATATAATTTCATTAGGTTCAATGTACTATACTACAAGCAACAAACTAACAAAGTCATAAATATATATTGCAACCATAGTGTTAACTTTATATTTAAATGTTCATGCTTTTGACTATCAAATAGTTCATATAGCCTTGATAGTGGTCCGTTTTTGTTGTAATAAAATGTTCATGGACCACATCTCAACCATGTATTTTCATCTTAAACAAGGCTAGCATTTAAAAAATCCTTTGTTTTATTACTGGAGTGCTTTAGACCAACAAGAAAGTATTATTTATATGTGCAAATTTATAGATTATCTCCTTGATCCAATGTAACTTTAACTCAACTACCAAGACAACAGTTCGTTTCTTGTCTCTTTTCTTAGTGTCACTACAGCCAATTAAATTTTGATTGCTTTTAGGTAGAACTTTTGTTCACTTAAGTAAGTCAGGTGCCATGCTATATTATGCAGTGTGTAGTTTTATCCAGTTTCTTGGTTTATTTTCTTATTACAGAAATTGAGCTTTTTCTAATAATCCCAAGTCTTTAGAAAATTCTTAAACATGTCCTTGCTTAGAAAAAGTCAGCCACAGACCTTTCGTGGGGAGTCCTCTCATCTCCCTCCTACATTTCTTTAGTGAGGTTTTTTTTTTTTTTTTGAGAGAAAAGAAATATTCACTTTGCTTATCACAGGGAATGTTTCAATAAAAACACATTTCGGCCAGAGTTTGAAAGTTTGGCCTTCAGAATCACGGGGCAGATAAATGATCATGTCACTTTTGAAGGGTGACCAGAAAGAATTTTGTATTTATGGTTCACATGTGAGGAGACAAAAGAACAGGACTATGGTATAGAAATCAACCAATTGGAGGCTCTGCTTCGTAAACACAAGACTAAAAATATGTTATTATCTGAGAGGTTCATCCTTAGGACCCTTAAGTTTGTGATCTTACTAAGTATACCACATAAAGGAAGCTATAAAATATTGATGAATTATCAAATATTATTATAGAATTAGAGACTGCAATGAGGATATTTTGAGAATATTAATCTGGGGAACTGGCTAGGTTGATAAAGCACTTACTGTGTAAGACTAAGGAACAGAGTTCTAATCTTCATATGATGGACCTTCTAGGTGCCAATAATCTCAGTACATAATGGAGGCAGAAATGGGGAACCTCTTTGGCAAGCTGGCTAGCTAGCTTAATCATATCAGCAAGCTCTGAATTCAGTGAAAAACCTAAATAGGAAAAATGTGAAGCATGATCAAGGAAGATGCCCTACCTCTGATCACCACAGAGACACAGACACATATATGATTCCAACACTTTTTGTCTATCTGCCCATATTTGTATGAAGAAGTATGTACACATGAACACACAAAAGAATATCTTGGCTCCTAGTTTCATATTAGGATTTCTCATATCAGGTTTTCCCACAAGGCCATGAAAATATACACATATTATCAAGAGAAAAGTCAGGAACAGAAATGATGAACCCGGTGTGTGCTTCCCTCTGACAGTGAGCAGTGATCACACAATAATCAATTGGAAAAAATACAAGAAATAACTTTTACGAGAACAAATTAAGGGAACCGGTGCCATTTTAACCTTTTCAACTTTCCTGAAAGAAGAGTAAGAAATAGTATTTATTTTTCCAAAGTGAAAGTTCAATTAGGTTATAGAAGACTTAGACAAACTGAGAGTTGGAATTGCTCTTTCAAAATATAGATAGGTTACCTCGAAGCGTAGATGTTTATAATATTAAGGTTTTTTGTTTATAACTGCATAGTCTTGCCAAATGCCATCAAGACATATTCTGTTCTAACTTAGGCTGATCATTTTGAATAGACATTGTGCAACGTTTAGCAATTCCTTAGTTCTCATTACACTCATATGACTTCTACACAATTTTCTTATTTAGAGTAAGAGTTCTGGTTGCCTTGCTGTCTTGGATAGATCAAAACCTTTTGGTAGTGGAGATTATTGCTGAATCATAGTTACAGTTGGTATTTGTGATGTGAACTAGCTTCATGATGCTAAGTTCAAAACATTTTTATTTTGGGGATAAGATCATATACAACCTCAATTCAAGCAATATTCCCTTTGCAATTCATTTTGCAAAATACTTATAACAGATTTTTTTTTTTAAGTCCAGCCATCTCAACGACTGTGTAGATACGCTCATGTCACCTGTTTGAACTGTTTGTTTCCCAAGTGGGGCTTCAGCATAAATGCTCTGTTTGAAGCCTGCCCTGACATATTTACAATCTCCTATCTTCATGATTCAGCACTGCAGAGGAGAACATTCTGTGGCTCTGATTCATGTGAATTGTGTTTTGCTGTAATGTTTGAATAATGATCTGTTTAATTTTCGTTTTTTGAAAGGAATGAAGAAGCCCACTCTTCTATCAAGGTCATCACTGGACTCAGTGCCTTCGGTTTAAAAGCACAGAGATGCCATCTAGCAGCCGCTGTCAGGAACTTCTTATCCAGATATGCTCCTTTGTCATGAAAGGGAAAACTAAGCAATCTTGTACATGTTTCAGGTTTAACATTTTACTAGTTTGTTGGTGATGAGGAATATTCCCTATAATTTAGAAATCCTATTACAATGGAACTGATTGGCATCTCTTAAAATAGGCAATGACATATGCTCATGAGTTTATATTTTTTCTAGAAGGATTTGGAAGCTTGTTAATTAGACTTTAATTAAGAAAACATAATTCAAATACATTTACTGAGGAAAAATCAATATTTTTATATGAAAATACAAATAATTAATTAGTGGCAAATTGCCTCCCTTTGGCTAGGAAATGCTAATCTTTCCAATTTTGTAGTGCATTAGATGAGAGGAAGGAAATTAAGTATATGTAAAAAGTAAACTCCAATCACAAGGCGGGGGATCCATAAAGCAGGATATATATATATATATATATATATATATATATATATATATATATATATATTCTTTCATAGTGGAGTTGGGAGAATTGGGAGAATTGGTCCTAGTGATAGTAAACTATCACCTACTTAAAAAATTAAATAAAGAGCACAGAGAGACAGAGAGATGTAGAATAGAGCTGGATGACATAGGTAGAACCTTATACCTTAAAATATTTTCAAATTTCAAGAACTCTCCTACTGTAATTTTATCTGTACCCATATATAATTATATTCATATTTTCAGTAATCAGAGTATATGATGGTGTAGAATCACAGAAAATAAATTTGTTTTTGAAATGTATGTTGGCATAGTATTATTCCCACATACAAACTGCATCTGGTTAGACTTTCTAATTATTCAATTGTATTTATTAAGAAATGACCCTCAAGTTGCAGTCATCTGAAGTATTATATTGCTAAGTTTTAATTTCATCAAATATAACTTTTTACAACAATCCTGATCTTTAAAACCCTAAAATTTTAACCTGGACAGAAGTAAACTAAAGCTGAGAAAATGTAAAGTTTATAGCCAGGTTGACGACTATTTTGATAACCCAGTGTTACTATTTGAAATGTTTTATTTGATTTATTTTATTTTATCAGCTTATTAAATAAAATTAGTTTTGTGGAACATAAAATTAGGGTCTATTTTCTCTCATAAAAATGATATTTTGTCGACAAATCCAAAACATTTGTAAATTAAATGACTTAGTATTAAATTTTTAATATTGTCTGTTATTCATGTAATATTGAGCAAAATGTCATGATATGGCCTTTTAATACTATTTTGAAACATTTTGAAACTGAGCACAGTTTGAAACGTGGATTCTTGTTTTTCCCTGGATTTCTCAGCTCAGTGCTACCAGGCATTTAGAGTTCAGACTGGCAGAGTTGGAAAGTTTTAAATCACTGAATAATCATGTGTCATAAAAATTAACAAAGATCAAATTAACCAAAGCAGAGATATTTACTTGGGGAAATAAACTTTATGTGTACTAATACATTACGAAGTAACTGCAAACAATGATTGTATTTATATATTAAAGATCCCAGACATATCCAATCAATCCTACAGCTGTCACTCACACTTCCAAATTCTCACAGAAACACATAGCCCATTTTAAGTCTAGGTACTTATACTGTTCTAATTTATTAATTATGTTTTAATGTATACTTTTACAAGATATTCTAAATTAGAGAGATGAGAAAATAAAGGCACCAGTCTTAGCCAATATAATTTGAGAATCAGAATGGAATATGTTACTATGAATGCAGGGACATAAAGGGAAAATAAAAAATATATAAACAAAGCAATGGTGTTTTATCTGATGTAAAATGCTTAATAGCTATACCTTAGTATATACAATATACTATTAGGCCTGTTAACATGTCTCTCAAACACTAAAGCTTTCAAAATGTCAGTGTCAAGACAACTATGGGTTTAGAATAAAATTGTTTTAATTTTCTCAGATCTTCTAAACATGAAATATGAAAAACTTGCAATATTATATCATTATAATTTTATACCATATACTAAGGTAGGCTTTGAAATATCACAACCAAGAATAGATTGCAGTTAGCTACACCTTTGTTATAGTCAATTGTTTCCTTTAATTACATAGACAATGTCAATTCACATAATAACTTTAAAGAATTCAAAGCACAGCATTGGGTGGCTTTTACAATACGGCATCCTTTTTTTCAAACATGTCATGTTGCTGTCCACCAAGTAAGTATGTAAAATCATAAATGCTTTTCATACCTTATTCTAGCAGTTGCCTTATCCCTTACTCTAGAGAACTATGCTTTTCTTAGAATGCTTGCCTCTCATAAATGACCATCTTTAATAGGCTTTCCTCACACATCGCTGAAAACATAGTTCCATCGCTCCCTGCTTTGTACCAGATGAACTGAGCGTTCACTTTCATTGCTGGATAATTTACAGAGTTCCATAGCTATATCGTAACTCATCCTTTCTATTTCCCTCCTTAGTTTAATAGGCTTCTCACTTCCTGTCTCCTAACACAGATCACCAGAACTTCCTCGGGGTTCCCTAATTTTTTCAGTAAAGGGAAAGACACACAAAGTCCCTCTCACAATGTCTCTTGGTCATGCAGATAGTGTAGCTTTGCTATTCTGTCCTATGTTACAAGCAGTCTCCCCAATGTTTTGAACACAAACCGCAGCACGTCAGCGATGGGAGTATTATTGACCAGCATCAGCTGGAAAACGCTTCCCGGTTTTCAACAAAGAGACAGCTAACCATCTAACACAAACACAGGCTTATAAACTGCATTGTTTCTGCTGCAAACTCCCTTGCACGGCCCGTCCTACTTCTAAAGAGAACATTAAGCAGCTGTACAGCGAATAAGCTAAATTCCCCGGAGAACCGCATTGCCTGCTACCCATGTACATTATCTTCACTCTGGTCCCTCCCCCCTCACACCAGGACATTACCTTAAGAAGCTAGCCCTCTGATAGTTCACCTTGTTATCTTCCAAGCAGTCTGAATGCATTAGACACCACAGAGTCGCTGAAAGAACAGTCCCCCATGCCGTTTTCCCCGCATCTTGATCAGATCGTTACATTTTGCACATTTATTTCAAACGAGTCAAAATATTCCCCCTACCTTGGAAGGATCTAATCCAGCAAGTAAAGACAGAAGAAGGAGGTTGAGAAGGCTGGACCTCGCCTGCATTCTGCTGTGGGTTTTTGCCTCTCTTTACTCTGTTTTATGTAGCCACTTCACTCACTGCGGAGACCTTTCCCACGTCAGTTGCACTTTCTGCCTGCCAGTCAGAAAAGAGTGGAAAGAAGCTGAGGCGACGGCAGCAGTAGCAGCAGCGGCAGCAGAGGCAGCCGCCCTGGGGGGCGATCATTCCGCAGGCATCTCAGAGTGGGGAGTCCTGGAGCTCAGAAGGCTGGGACAAGCTGTCGCGGGTGCTGGCAGAGGTGCTGAAGCGCCTCCACCTGGTGCGCCCTGGTCTACCCTCTCCCCTTCTGTTAGACCTCAAAAGTTTTGACTCAAAAGGATAAAAAGAGTTATTGCTGAGAGGTGTGGAGACCTGAACAACGGATATGACATCACTACAGCTCCTGGGGTTTTTTTTGGGGGGAGGAGGTGGTATTTTGAGGGAGTTTGTTAACCAAAGGACTCTTATGCTCCAGTTCAGCCTTTGCTGGCAACTTGAGCTGCAGAGAGTCAGCTGTACACGGTATTATGAAACAGGCACTGCACTGGAACCTTCTGTCATTGACAGAGGACTTGTTTTAAAATTTAGTGCTTTAGATAAAGTTTTCAAGTGAACTGCCAGTGTAGTTATGTTTTCTATTCAAGGCACATGTTAAAAATAATAGACTCATCTAATTATTTAGAGATACATATGGCTACTTACAAATACTTAATTGGAAAAAATGCTTTGGGTTAGGCAGTGTGCACTTGCCTAAGTGTGTGTGTGGTGGTGGGGGGAAGATACTGCAAGCCTGAAAATACGCTACAGGAATAATTGAAGTGGCTTTGCATTTTTCCTTTGTATAGATATAGTTCATTAGTCACCCCAACTGAAATATCTCCCCATATCCACACATTAATACTCAGATATATAGTCTCCTGGTCAGTCTGACCTGTGCATTCTTCTGAGGGAAAGACAACACCCATGAGAAGCACACAGCGAATAGCAGAGCAAATTATTTGTAAGCTTCGAACTAACCAAAAAGAGTTTTGTTTTCCAGAGCTGAGTCACATGTGGGTGAGGGAGGGAGGCAGCCAATGGACAAGGAAAAGCAAGACACCTTCTCTCACCATGAAACATATGACTATACCTAGACAACTCTATTTGCCAGAAACTCAAGCAATGTAAATGCTATCAGTAAGTCACCACAGGGAGAGAATTTGTCAGCCATTAGAACAGTGCCTTCATTCAATCACATCTGCCATAATATAGCTTATACTATTGGTTTTAAAAGAAGTAATATTTAGTTAAGAATCAAAGTCTGCAAACCAGAGCTATAGATCTTGCCTATGTGTCCTTTCACATTAAGCAGAGAAATTGGTTGAGGAGGTATCAGACATGTATGAGGTACAAAATACACTCTAAATTTTCATTAAAACTACTCTATTTTCAATGTGAAAACCACAGTTGGTATTGAAATGTTTAGACAACTATATCCACAGAAGTTTCATACCACATTATTTATGTATAATGTGATATTAATCATGTCTGCCTGTGTATAACTACATTGTTTTATGTTTTTCTACAAAATGTAGATGACATAAAGCAAACTATATTTGAAATTTTCATTATGAAAGGGATGGGTTGTGCATAATAAAGATACCACAGAATATAAGAAATGGGATAAATTGCTTTGTGTTTAATAATAACCCAATAACCATAACTATATATTTTCATGTGTTTTCTGTGAGAAAAAAATTAAAAACAGTTATCTTGAGACTGCAGAGTTGCATTCACTTTGGGATAACTTTGATAATCATATTTATACCTAGTTTTTTTTATTTACAACTGCTTTTTAAACCGATTTACATTCCATTTTTAACATGGCATAATATGAAGTTCTTTTTTAGGGATTTATATATAATACTTAGAATCTTTATTCTCACTCATGTCAAAAACCTTCTATGAGAATTGAAGACTTAAAAATTAAGTTACCAAATGATGACAATTTACAGAATTTTTATTGTTTATTATTTAGTCTTAAATGCTTGTAACTCTGTTACATGTGTTTAAGACTAGATAGCAAACAATTTTATAACATGTATTTAGATATATTTACTCTTCCTAAAGTAGCTTATACAATCATTTTATTTAAAAACAAGAACCTACCAACAGAAAATATAATATGTTTGCTTAAATGTTGGATATGCTTGCTTAAATGTTGGAAAAGGTACTTAAAGCACACAGATAATGCAAGATGAGAACATGATACAAATTGTAAGCTTCAAGATCAACAGGTATTCATTCCTCTAACAACATTTTCTCCCTAAAAAAAAAGAACAAAAACTATTTTGAGCTCGTGATTCACAGTATTAGTAATTAAAATAAGAATTCTGTGTAGATTTTTCTTCATAGCTTTGTGTTTTCTGCATTTTGATCACTGGAGTAGCATTTGTAATAAAGAGTCAATAAGACAAAGTGTATGAAAGCTTGCCAGGAAGAACTGATGGGAGACGTTGATGATATCTAGAGATCCGAACTGAGCACTGCATGATAATTATAATACAAATGAAAACAGATGATCAGAGCATGCTTACAAAACATTTCTTTAAGAGAAGCTCAGTCATTTGTAGAGAACAATCAAGTTCAGCAATAAATCAAAGCTCTACTAAACCTGCCACCGCACAACAAAAGCTGTAAAGAAAGCAGCAGTATTCACCAGCATCCTACCTCCCTCTGTCTCCCTGCTAAAATAAAACAATTGCTTAGTTTCTCCAAGTAGATTTCTATTTCTTTTACTTAGTCATTTGTTTTGTGGCAATGAACTATCACGTTTCCATACAATCAATTTAATGACATTGAGGTCATACTGTGCAATGTATCTGTATATAGCCATCTATAGAACATTTCTAGTGTAAGGGAGAAAGTCTATGAAATGCTTTCCATCTTTATCTTCCCTTGTTTAATCCAAAGAGTCACTAATTTACAGAAAATAAATGAAGTGTCTATTTTGTTTATCTTGTGATTTATAATTGGTGACTGCAGTCAACATGGAACATATTATAAAATATAAGCATAAAATGTATAAACTACGTAACATTTATAAATCTTGAATTTTCAGTGGATGTATGAAAGTATTTTGTACTTGTATAAGCCTCTTAAAATTAGGCTGCTATGACTACAATGGATAGACCTTATTTTGAAATCTGTGCAGCATTATCAAAACTTTAGTTGGTACCATTAAAAGAGTTTCAAAATGAATTTGTTTTCATAGACAATATTAAGATCAATTAATAACATTAAAATGTGTGTACCTGATATTACAAAGAATGTTCTTATTTACATAACACATTTACATGAGTACTTTAAATATTTTAATATTGTTCATATGAGAGGCTGTAGTATAACTCTTTCAGTTTTATGGTACTTTAATATTTTAGATGTGTTCCAGTAAGTTTTTAAAAATCCTATATTATTTTGATTTCATTTGATACCTGACATTGAGAGAGTTCATGCTTAAGAACATGAGAATTATCTAAAGGCAATATAAACCTCTAGCATTTGTTTTTACATTCATTTTATAAGTGAAAATTGTTGAGTTAATTTCTAATGTCTTTGACCTGTATAGTCCTCCCATACCTTTTCTTGTTTTACATTCTGCTTTTCTGGTCTTTCAGATAACACTTTTTCATTGTTTAATTTTAAACTATGTCTCCCTAATCCCCCACTTCTCCTTACTGCTCTAAATTAAGAATCTGATAATATCTATTAAATTGTTGCTTTTAAATTATTGCTATTATGTCTACTAGTTAGTATGTGGTTTATTCCTACATTAAAATATGTTCTGAGAAGGATATTTTGTGTTCAAGCACCCAGAACAATGCCTGGCATTTGGTTGTCTTTTAATCAATAATGATTTAGTGATTAAATAAATGAATGAGATAATTTTCTAATTACATCATATAGAGTATTTACATATGTAATCTTTGCTAGATGCCACTGATTAATTTGTTTTATACACCTCAGACTCAGTGTTTTCAGCAAGTATTTTATCTCTATCAATTTGAGACAAAACTTTTCCCTATTGCTAAGAGGCCTGAAAGTCACAGAAAGAGAGAAAAGACATAGCAACTTAACAACATCAAATGAAAAAGAGAAAAGAAAACATTCATCATTTTGTTGTTAAATTCTTGATTTATACAATCTAGTAATTAATATCTGCAGTTATTTTTTTTCATGTATGAAAATACAGCTTTTTAAATGCAAGGATAAGATAATGTGAAATAGAGGGTAGTGATTGATGAGAAAACCAAAGTCTAAGGTCCAGTGACAGAGCCTCCCCAGCCTGTTCATGACCCTAGGATTGATTATCAATACCATTAGAGGCAAAACCAAACAATTATAAAGTTATTAATATATACTAATAAATAATAATACTATGAGGTAAAATCATATTAGTACCAAGTATCCAAATTTTACTCACTCTGTTATTAAATGCATTGAGTTTCTTTTTACTTTAATTATATATATATATATATATATATATATATATATATATATATTATATATTGCTAGTGTTTGTGTATGTGTGTGTGTGTGTGTGTGTGTGTATGTGTGCGTTTGTGTTGTATTTTGTTTGTGAGAGTTTGGGTATACTCTTGGAGGTCAGAGCACAGCTATCAATGTAAATGTCATCTTCTCACCTGGGATTCTCTGATTGAACTCAAATAATTAGGCTATAAATGCACTCCAGAAGACCCAACAAGCAGCTGAAAGAGTCAGATGCAGATATTTGCACCCATCCAATAGACAAAAGCTTCCAACCCTACAGTTGAATTATGGAAAAGCTGGAAAATGTTGAGCAGGAGGGCAACTCCATAGGAGGACTAGCAGTCTCAATTAACCTGGACCACCTAGATTTCTCAGACACTGGATCACCAACCAGGCAGTACACACCAGCTGATATGAGACCCCCCAACACATACACAGCAAAGGACTCCTGATCTGGGTTCAGTCAGAGAAGATGCACCTAGCTCTCAAGATACTGAAGGCCCCAGGGGGTTTACAGGTCTGGTGGGATGGGGTGAGGGGTAGGGACATCCTCTTAGAGACAAAGGTGAGGGAAGGAGGTATGGGAAGTGGAACAGTTGGAAGGTAGACCAGAAGGGAAATAAAATCTGGAATGTAGAAATAAAGGAAAATAATAATAATGATAATAATAATAATAATGATAATAAAAATATATAAAATATGCTTTGAACACATGGCCCTAAAATTTATGAATTCACTTTTCACCCTCCCAATCCCTCAGTTCCTTTTGTTGTTTAGACAGTTTCACTTATAGTTTCATGTCATATTTAATACATGATTTTATGTGTCTATATAAAATGAAGATCAACAAATAAGAGAAAACATGTAATGTTTGTCTTTCTGAGACTGACTTTATTTGATTGTTATGATAATATCAAGCTATAACACATTCCTGCAAAATGATATTATTGAATTCTGTTCATGCCTGAAAAAAATCCATTGTGTAACTGTACCAAGTCTTCATCTATTTCTCAGTTTATAGACATCTAGGTAGGTTTCTTGCTCAACTATTCTGAATATGTACAATAAATGATATTATGCAAATATTTCTTGAGAATGATGACTTAGTGCCCTTTGGATAAATGCCTTTCAGTGGTTTAACTAGGGCATAGGGAATGTTTATTTTTAGTGTCTTTAAGGAACTTCCATATCAATTTTGACAGTAGCTAGTTTAAGTAATATTCCCACAACCAGTATACAAAATCTCCCTTTCAAAATACATTTGTAATTATATTTCAACACTTATTGGAAATTATTATAATGTTTTCTTAACATAAAACAAAAGACAAAGCTGGTTAATGATTTTTTGTGAGTTTTGTTAAGTTACACATTGCCATTTTAACTAAGTGCTTTCAACACTACAGAAACAAACCTCCATCAGGTTTGAGAAAACATTCATGACTGTAGATTTCAGGAAACAGTGCTATTGAAAGCAAAACAAATATGGTAACCCAAATATAAATTTGTCTTAAGCCAGAATGATGGACTAATTAAAGTATATAAAAATGCTGATTTGACAATGATATTTGAATTGGGCTTTGAAGACAATGTCATTGGCCTAGCAAATTAGTGAAACTTAAAATTATACAAGAATGAATTTATGACCCCTCTCCAAAATTATGTTTATCTATACACTCTGATTTACCCAATAATCATGTTCTTTTCAACTTCTATGACAGTCTCTTGATTTTTATGAGAAATTCAAAACAACACTATAGAAGTTCTAGAAGATGATAAATTATACCAAATTTCCCTGTAGATCACAGAGCCTGGCATAGGAATAACATGAAATTCCACTGACTTTTAATGGTGTATATTGTTTAATGTCCAGTCTTTTAATATTTAGTCACAAAATAGGAATGTGACTGGCAAGTTTTTAGGCTAAGGAGACTATGCTATGGGTTTGTATTTCTAATTAACTTTAATCTTTGCAAATCCATGAATTCAGGTTCAGCAAAGAGATGATCATTATATAATCGCAGCTTAGTGTTGAGTAAGAATGCAAAGATCCTTTCAAAATGCAAATCTGATCCTTCAGAAATCCTTTAGTGGCTCCCCATTGACTCCATGACAAAATTATGTCTCTTAGCATAACACACTGTTATGTGCATGGACCTAGATCTCCCTAGTGTCAGCTCTCCTAACAGCTAAATGAAAATATTCCAACTCTACTGAGTTACTTGTAACTTTCCAAGCTGCCACATACTCTTCTCCATAGGCATTTCCATCAACAATAGTTTGTTTTAATTTAATTTCCGATTTTCTGTATTTGGTTTCACATTTCAGTTCACTCCAGACTCCTTCTCAGGTTTTTACACAGCTTCATCTCTAACACAGAGCTAATGTTTCTACTGTGACACTTACTACTTTTAGCAGTAATCATGGATCTGAACCTCCATTTTGCTCACTTTAATATCCAGAAATGTATGTTTTGGATCTCCTTCTACATCCATCACCATAGTATCAAAAGTGGACACTAAATAAAAGAGTAATGCTTGAAAATTTGTTTGTATTTATAGCTAACAAAAAATCATTGAGGTGGGGAATTTAAAACTTGTTTATTTAAAGAGAGATATTTTGTGACTTTTTATTTATTTTTATTATTAGTTAATTATTGTATTTATTTACATCCCAAATGTTACTTCCTGCTTCTGGTTCCTTCTTGCAGAGTTCTTCATCTCCCTCAACCCCATTCCCTTCACCTCTGAGAGGGTACCCTCCTGCATTCCTCCTCTCTGGAGCATCAGGTCTCTATAGGATTAGGCACATCCTCTCCTACTAGGCCAGACAAGGCAATTCTTTACTACATATGTGTTTGGGAACTCGGACAAGCTCATGTATGCTCTTTGGTTGGTTGCTTACTATCTGGAAGCTCCCAGTGGTCCAGGTTAGTTGATACTGTTAATGTTTCTATGGAGTTGTCATTTCCTTCAGCTCCTTCAATTCTTCCTCTGACTCTTCCATATGAGCCTCTAATCTCTGTTCAATGGTTGCATAGGGATATTTGTATTTGTCTTGGTCAGCTGCTGGTAGACCCTCTCAGAGGACAGCCATGCTAGGCTCCTGTTTGTAAGTACAGCATACCATCAGTAATAGTGTCAGGGTTTGGTGCTCACCATGGATGGATCCCAAGCTGGGCAGGTTATTGATCAGCTAATCATCTCAGTCTCTGCTCCATTTTTGTCCCTACACTTCTTGTCGGGTGACATGGCCAATGAGAAACAGAATTAGAATACAATATAACAACATAACTCTTCTAAATTTCATGATGCCACCACTCCAAAATAATGAAGTATTATTCTTCTGTTAAAACTGACATAAAATTTACTAGCAAATGATTGGTAGTTGAAAAATGCATCCTAAATGATGTAACCCAGACACTGAAAGATAAATATGGTATGTAATCACTTAAATGTGGATATTAGTTATTAAATAAATGATAACCAATCTACAATCCAAAGACCCAGAGAAGTTAGCTATAGATCAAGGGACTAGGAGGAACACCTAAATCTCCATAAAGTTATGGGAGAAATAGAATAGATTCTATGGAGTTAGAGTGAAGACTGTAGGAGTTGAAAGGGTTTGCGGCGCCATGAGGAGAGCAATACCAACCAACCAGAGCTCCCAGGGCCTAAACCACCAGCCTGGGAGCACTTAGGGAGGGATCAGTGGCTCTAGCTGTATCTGTAAGGGAGGATGGCCCTGTCGGGCATAGATGGGAGAGGAGATCCTTGGTCCTATGAAGGCTGGACGCCATGTGTGGGGGAATTCGAGGGTGGGAAGGTGGGAGTGGGGAGGGTAGGTAGGGGCACATCCGCAGAGAAGCAGGAGGAAGGGCGATGGGATAGGGGCTTCCTGGGTGGGGGGGAGGGAATGGGGTAAGGAGATAACATCTGAACTGTAAATAAAATATCCAATAAAAAAAAAATACAAAAAAAGAGAATAGATTCTATGGATGTACTACAGGATGGGGTGACAGAAATTGGAGTATGCGGTGGGAGTAGTAGAATGCTGGTGGATGGATGGAATGCTGGTAGAAACAGCTAGAATGGAGGCCATTTGAAAGTGCTATGTAATACACTGCAGTGGAAACTTACTAAAATATATGAAAGCTATCCTAGAGAAGTCACAAAATATGAAGGGATAAGGAGTCCTTGTTGGCCATATAGTCACCAAATGAAAATTATAGTATGGGACTGGGTTACATACAATTGAGTTGTTGATGTGACTTGTCCTAATTTGGTGTGATGGCTTTTGTTTTAGCTTCTTATATTTTACTTGATTGCATTTGGTTGTTACCTCTTAGAAGCCTGCTTTTTTTGAAGGAGAGATAGAAATGGAATGGATCTGAATTAGATCAGTTGTGGGGAAGAACAGGGAAGAGTGGAGGAGGGGAAACTGTAATTAGGATATATTGTATGAATATCCTATTTTTAATAAACAGTGAATACTATTAAATGTTTGTTTAATTCTAAGATGAAAAAATCTTATAGATAATATGCAACTCTGCTTGGGCCTATATGCCGATAGTGGGAAGAAGAATGGGTTAGGTCCATATTTTATTAGAACAAGAATATCAGTACAGGTTGGGGACAAAATAGTTTTGGGTAGAGTGAAAAGGGAGTTGATTTCCCATGTTACATATTTGACCAGATTCTGATTTTCAGTAAGATAGTGGGATAATCAGATAGGCTGAAGAGTCTTGGAAAAGAAATATAATTTTTTCACAGTCTAATGGGACTCAAGAGGAAAATGTATACTGGGTTAGGAACTTACTAAAATTACCAGTTGAAAAGACAGAGTACTAGAAAGGGTAGGCAAACAGCAATTCTGCTCTTAATTCTGTGGGAGCTGCAGCCTGGATTTAACTCAGCTGATTTCTTTTTAGACTAAACTCTAAGCAGCTATGTAATGTATCTGCTTAGATGATCTGAAGGAAAATAATGTCATACAAACTTCTAACACTTTTAAGCATTATGCCTAGCAGTCAATCAGGAATCTTCTATGTATTCCCAGAGGAAACATGTATAGCTTAAACAGATGTGCACAGGTATGATATTAAGGATTATAAATAAGTACTTTAAAATTATTTCAGAAGAGTGCTAAACAAAATAAAGAAAAATGAAACACAAAATAAGTAAAAAAGGAATTAACCATAAAATGGGATTGGTAAAAATAAAAAAGGTATGACCAGATTTCAAAAACATAAATTGGACATAATGAGACAAAACTTTTAAATATAATATTTTTACTAATTTAAAAAAATATTTATGTGTGTTTAGCCTATTTACTTCCCAATCCTCCCACACTCCTGGATCCACTTCCACCTCCCCATGAACTCTCAACTTCGTCTCCTCCTTTTTTGTTGTTTTAAATAACCTACTTTGTGAATTTTGTGCTGATCTATGTTTGGGTCCTCCCATTGGCGTATGGTATACCTATTAGGATTTATGACCTTAAGAGCAAAAAAAAAATTGTTTCTTCTGCCCTCTGAAGCCATCAACCAGATGATATATAATTGTAGTCCCAGGCTAAGAATAGGGGGTCTATATTTTTGAGGTTTGAGGTCATTATGAGCAATAGCAACTCTATAACCTTTAATAAAACAACGACAACCAAAAAACAAACAAATTAAATTACAATCCTATATAAGATTCACAACATATTCAAAACAGATGAAACTGTATTGGTAAAGTCACAGATAGTTCAACAGGAAATATGTACTATCATACAAATATAGTAAATAAAATTTGAAAAGAGTTGATTTCACTGATGTATGGGCTACTGTCAAGTATATGTTGTGATTGATGTATGTGGAGTTCTAAAGAAACACACACACATGCACATGCACACATACACAAAATGAAACACATGGCTCAAATAATAATCAAAGCAAACACACACACACACACACACATACATACACAGCAAATGATGTCAGACAATTGAAAACTCAGAGAATACAATGCATATTATACATCAATGATTGACAAAGTACAAGAAGATTCTCAGAAACAGATATGTTCAAAGGTTCTCAAATTAAAGACAAAAGCAACATGGTAGTGCAGTAGCATCATTTAATTTCTACAACAGTGTTCATTTTAAGGTACAAATAAAAACCCTAATATATTCGTCTTTGTGCATAAGAAGGCTCCCACAGACATGATACTATCAGATATAGTCAATGTTAAAGTACACTATTACAAATTATTGTCTGCATCTGTTCAAAGCCTACTTAAAAGAAAGTCAAGTCATTGCACCTTTCCATTAACTCATAGAACATGTTTAAAAGTGTAAAGCCAAATCAGGCAGAAATAGAAGCAGAAATAAACAAAACCCTAAGCAAAATGTGATAATTTCATGTGGATTTAATTAATAATATAATAAGAAAATCAACAAGACAGATTTTCTAAAAACTCTGAAGAGTGCCTTTTACAGATGGAACTAATTGAAACATTTAGGAGCAAAATTCAATAATGATTATATATATATATATATATATATATATATATATATATATATATATACCAAAATAGATCATGTTTATACATTATAAAAATACCTCAGCATTCCAAAGCTCTTCTTTGATCTCAGTGAAATGACATAAAGGAAATTATCCAGTTCCTACATCTTGGAAGCTCAGCAATATGGTTCCAGATAATGCATGTGTCAAAGGACAAAACAAGGGAGATTTTCTTATCATAATATTAAGAATGAAGATACCTATCAGGCTTATGCACATGGACATAATGCTTTCTTTAATAAAAACACATGCTTCAGAAAGAATAGTTAAATATTAATATTCTCCATTTCAATCCACAGGAGCTAGTGAAGGCTGGCAAATACAAACACAGGAGGAATAAAGAGGAGCAGAAATTCATCCATGATGATTATATATTTAATAGAAATTATCATTCAGTCTAAATCATATTTTTTGAAATAGTTGATCATTTTATATATTCTGCCAAGAATTACTAATACCTCTTTTCAAAGGGCTGTACTTGAATTATTCAGAAACATAACTGACTCAGTAATACAAGTTACATTTCCAGGTCATTTCTACAGGATAATTTTAATGTGAAATGTTTGAGGATAATAACCATTTGAAATTCATATTTTACTGGACTTATGGGAAATTAAATGTTGAATGTATATGTCATATCTTTTGGATTGAACCCAAATATTAATATATAATAAAGTTATGTTTCATGTGTATTGTACATTCACAACTGTAATGGTCCATTGAGAACATAGAGTAAATTTTGGACTTTGACTGGGAACCATCACATGAGTCAGATGCTGTGATATTGTGTTAGCTCTCAGAATTTTTGGAAGCAGAATTGAATCTTTAAATTTAACCTATATTTTTTTATTTCCCCATTGCTCAAGACAGAAAGTGACTGTGTTTGATAGTGTCCATACTTACAATTTTACAATTAAAACAGCAGATTGACCAGTACAAAAGGTTTTTTTAAAAAGCAAATGTAAATTGGCGGCTTATGGCGCATGAGGAAGAGACACGTTCTCTCAGGACATGATGACTTGAAACTTGTCCACGTCCTGGTGAGTCTCTCTAAGTCTATAAACATGTGGTCATCACTCCCTATGGTTAGTGATATTGATAACACTAGTAAAAATGGAGGATGTGGGGGCTGGAATGCAGCTTGTGAGTTAACAACCGAGTGTTAAGTACACTCACTGCTTTTGCAGAGAACCTGGGCTTGTTTTCCAGAATCAACATAGATACTCACAACCGCCTCTAACTCTATTTCTGAGGCAGTTGATGCCCTCTTCTGAACTCTGTAGGCACCATGAGTATACATTGTAAACATACATACACGCAGATAGAACACCCACAAAAATAAAAATGAATAAATCTTAACAAAAAAAGAAGACATAAAGTCAGGAAGAAGACAAGTAGTATTTCTGGAGGAGCTGGATAGAGGGAATACCATTGTTAGGATCAAAATATATTATGATTAAAAACTTAAAGTCTTAATAAAAATTAATATTAGAAATAGAAAAACAATATCAATGCCATATCTATAATTGTTAAAATGATAATTAGGATATAGTAACAACATCCTAATAATTTAGGTGAAAAAGACAAATTATTTAAAAATTAAATACTTCCAGAACTAGTACAAGTATTTTAAAAAATTAAACAATTGAAAACAGGAAATAATCTTAAAAATATTAACAGGAAAAAAGTTAGGTCAGATGTCTTCTCCTTTGAATTCTTCCTTCATATGATTAAGGAAGAAATGATAACAATCTTTACAAACTCTTCCTGTCAGTATAATATGGAGAAGAAAATTCCTAACTATAGAATCTGATTGCAAGGAAAAACTATAGTCTTTCAAGAGCAAAGTAACTTTATTTCAGTAATACTGGAGTGGTTTTCCACTAAGTGATGTTTAATGCAGTTCAGAAAATAAGTTTAAAAAAACTGTGGCTTCCAAATATTGAATAATTTGAAGGTAGATTATGTATAGAAAATGTGCAAAATTTGCCCAGTAGTACATAACAAATCATGGTTATTTTAGCACATGAAATACCTGAAAATGATGGTAATGTCTTGAAGAGAGATACACAAGCTTATTTCCCAAGGAAACCACACTGATTAATTTTACTTTAAAATAAAGTAAATCTATTATCCTGTAAGTAAATGCAAAACCAAATATTATCCTTCTGCATGATTTTCTTTCCTTTAACTTAACCCAGAGATTTTCCTTTATCAATTCAGATAGAGATATTCTGCTGGCTAAAATTTCTCTTGGCTCCTGCGTACTGGAAAAAGAATATATTCCATACACTAGTTTTTATTTTTGTGTGTATTTGGTGTGTGTGTGGGTGTACCATGTGTATTCCTAAATCTGCATAAAACTGAAGAGGGCACATGATCCACTTCAGTTGAAGTTTCAGAACCTGTTGTGTTTGTTGTGGGTCTTGAACTAGGATCTTCAGCAAACACCCTTAACTGTTGAGTCATCTCTCTAGCCCTCCTTTATGGATGTTTTCTTTGATAATTTCACTCAGCACTATAAATAGTTTACATTGTTTTAAATTGAATTTTTAGATGGAATGTGGTTTTCTTATCTGTGTTCTTCTCTTTTAACTCCTTTACTTTTCTATGTTGCCTGCAATTACACATAAGCAGACCTCATGATATTCCACAGGACATTGAGAAGTTGTTCAATTTTCCCAGGCTGACTTCTGTGTGTTATATTTTAATTTGAATTATTCCTGCTTTCAACTTCTCTAGTTCCTCTTCATCCCTGTCAAACTCACTCACAAACTCACTTAAGTACTATCTAAAATCACTTATCTGATGTGGGTCTTCTACATTTTACATTATTTGCATTTGTCTCTTGATTGCTTTTGCTTTTGTTTAAGCACACGACAATACTAAAATAGCTCTCTTAAAAGCCTAGATTAAGATTCTATTTTCCAACATATTTTATTCTGTTTCTATTTAGCAAATTTTCTCAGGGCAAGAGGAACATTTTTCTACTTCCTTACATTCTTTGACCTCTATTTTTATAAGAGGTCGGCATTTTAAATGTAATATTGAGTGTCAACTTCATGAAGTTTTGAAAGCAGGTATTTTTTGGGGGGAGGGAGTAATGAATTGCCATTTAAGGAGAGCTCAAATATTTTGTAGTCTAAATTATTATTCTTCCCAAGAAGCTAGTTTTTTTTTATGCTTAGGCTGCCAGCTAACCCCAAAGATATATCATCATTTTATTTTATTTTTCTAAATATAGCCATTTGTCTGGCTAGGCATTCCACAGTAGTATAACTACCTCTTTATGCTTCCTCTTCCAGGATTCTGTATTTTGTCTACACATCTTTTGTCCCTTTTTAGTACCTCAATTCTTCTACCATTAGATGTCTTACAAATAACCTGCCATTTTTATATATGTGAAGTTTATTCAGATAAATTTTGGTATTTAATTTGATTTCTCCTAGGAGTTTTGTTGAAATCTTTAGACTGATTTGGACTATACTCTCTGGCTCATTCTGAAATTTAGCAGAGCAATTAAAAAAAAAGCCTAGTATCTTTACCTTTTAATTCTAATTTATTAATTTAAATTTTAATTAATACTATATGATATAGAAATGTATATATTTGTGTATGTAATGCACATACATATTCATAATACACATATATACATGTATATTACATATACATCTTTACATATATGCACATTTGTACACACTCACACATAAGTATTTGTGTGTACACAGGCTTTAATAAGTTTAGCCTCATTTCAGTAACAGTTAATTCTAGAACACTTTTGAAATGTAGAAAATTGGAGCAAGAACAATTTAAGAAACAAGAAGAAGGAACTGAAAATAAAATAATGCTGCCTTTAAAGAATACTAGAGGCTCATTCTATCAATATAGTGCTATTGGCCAAACTGAGAATCTGTAAAGTTACTTAATTATTATGATTATATGAAAACACTGAGTTATTAAATAATTAACTTGGGAGCTTCCTGGAATCCTTCTCCCTGTAAAAAATTAAGTGACTAAATAAAATTTAAAAAATAATTATCAAATGATGCCTCAAAAATTTTTTAAAGACTTGAAATATCCTTGATGTTCTAGTGTCCCATATAAAATCATAGCATTTTTAAGAGTGCATATACTTTAAATTTTTTCTCTGTTAGGGATTTTGAAATAAAATATTTAGTGATTATGTTTTGGTGCTTAATTTTTCTTTCTTATAAATGTAAAATACAAACTAACTGAAAGAAAACAAGTATACACTTATATCATTGTGGTCAACTTCTACTGTCTGAAAAACTTCTTACACATTTAATTGCTAAGAAGTAATAAATATGAATCTTTTTACTGGATATTTTATTTATTTACATTTCAGATGTCATCCCTTTTCCCCATTTCCCTTCCCTAGATCCCCCTATCCTATCCCCCCTCCTTCTTTTTCTTTAATACCATTTTAATTACATACATGTATTAAGGTTCGTCCTAGGATGAGGGTCTAGCAATACAATAGATGCAAATAGTCAAGGAACAAGGAAGACAATAAACACAAATAGTCAAAGAACAAGTAAGGCATTAAACCCAATTACATGAACTTCTGTGATCACTGTGTCTGTGGGTTTGTCAGGATGACTAAAGTATCTGAGCCTGTTAGCACTGCTACTTCTACAATTGCTGTGACACAAGAAGTTATGACAATTACTTTTGTTAACGATTTAGGAAAAAATGTTACTAACATGTTGAATATGCAAGAGGATTTAGATAGGCATTTGGAAGAATTGATTGATGTTCTTTATCCTATTCAAATTATTGGAAGGAGGTTCAGAATTTAAGGTTAAGAAGCCATCTTGAGTGTCATGCCAAAATACCATTGGATTAATGTTAGTTCTAAAATTTGCAGTATAATTAGGAAGAAGACACTTGCAGTGTATTTGGCATAATTCTAGCATCTCTCTGGATGTTTTAACTTTACATAGTGAGCTTATGAATTTAAAGATTGCTGCTCTACTGAGCGTTGATACAGTAGATATTACAGATAAAAGTACTCTTGAACTGAGGTCAGGATTTCTAATTTGGTCAAGATTCAAGGATTGTCCTGGGAATACTTTTATTCGCGCCCATCATGTTAAAGCATGTCTTTAACAACAGCAACATATTGACAGCCAAATTACACGGCTTGAACCTGAAAATGGGTGCCTGGACAGAGTTATTAAATTAACAGGCTGGCAAGCCAAGGACGGGGAAGCTTCTGCACAGAGCCTTACCAACCTAAGACACAGTGCATTGCTTTGGATAATGTACATTCCATGATGGGTAGGGTAGGCATTTGTGTCAGAATGACCTAAGACAGACTCAGTCTTGTCAATAAATATGAATCTTAAGCCACCAAGTAGCTAAATATATTTGAGAAAAAGTGTAAATATTTTAGTAGAATTATCATTTTGACAATAGAAAAATATTCACTAGTATATCTAAATACTTACAATCAAATAAATACTGTAGTCTTTCCTTTGATTTTAAATGTGCTGTTTTATATGACTGATTAGACTTGTCAAGTAATTTTTATCAAAAATCTCACAATTAATTTTACAAATAGTATATGCAGAGTACAAGATTCAATATTTCAGTTTGCAGAATGGTTATGACACTCATTACAATTAGATAAACTACTCAATTTCTTTAGTTATTCATTTCAAAATTTAACACATGAGTTATAGAGATGCATAACAGGTTATTTTGGGGAAAACAAATGTACATGTTTTAGCAACACAAGTTTAGCACCATAATCTGACCGAGTTCACTACTATTACATCCTTGCATAGCTCTAAAGATTGACCACACAGGCATGGTATTGGAATGAGGACAAATCAAACTAGGGAAACTGTAAATCTGTGTAGACAAGTGCATCACCTCAGAAGATCAGGTTTGTTACATACAACAATTTATAACAAGCAAAATCTCAATAATGGAAAAGTTGAAAAGTAGAGGGGTGGGTGTTCATAGACAGTTGAGTCAAGAAATTAAGTTTAGCCAGCTTTGATAGGAGCAGTCTTCATTGGGAGCATTCCTTGGACTGTAAATATACAGAATGAAAAGCTACAGTGGAAATTTTCTGTACATACTATCAATGTCCACAGATAGACAAGAGGAAAGCTTTACCATCCCTCTGAACCTCATCCTGGGAGGGAAAGCAGTGCCAACTTCTCATGGTCTAAGATTTCTGGAGATGGCTCACCATTTTGGTGGTTGCAGTGGATGTATTCTGTAGAACACAGGCCTAGAGACTACATTCCAGGATGCTTCCTGCTGCTGGTATGCCTTTCCTGTCACTATTACATGATTCCCGGGCATCAGCCCACTCTAATAGACAAATTTCCTGCAGATCAACAAGAAGATAAATTCTCATAAATTAATACTGTTTAGTTGATTAATGCCTTTATAGAATTCCTGATTTGATTCAGAATAATTTTAGGAGGGAAGTTTAAGGAGAGGGTTTTAGTTGTTTTTTAAGAAAGATAAAATAAAATTAGAATAAAGACTAGAATGTTCCCCTCTTCATAAAATAGTAAATAAAGGATGCATAATAAGGAATACAATGAGCCTTCATAAATTGCAATAAGAATATAAATAGGCTTGGGACAAATTTCTGATCAAGGAAAAACATTCTAGGTCAGATCCAAGGATAAAGCCACAGGTGTGGTCTGTCATAAAGCAAGGTCATATGAAATTGTTGCTTTGAATTTATAATCAACTTATATAATGATACATGACTTTGAACTTACTATTGACATCCTTCTGTAACTCCCCCTTTGTATATTTTACGTATGTGGTAATTTTACAGGGAACCTTGGCCTAAGAAGTTATAAAAAGTCTGAGAGAAAAAATAGTGTGGCTTTTGAGGCTCTGCTCCATTCACCAATTGCTTATATGCTTATATGTATATATGTTTGTCTGTCTATATGTATAAATACATATGCCAATATATATATATATATATAGATAGATAGATAGATAGATAGATAGATAGATAGATAGAGTATGTTTGTGTATACACACGTGTGTATATGTATACTTGACACCTGATTTTATTTTTCTTTCTTTGTCAAATTGTCAAAAATCATTTTTGGCACCAGAACAACAAGTGTTAAATAGCCAATAGCCATCAGCTTCTGACCTCCAGAACAGTGAGAATTAAATTGCCAGAAGCCATCAGCTTCTGGCCCCAGAGCAGTCAAAGAGTTACAGGACCAGAAATGATCAGCCTTTGACCTTTGTCTGATGTTGTGTTCCACTTCAGTACCTGAATGCCAGAGCTAGCCCCCAGCAATAAATCATCAAAACTGTGTTTATTTTTACACCAATTTAGAACCAATATTTTCTCTTCTAGTTCTATGACTTATCCAGCCACATATTATTAGCCCATATTGATTCTGGATATCAGTTTCAGATTTTGGAACTGGCATTAACTCTAATCAGAAAGTGGTTGGTTACTCTCATAATATTTGTGCCACTTTTGCACAGGTGAGAATATCTTGCCACACAATTATTTGTAGTATTTGCAGTGTCCACAGTTGGGTAAAATTGGTGATTTTCTCCTATTGTAGCATGCATAGCACCTTCCAGCGCTGTGAAAGCTATTCATTTGTGACTGCAGTCCCATATGTGTACTGGCTTCATTTCTTCATGTACTTCGACTCAAGTATGTGTTGACCTCTACAACAGGGTCTTGCTGTAATATTCTTGATAGAAACAAAGATTATTGGGAAAAAACCTGCATTGTTTTGGGGGAAGTTTATTGGCCAACAACGCCAAGAACTAACAAAGTCATGTATCAATGAGCTTGCTATCTGTTGACCTGTGATGTCTGGTAGAAGCATTGTTGGGTAACTGTATTTAAACCCTTCACACACACACACACACACACACACATACACACACACACACACACACACATATATATATATATATATATATATATATATATATGTAGCTTCTCTAGCATTTGATTTCTATATGACTTTCTCAAAATGTCTTTAATGTTAATTATCTGTCCCTGTGACCTCTACTCTTCCCTATCATCCTTCATGCCATTTAAGCCAATCTTTCCCTCTCTATTTTTGCTTCTTTAAATCCTACCCTGATGAACTCTTACAAATTTTCTTACCTTGATGGGTATTGTTTATGTCATATACATATATCTGCAGACTCAATGCTAATATTGATACATTAGAGAAAACATGTGATGTTTATCATTATAAGCTTGTGTTAACTTACTTATTGTTTACAAGTCTAAATGTGAGTTTCATACTTTCATTTTTATTGACATCTGGAAAGTATTTCAATGTGTGTGATTCTTTGTATAAGATGGATGAGTAAGTGATAATGTCATGAGAGAAACAGGATCATTAGCATATAATGAAGGAGGACATTATGTTCTATCAATAAAATTGAGTAAAAAAGCCCTTTTTAAGTAAAAACATTTCAGTTATTTTATTAATCTGATGGTCAGTAAAGTTTAATATTTTTAAAATATCCACTCTGTATTTCATAAAATACATTTTATTTCTTAGATCAGTATTTGGAATTTTCATTGTATTATTATATGACTAAGTTCCAGAGTATACCATGTGTTCATTTTATTCAAATTATATAAATAATTGGGTATCATCACCTTAGGCTGTGTTTCTCATAATTACACTGAGAACTGATGAGTTTGTTCTGTAAAACTTCAAAGAACAAAAGAAACTATCTATTTCCTAGTATGATCTTATTTAATATGAAGTATATGATCAGATTCAATATAGCTGTAATTTCAATTTCAATTAAATTATAACGGCTGTGTTCAATATGTATGACAACAAAATTTTATTGTCAAGTTGAGAATCTCACTGGAAGTAAAAATGCTAAAAAGGTGCTTTTCTAAAAGTCTCAGATGCACCAAAGGAAATGTAATATATAATATTCACTGCAAAGGAAAATGATTTATGAATTAGTAGGAAAATGTTGTGCTCAGAACACATGATTAACTAAGTGAAAATCACAATATATAGGATAGCCTTCTCTAAGTTACTGTTCATGGAGGCCTCAGAAGTCTCCAAAAATTACAACCCATTGATACCTCCCTTGCTAATGCTACATAACTACAGGAACATATGACTGTATTCCTGAAGAAGCCACAACTTTCGCTTCAGAACATAAAATGCCAATCTCAAAATGACCAAGATGATTTTGCCCATGTGCTAGATTTGGTTGTATTAGAAGATGCTGTACCACATGATGGGGTAGAAAAAACATATTGGCCTTGCCCAACACTGGATGTAGACTACATATGACAGTTCTGACATGCCAAGAAAGATTGTCTAATGGTATAATAGTGGTACAATTATAATGCAACTTATCTCTTTCTGATTATAAGGGAGGTCTTCCCTACAGGTGAGAATTTTGTGTCTTCTATTGTGATTCTTGTCAGAAGTCCATAGATAAGGCTACCATAGGGACCTAGGCTACAAGTTTCTATTTTCATTTTTTAAAATGAGTAAAGTATCATTTTTTTGTCTGAATATTTATGTGTATACTCATAGTCTTATGTTGTTCTCAGTTTTGTTCAGAGATGATTGTGTGTGTGTGTGTGTGTGTGTGTGTGTGTGTGTGTTGGCAGTAGTTAATAGAGAGATTTGTAATGGATCAAATGCTAAGGATGAGGCTGATCCTTAGTCCTAAATGGGACATGTGTATTAACTCTCCCACTGCTACTACCATCAAATCTCGGAGAATGAGTGTAAAATTCACAGGATAGAGAGGAGAGATGTGAAATTCTGTCTTCTGGACAAGTGATATTGCTATTGCATGAGACCTGTATAAGATCAAGTCATTGCAAATTCCTGCATAATTGGTAGGTGATCACCAGACCTTATGCCCTATTGAGAAACCATGAGTAGTAGATAACATCTCTTCTTTATTTTGGAGAGTGGCCAGTGGTAGATTTCCCATGTTCTGGTAATGGTTCTTTAACCATTCATATATAGGCGACATTAACTGAACTTACTTGCTTATCATATTGAAAAATAAATTTTGGAAGCAGTGTATTGAAGTGGCAGGAGTTGGAAAGGGGTGAAATTGGGATAGATATATGTGGGAGGAGCTAAGGTGGGAGGAGTAAGGAGAGGAAGAGGAAATGGAAGAGGAAGAGCTAGAGAGAGCAGAGAGGTAGGAGAATGAAGAGCCATGCAGGTATGGAGAGAAGTCCTGGGTAACAACTTATTTTAGGGTAGTTCATTGGCAAACACCTCTAATTGTATGGGCATATTGTTATTGAGCATTTCAAACATATAAAGCCTTTGATTAATATTTAAGCATTAGAGTCTCATTTTCTTACTGGACCCACGTGGATGCTGGGATGGTCTGGGCACTGCCCAGCCTTGTGGAGACAGCGTGGAAGTTTGGCAGAGCCATCTTCCACACTGGCGTCTCGTGGGTGGCAGGGCTGGTATTTCTGGCTGGCTGTTTCTAGCTGTGGTGCATATGTGGCCTCTGGCCAAGGAACATGGCAGCTGAGCAAGGCAGACCCGTAGCAGCTTAGATAGTCGGCTTGACCAGCAGATCTTTTGAATAATTACTTCAACAGATATAATCATATTTTAAAAAAACCCACAAAATACCAATGACAACAACAAAACAAACAAACAAGTAAACAAAATCCAAAAACTTATCCAAGGCCTGAATTTCTTGCACCTTAAAGAAGAGTTTCCAATTAATTAGAAGATAAAGATAACCATGACCTATATCAATGTGGTTAGATTGGCAGATGTTTTATGGTTCTAAGAGCATGAGGCTCATTCAGCTTTCATGTGCTGTAGGTTATCTGTGAGATATCCTGATGCGCAGAGGCAAAACAATTCCACTGAAAACTAACTACTTCCTTGAAAATTAATCCTGATTTAATCTATCAGATGAAACCTGTTCTGCTCATTTAGTGATCTTGGATATTGGGTAAACTTGGGCATTTTCTCATTCTCCGTCCATTGAGAATGGTCAGATTTTTATCATACATTGTCTTTAAAATGATATTCTTCAAACAAATCCAAGAAATATTCAATTTGAGGTATTGATTTAAGAAACAATTATGGACTTCTCTCAATCTCTCTCTTTTTGATTATTTTGTTGTTGTTGTTGAGGTGGTGATGGTGTTTGTATCTGCGTGCATATATGCATTTGAGTGTAATGACTGTGGAAATCAAGAATAGGAATAGGATTCCATGGAGCTGAAATTAAAGGTGGCTTTGAGCCTCAGGACATAGGTATCAGAAAACAAACTTGGGTCCTTCGGAAGAGCAGGGAATGCTCTTAACTGCAAAATCATTCCTATAGCCTACATTGCTTTTCTCTAATTGTGAGCAAATTGTCACTGTACATGGTCAGTTCCTCAGCACTCTAACAAGAACAAAGGTATATTAACAAAGAATCAAAAGAAATTCAATTAGATTTTACTCTGTCTCTGTCTATCTCTGTGTTAGATAAATGATAGGTAGATAGATAGATAGATAGATAGATAGATAGATAGATAGATAGATAGAAATAGAGAGATAAAGAAATAGGGAGACAGAGTGAGACATTCTCTGTATGCTTGTGTTTTTGTTTTGTTTTTCTTTTTTCACTGGAAAATAATGACTATGCATAGGTCAAGATAGAATAATGAATGAGATGTTTACTTCTCTCTCTATTAATCCTTTAAAAGTACAGGCTACATTGTCTCTTTAAAATAATATTGTATAGTATATGGGACATAGATCCTAAAAAGAAGGTAGAGTCAGTAAAGCAATGCAAGTTACGTAAATGTTTTAACAGATGAAGCAAAAGAGAGTGGAGAGTGATCCGCTGGCAGGAAGAGGAAAGCAGGAACTTCGCAGGTTAGCTGAGGGAGTTCTTCCTCTCTTTATTCTGGTAGTGGATGAAAACAAGGGGATTAATTAAGAATCTGTGCAGAACAACATGCTTCCTATTCATCTCACACAGCCTTGGCTGACTGAGGAAAGGAGCTGGATAATTACCCTCAGGATAGAAACACATACATACAACAGGGGTGTTCTCCTAAACACAGAAGTATCTTGAGAGAAAGAGAGAAGCTAATGTGAGGGTTAGCAGAAAAACTAAAGTCTTCACTTATATATTAGTGCTTCACTAACTATGCCATAGGCTCAGATGCACACATACACACATACACACATACACACACACACACACACACACACACACATGCAAATGCACAGGGACACACACATATACACACATATCACAACTCACCTTCATAAATTATCACTATAAGTGTTGTTACTTGTGTAGCATGCTTCTAGTTTTCCTACTGATTTTTCTTGTTTAAAATGAATTTATTTTCATAGAATATTTGATACAAACTAACAAATGTAACACACAGAAACAAGATTCAACAAATTTCTTCACAGGAACATGAAGTTAGAACATGACGATTGGTGTTACATCTTGCTCTTCTATGCCATAATGTTAACACAATTATAAATTTTGGAATCATGTTTTACTTTTCTCAATTGCCTTGCTATTTTACTAGCAACATGAATATATTGAGAATCTTCCATAGCTTACATCACTCAACATATTCTTTATTATACTTTGTAAAGTTCAGTTATACTCATGCTCCATTTTTAATTAGGGTATTTATCTGACCTATAGTATTAAATATTTAAATATGTCATGTTATTAGTAGGCAGGATGAGCATTCATCATATTGGAGACTTTTGTTATACTTCTGGTGGTTAATTCATCTGTACAAATCCCTGGATATATTTGTCTACATCCGAGGTACAAGAGAGTGTTCATCATATAAGACAAATGAACCTCTTTCTCCCTGAAGCTTTCAAATGCCAGTAGCTCCTCAACTAGTGGTAGGATTTTGTACCCACCTTCCTCCCTCTTTTTGGAATTCTCTCTTTTTAAACTTGTTCTAGTTTGAGCATGCTTCCTTAATCATTATTAGCTCATATGTGCAACTGCCGCAGTGTGTCTGGAAAACACTATTTTCTTGATGTTACCGAATATTTCTGGATCTCTCTTAAATACTTTCATCCCTTTTTCTTCAAATATCTCTGAGCCTTGTGGGAATGCATATAATATATATGTCCCATTTGGGGTGAAGTAGTCTACAGACTGTTATTTCCAATTTAGGATCTCGGCATTATATGCCATCTACCAATGAGAACTGAAAGATATTCTGACCTATGGATGTAGCAATAAGTCACTAGGAGTAATTTCAATACTTTGTCTATTTAGTAGAATAATATTATTGGGTTCTTCCCTAGGGCCTATGACTAACCAGATACAGGTTTTTGGCTCCTTTAACAGTGGGTAAGTGGTTTTTTTGTTTTTAATCTGGGTAAGTGTTCCATATCATGGATATGACCTTGGATTTAAGAAGAAGGTGATTAGTTAATCCTGTAACATTCACAACACTATTGCATCAGTTTATATGTCTTGTCAAACCAGTGTAATCATATTTTTGGTGCTGACTAGAGATTTAAAGAAGGCATAATAACATGGTGAGTTAGACATAATTTGTGTGTTTTAAGTTTCAATATTTTAAATTAAAAGTTCATTACATAAGATATAAGCTGATCATATTCTTCCCCTGCTTCCAATATCCTTACTCCCTTACCCACCAAATTTTATGTTCTTTTTATCTTAAAACAAAACAAAACAAACAAGAAGAAATATAAAGCAAACAACACACACACACACACACACACACACACACACTCACAAAGCAAACAAAACTAAACAAAAAGCCAAAAAGCCAAAAAGTATGGAGTACATTTTGCGTTTGCCAACTACTACTAGGCATGGAACCTCCTTTAGTGTGTAGTTAATACACTAAATCAAACTTCATTGGAGAAAAATTAATATTCAGTTTCTTAGCGGGTATCAATTGCAAATGACTTGTTGGTTAGGAATGGGACTTTGTTTCCATTCAGGTCTTAGCTCTATCTCATGGAGCGGGCCCAGAATCCAATCAAGTGGTGGCTAATTCTGAAACATTTGTGCTACTGTTGCATCATGGTATCTTGGAGGTAGGTTACTGTTGAAGGTAGCAGGATGTGTAAGGAGATGATATTCTTGATGACACTTTTCCTCTGGTTGCATGCAAGCAAATTGCCAGCACCATGGATGCTAGTCAGTAAGCATGAAATATGCTGCAGGACAGCAGCATGATTTATCCACATTTGGTGATATAAATGTTGTCTTAAGCAATAGACTGAATAATTACCTATAAAAAGTCATAGTTTTATTAATGACAGTGTTTCTGACACACTATGGAAGGAGGCTAGATTCATTCAATCATTTTATAGAAAATAAATCTAAGACAAAAAGAACCTAAATTACATACCCACCCAATAACATCATGGTAAATAGTAGTAAATACGTGGTAACTAACATTAAAATCTAGCTAGGTAACCGTACAACAATATCAACCAACCAGATTCCCCAGAGCTCCCAGGGACAAAACCACCAACCAAAGAGTACACATGGAGGGACCCTTGGCTCCAGCCATATATGTAGCAGAGGGTGGCCTTGTCTGGGATCAATGGGAGAAGAGACCCTTGGTCCTGTGAAGGCTCGATGCCCCGTGTAGGGGAATGCATAGGCTGGAAGGTGGGAATGGGTGGAGGAACACCCTTATAGAAGCAGGGGGTTCCTCATGGGCGTTGGGGGTGGACCGGGAAAGGGGATAGCATTTGAAATGTAAATAAAGTATCCAAAAAATTAATACTTAAAAGAATCCTGATACAGAGAGTGTGAAATACTTTCAAAATCATATTGCATTATCTTCTGCTGAAATAAAATCTAAAATAGGATGCATCATATACTTGCATGATATAATGTGTTAATACAATTGCAATATCTTTTACCTACTCACATATTTACTACTTAATTACTAAGCCTTTTCATTTGATACTATTCTAAAGAATATGCCAAAATAACACTAAGAAAAATAGTTGCTATAATTTTGCATTATATTTTAGAATAAATAATAAAGTATTAGATGTGCTGAAATCTATAAACATATATCAAGATTTTAAGACATATTTGCTCCCTTCACATTGAGGTAGTACTGAAATTAGTCCTTTGCAGCAAGAAGCCTTTCCCCGGTGTCATCAGTTTTCATTTGCATTTAGAAAAGAAGTGGCATGCAGAGTATTTGGAAAAAATAGTTTCTCTAAGATGAATATAAACTAAATGTTAAAAAACCTTTTAAAAAGTAAACTGCATTGTAGAAAATAGAGATTCATGCTAATTCATTCTGATCCCAAAATATTTCTGTTACCGTTTGATAGGCACTGTAAGATGAGCAAAGTTAATAATCACCAATAAAGAGTCATTGTTTTATTGGTGGATCATTTCTGGCATAGTACGGAAATGAGTACCATATTGCTCTAAAGCAGTCAAGGTGTGGTTATAATCACGGACATCACAGTGTGTAGCTCCAGCTTCATCCACAGGAAAGAACGGCTTGAGCTAAGACAAACTAGCTTCAGTATTTGGTGGTCCTTAGTTGGTGAGGATTAAGAAGAAATTAACAACTTTGTCTCTACCCAAACCCTCCATCCTAACAACTACTCGCCTAAGGTTATTACTTTTCTTTTTTTTTTTTGACCAAAATATTTTCTTTGTTTTCTTTTTGTTATATATAATTTATTTTTTCTCAAATCGTAATTCATTCACACAGGGGTTATAAACACAGAAAGGCAGGATGTGGGGAAGGGAATGACACTGGAGTGTGGGTGATCAGGGGGAATACAGATATCATCAGAACCGGGTATCGGCTGTTTGAAGGTTCAGGGGACAAGTCACTATGACTCTGCCTATGACTGGCTTGGCCTTATCTAAGTTGGTATTGTCTGCCAAGGCTACCTATTTACAAGGTCTATGACTACTCAGGCTTGTAAATTTCCACAAAAGCTGCCTGTTTACATTAGCTTATAGCCATCTGTTTCAATGTTTTTCCACTGACACCCAAGACTTGGTGTTAGTATGCATGTATGACAGGCCTATTGCTTATTTTAGGCCTATGGCTGATTTTAGGCCTTCAGTGTGTAAGCAGGGCTGCCCCTGACATCTCCTCCCTTCTCTAAGTATAGAAGGGCTGTGGCAATTCTAAACTTGTGAAGGCGGGGATAGAGGCCTGACCTCCAGTATTTGAAGGGGACCTTGTAATAGCTCCAGTCCCTCTGTTGTTGTCCAGTGAGGCATGAGGGCCATACCTGTCCCGATGTCTTTTTCCTGGAGAGGGGATACTTTTGACATCAACCCCTATGCAGTCAGGCTTGTCCCTCAGGGAACCCAGATAGTTATTTTTATCTTTTATTTATATTCCCTTGCAGTGCTTAGCCTCACAGCCTAAGCAAGAATTCAGATCGCCTGACAGAGGGGGTTCTGGGACTTTTCTAAGGGCTTATGGAAAGTGGATTTGAGAAAGCTAACCTTGGCTCAAGCACTAGTTTCAGTCAAAAAAAACCAGACATAGGTTGTGAGTGTAAAAAAAAAATGTTATTTGGTTTCATATGGAAATATTTCCTTTGTTATAAAATCTTTCAGTTAGTGTTTTACTTTAGAGTAAAGGCTAATTGAAGATTTGAATTTTTAATTTATTTTTCTTAATAATAGAGAGGAAACTCTGGAGCATGCATATTCTGCACATGCACTCTACCATTGAGGTGCATCCTCAGCCTAAGTTAGACATTGACAGAGTTTTTTTTTAAAAAAAGTTGAAGTGATATTGCATTTTGACATATTTTGTAATGTTTGTTGGAAATATAGAGGCATAGCTGCTACAGGCTTTGATGAGAATGTCACAGTGGTCACCCCACTAAGCATCGCACGTACAACATCTCATAAAGCTCTCACTACAACAATGGTGGACATTAGATACAACAAACATTTAGAAACAGAATATGAGGCTTTAGAGTTACTGAGAAGAGGCCAAATGTTCCCAATGCACTGTGGGAATGAAATTCTTAAACACACACACACACATACACACACACACTCACACACACACACACACACACAAGCACACTTCCTATCTCTATTAATTTTGTCTATACATACATGTGTAGTACACATGGAGCTATTGGGACTCACATTGATTCTGAGAAGCCTGCAATGCAGAGCAAAACTTCGCAATGTTCAGTGAAGTGCAGTATTGAGCAATACTAAATTTGTAAGATGTGACAAGAAAATAAATAATATAGACATATCAAACAGGGGAAGAATCATATACTGGATTAAATACAATTAGTAGAAACAGATACAGAAGTGGATTTCTTGATGGAATTACTAGATCATATCAGGCGAAGAGATATTGCAAGTGTGTTTCATATGCTTATAAAGGAAACATATGAATAAAAGGAGAGAAATTAAAATATAAAAAAGATGAAATTGTAATTTCAAGAGTTGAATGGATGCAGTGTTTGAATTTTAATATAAATGGGCATTAAAACAAATCAGATACAGCATAATATTAAGAGAATTGTTGATACAGTGATTTTAATGATTTCAAACTGAACACAGATAACCAAAATAAAAGTGGCAAAAAGAAATGTCAGTTTGTGGATGTGGAACAATAAATATCTAAAAAGGAGTAAGAGAGTATCTTGGTTTTGGAAGAGAGGTACTAATGCCTAGTTTTGTGCATCTATCTATCTATCTATCTATCTATCTATCTATCTATCTATCATCTATCATCTATCTACATACCATTTATCTCTGTTTGTCTGTCTGTCTGTCAGTCTACTATCTTTATTATCTATTTACAATCTGTTTATGTCACTATAAATACATCATTTCTTTCTGACTGTCCATCTGGCTATTCCTCCATCACTTTGAGGTAGAGATTACAAGTCTCTGAAGTTTGGTGGGGGAAAGAACATAAATAATCCATGTTAACATGAAAGTTAATCTCAGAATCTTAATCTCAGAATACAGCAATCAAAGACACTGCAGAATTTCATGATCACAAGTGTAATGTGAAGTTATATGTATTTAAATCTCAACTACCAGAAATATATCTGGAAAAACTTTGAGATCCCAAAGGAATCTCTAAAGCATAAACGAACATCATCCTAGAGATACTCGAGTTTATGAGAAAGTCTTCCTCTATGTGCTGAGGAACTGGTGGCCATGTACATGGAACTATGAAGCCTGTCACATCATAGTATGCAAAAAAAGCTCCAGCCATTATATTGACAGAGCAGACTGATTGGGAAAGGTGGCAATGGCAGGACAGACAGGCATGATTTAAAGAACTCAAAATTCATGAGACAGGGACAGCAGCTGTGGAAGCTTCATTAACATCACCATTTAGAAGAAACTCATGCAAACCATGGTCAAGAGTTGTGCTAACAGCAAAAGTAAATTATGAGTAGAGACAGACAGAAACAACAAACAAACAGCCATCAGGTAATCACTCACAAGTCATTCGTTTCAGAGTTCCTCATTTGAGTGTAAAATATGAAGTATCATGAAATCTTAGATTTCATTGCTTTCATTAACTATGCCAACTGGCTTCTTCCCAGTTTATATCCACAATCTAGCTGATGGCAAGTTGTACTTAGGAAATCTTTCTTACACACACAGTTTAATACACACATTTTCTTACATCAATTTGGCTTCTTATGTCACTGTAATCTCTTTTTATAATTATTTCTTGAAACTCCAGCAACCGGTGGACACTTATTTTTCTATCCCTATATATTGCTCAAAAATTCTTTGTATGGCACTCAGCATTGAAGCACTCAATACTCTTTGAGAGAACAATTTCTGTCAGTTTTCCCTACATTTTTTTCAAGCCTCCCCATAGTAGTAATTATCAGATTCATTTGCTGGACAGAGGAGTCTGCATGCTTTGTTACTCTGGGAAGGGTATGAAAGAGTCATGCTCTTATGGAATTTTCATTCCTTTCTCCTTCAAAGAAGACTGGAGTTCTAATTTTTTTTCAAATATTAAACTCAAAAGCAGGCAATGCTCCACAAGGGAATTTCTGCTATTGTCCAAATTCCCTGAAGTCTCTAGGTAAAGAAATCACTCTGAATCAGAAGATTATTCAGGACATCCAATTCTATCTGACTATTTTATCCTTCTAATAGCTACTATATATAACTCACCACATCATTAGCTATAAGATTATGGATGAAAATGTTCATCATATCCATCAACCAGAATGTACTACATAAATCTCTGGGATTGATTTAAAATCCAAGTGAGAAAGTAAGTGCTTTCTCATGGGATGCTTCACTGTTTTAAAAATCCAGCAACATAGTAGTTGTGTTTTGTCTCTTCCACAAAATAAAGGACCTACTAGCAAAAGCCCACAATACTCTCATTGACAGGTTTTTTTAATGTTAGTGTGCCAATACTCTGTTTTCCAAAAGTTTATTTTAACATTTCTATTTCTGAATTTTTACTGTTTCTCTTTTTGTTGCAACTTTGAGTCCTCCAAGAAGAGACAAAGTAACACAAATGTGGTTTTAATTCAGATTACTACAACTGAGACTTCTGCCTTATCAGTGATGATGTTGACTCTTGAGGAATCAAAACACAGGGCTTGGCAATGCTCATTTCATAGAACTCATAGTGGCATAAAGAAACTATGAACAGAAATTAAAAATTACAAGATACTATTTGAGTTATGTTCAAAATTCTTTTGGAGTTAGTGTAGCTTACAGACAGTGTAGCTAATTTGATTCCATGTGGCTGTGATAAAAGGTTATTCAAAGACAATAGGGGAAGTCAAGTTTTATTTTGTTTACAAGCACTTGTATAATTCAGCACCCTTCGCGCAGGGACGGCATCTTCCACAGTGTGTTGGGTCCTCTCACATCAATTATAAATCAAAAATTCTTTGCAGGCTTACCTACAGTCATACTGACAAAAGCCTAACCAAAACCACTATTATAGATGTATCACCTATAATTATGGATGTATCACCTGTGGATAAAAAAGCTGTTAACTTATTAGCTTAGGCAGGAAATAACAGGTGGGAATTCTAGCAGAGAGGTGGGAGGGAGGATTCTGGGAGAATCAGATGATGGATTTGCCCCCAATTGTTCATAAATGATTTAATCTCAGAGTTATCATTTCTGGAACATGTGAACAGGTGGAAAGCTTGCAGTTACAAATGGTACCCAGTATCAGTCATTTAATCAAAGCTTAGAAGTCCTGGGTAAAAAGTGCAAATATACATTTTCCAGGATGAGACACAGTTTCCTAGCTATACAGAAGGCTAAATAAATCCTTTCAAAAGAGAGCAAGCAGAGGTCTGTGTCAGCCGGGGATAGCACCTCAGGCATGCCTCACAGGCAAAAATCTTTCCAGAGGTGGGGCAGATAGGTCAGGCATCAAGCTGGTCCTCATGGGTAGGAGATTCCATTCTCATGGAAAGGAAAACTGCAGCTCCAGCTTAGAACTAACAAAATAGCCAGTTAGACATGTAGTTGGCCTGAGGAGGCTGCAGATGCATATTAGGACAAAAGGAAGGCTTTCCCAGAGCTGCAGTGGAACTGAAAAACCTAAAAATTCTTAACTGATAAGGAATTAATTTTGAAACAATAAAAGAGGGAAAACACTGCATATAAAAAATAATAGTAAGAAATATTTCCTTTGAAAATAAGAAAGTTATGTCCTTAAGAAGAAAGGTAGCTATTAAAAGAAAACTGTAAAATGTAATGCCACAAGGCATCTGGATCCCATAGGATTATGTTTCAATTATCAGTATACAAATAATTGTTTTTCAATAATGATTACAATTTTATGTATCTTTTAAAAGAGAGATTAGAATAAAACAGACTTAGATAAGGAGTGGACTGAAGGGCAGAATGCTACATTGAAAGGCCACAGAACAGAAGTTAGAGGATTCTTTAAATCAGAATAAAGAACTTTAAGATGAATCTAATCTAGAATCTAAAATAACAGTAAAAATGGTAGTTCTAGATAAGAGAACTCCGCAAAACTTGATAAATTAGAATATCAACCCATAGAGATGCTATATATTGAATTAAAAATGAAAATTATGTTTAAGTGTACCTTAGAGCAATGCCATAAAATAGATTATGCTTTGTGGTGTATAGCTTTAAGAATTAAGATATATGAACATGTTGATACACTATACAATTAATACATACTCAGAATTCCAATCGGATTCTCCCTTAAGTTCTGAGATTGATTCTGAGATTGTGCATTTATTAAGGATGTTGCCTATCTTGGAGATACATTTGCAGATTAATGCTGAAGATGATCAGGTATTTGTATCCATAAGAATACAACCATATTTTAAACATTATGGCATGGAATCTGTGGAAGACAATGTATCTTATAATCGTACAGATCAATCAATTACAAAAAGATCCAGCAGGACTTTAAAAGAAATGCTCATAGAACACAAGGGTGATATAAGATATTCCAGAGATGAATTACATAATGCTTTATAAACTTTATACTTCTTAAATGTCAATGAGACAGATAACACAACTGCAGAAATACACGGGATTATGGAAAAACACCTGAACTAAATTAGACTGTTTATATTATGAATGTTGTATCTTTAGAATGGAGAGAAGGAAACATGTTGCATTGGGGAAGAGATTTTGCCTGTTTGGGGGATGGGGTAAGGCAAATGATTCCATCACATTCCACACATATGTTGTTGCAGAAAGATATATTACTTGTGAAGGTTTATATGTTTACAGGCACCAACTAAGTTAAAATGGCCCTGACTATGTCTCACCAGATGGGTTAGAAAATTAGGGTACATTCTCCAGGGTTGCCAAACACATATGGTTATAGTCTCACTGGTAGTTTTCATAATTGGTATTATTGTATATAATTTATTATTTTAAGAGAAAGAGCCTTTTGTTGCACTAAAATGGGAGAAATGTAGAAAGAATCTCTCATATACTCTATGGATGCTTCACCTGTCAATAAAAATGCTGTTGACTCTTTAGTTTAAGCAGGAAATAGTAGTTGGGAATTCTTGCAGAGAGAGAGAAATTCTAGGATAGAGTCAGGGATGAGAAGTGATTTACTTCAAACTTAGCAGAAACAGATACGTGAAAAAGAGAAAGAGTCAACCAATCATGTGGCACTCATAAAGCAGAATAATTGGATTAATTATGAATTAGTCAGGAAATGAGCCAAAGCTTGTGGCCTAGGCATTTATTTGTATATAATTACATCTCAGGGTTATCATTTCAGGAACAAGGACATGAGTGAAAAAGTTGAGAGTTACAAAGGATAAGTTTTAATTTTGTAGATGTAAAACGTTCAGAAATGTATTTCTTAAAGGATATGCTCTATAGAGAGATATTTGCTGATAATATTGGACAATTTTTAAATAATGGATAGAAAATTGGGTGATATTTGCACATGCCTTCAATCCTAGCACTCAGGAGACAGAACCCAGCAGATCTCTGAAATATAGCTCAGCTAATTCTACAAAGTGAGTTCCAGGACAGCTAGAGATATTTGTCTTGGAAGCCAAAAATCAAAATCAAATTAAAAGGTAGGTATACACACACATGCACGCACACACACACACACACACACACACATTATATATATATATATAATATGTGTGTTAAGTTAAGTAATAGATTAAGTAAGTTAAGAATAGATTAAGCATTGCAAAATACAATCAAGAATCAAGTGAAAAGAAGAAACCAATGAAAGGGGCCCAAGTCAATTATTTGTTTAACATTTACTATTTTCAGAATGAAGTTGAAACCTTGGAATAGAATGTAGTTTGATAGACATGTCAAAACGATAGATAATAAGGTCAGAGGAACTTTTCCATCTTTGTCCATACAGCTGAGTGTGGTGATATACACTTGTAATTTCTGTACTGAGAGAGGGAATTAGGTAACTTTAAGCCTTCCTGAGACTGTATGTGTGTTTGAGGCCAGTCTGGGCAGTACACCAAGGACTTGTCTTAAACATGTTTTAAAATACCAGAGTTTAACTTGAGCCTGAAGTTCCCCTATGGTTTAGGTGGTAGCTTCGTAATATGTCTATTAGCCTAAAATGAAATACATATTTTTAGGTATTCTTCTGCTATTTTAATAATATGCTTGTCTTATGTTCTTACTTATAAACGAGTATTCTGGTGAAGATTTAGAGAGAGAAGTGGAACATCCAGCACAAGCTAGACTACACAGGCTAAGACTGATGCCTCACGGTATCACTGTGATACAACGTTCTAATTTTTTATTGTTTATACAGCCCCTTGCTTAGTGTGGGTGTTCACATCTTATTAATTTTAATTAATATGATGACCAAATGTATTTTATATTCATATATTGTCCATTTTGGGCATCACTAGTGAGTAGATTTAGAAAAATGAGAGGGTTGTAGAGAAGGGTACTTCATTTTTAAAAACAAAAGTGTAGTGCATGAGAGTCCAAAGAAATGTTAACATCTGTATAGGAAGAAAAACCTTTAGTACTTCACACTTGTGTTTGTGAACTTAAGGGTAAAAAAAAAAAAACCTATAAGTATAAATATTATTACCTACAGCTGTGGAATGTCGCCTCTGAAATGCTAACATTGCCCATGTGATCCTAATTAAGAGGGAAGATATTTAAGAAGAGATTTAGCTATTGTAGCTCTGCCTAGTATATTGATAGGATTAATGGCCACCAGTTGGAGTCTGACATTCATACAGTATTGGTTGGTCTGTCATATGAGGATGTATATTCTTTCCCTCTAGAGCAGTGATTCCAAACCTTAAGAATGCTGCAACCCTTTAATATAGTTCCTCATATTGTGGTAACCCTGAACAATAAAATTATTTCACTGCTACTTCATAACTATAATTTTTGCTACTGTTATGAAGGCTAAAGTAAAGATCTGATTTAAAGAATATCTATCTGATATACAACTTCTGTGAAAAGGTCCTTTGACGCCCAAAGGGGTTGCTACCACAGGTCAAGAACAGCTGGTCTAGAGATCAAATGGGGAAGCAAATTAGCCTTCATCAGACAACTCAACATATCAACACTTTCCTCTTGGAATTCCCAGCCTCTAAAACCAAGAGGAAACATTCCAATTTTTGTAAATTACTCTAGGATACTTTTTTATCATAGCATAAAGCATACTATGAGAGCTGAAACCAGATCCATAGAGTTGTTCCTTCCTGATAGAATAGAAAATTTAAACCACGTCTCTCCTCTGAAAAAATATTAATCCTTCAATTGTCATAGCTAAGAATGTTTCAAGTAACCTCAGTGATAGGTGCAGGATAATAGCAAAGAATTATTTTCTGTGACGTGGTGTCTAAATCTGATGCAATCTGATTAAAGATCATTGAGACAGAGCGGATTTGAGGTTTTGGGCCTGAAGCATTATGTACAAGCAAGTACAAATGAGCACACTCACATATTATTGTAAAATAAAGCTAAAATTTCTAAAGAATATATGTCCTAATACAGCTGTCTGTTAATTCTTTTAAGAAAGACATGGTAAAAAATGTTATTTTGTATTGTTTTAAAGAAACCAAGCATTAGTTATTATGTTAATGGATAAACTTCTACCACATGTGTAGAATCATATTCAAACTAACTACTATATAAAGATTTTAGAAGATATAATAATAAATGACAAGTTAGTGAAGATATTGGATCATAATGTAAAAGCTATTTCATGTTTTCTGGACTCAGTTTAAAAATATTCATTTGGACTTCCTTTCAGTAAGGAAATGGATAGTTGTCTTTACTGAGATTTTTCCTCCCAGAATCTCTAGTGAGTCATTAAAGAAGGATTTTGCACTGCCAAATTCTCACTGTATATTTTACTTAATTACTTAATTCGCTTTCAGTCACCGGATGTCAACTCATTATCTTTGAGGAGTGCTGCCATCCTCTGCATAATTGGAAAGAGACCCACTCCTGCATTCCTTTATCATTTTATATACATTTTTATAACAGCACAGTGAAGTTAATTCTGGAATGTTAATTATTCTTCATTATGTCTTAAATTCATTAAATTATCTGTTCTTAATGAAAGGATACCTTTGCACATATGTAGTCGTGTAATAGTTTGTTAATTCATGCCATATTCCCTATGAAAGGACAGATACTTGTCAAATAATTTTATTATTTGAGTTTTTATCCCACCTTTTACCTTTTTAAGAGTCTGTTGACTCTCTAAAGTCACAAGTTCATCAACCCCAAAGTGACAACATTTGTGACCATACAGTTTTACAGAGAGCTTAAATCTAGACTAGTTTTACTTTCTGTGATTATTCGTCTGATCTACATACAGTGTTCCTTTGAAAATCATTGAGAACCTTCAATGTAATAAATTTAGTGATTAAAGCTTACTGTAACCCACTAGTGACCTATTTTACTAGCAACAGGATTGCATTCTTGCTATTCTTCTCATATCAATAAATTGAATGCTGCTAATCCCAGGAAGATTCTACTCTTTATGAATATGATCAATAGGTCATCAAGATGTTATCTTTCATTAAAATATAGAGTCTATGGACCAAAGTAGGAAGTGTGAGGCATTCCCTTTCCTGTTGTTGAATTAGTGTAGTTAACTGTCTGAGGATCTGGCAAGCATAAAATTCTTACAGTATGCGATACAGATCCATTATCCACAGTGCTAGTCATTGGTCAGGATTATGTACCTTGTGAAGATGGTGATTTACTTTATATTTCTTAGACTTTCTGACTTTAGTTGTCCCATAAAGGTGCTTTTACAAAAGAGGTTGCTAACTCCATAATTCTCAGTTCCATTGTTTTTGTCAGTCCTTGGTTAATGAAGAGGTGTGTAAAGAAGTGCAGTTCAAGCTGGGTTTCAGATTGACATTTGCCTCACCTTTCCATGATTGTTGTCTTTAACCATAGAAAACTAATTTAAGAAAGAAAAACATCTATTTGGAGATGTGTATTTAAATACCAGTTCTTTCCCATATGGCTCACCTTGAATTTTTCGCTTAACTACTTTCAGCTTCATTTTCTTCACTGGAGACTGCTGACAATAATATCATTGCCATAGTGGTTTAGAGATAGGAAACAAAGGAGTTCTCTTATTTACATTTCTGACTTTTCATGTCTATTATCTTGGCATTTACATTAATTTTATGGGATAATTATATCAAGACTATCTTCAAACACATCAAATGCATCCATTACTTGGTTTCTTCCTAAGATCTCTGTCACTATCATCTTGATTATCTTTTCTTGCAAGGTTAGTGAGACAGAGTCAAACATTTTTCTTATTTTAGATTTTTGCTTACGTTTAGTTAGTTTATCAATAAAAAATGATCATGTCAGGATACATTTTCACACATCTGTTTTTTAATTCTTTAGAATCTATGTTTTAAAGGTTCTTCTTGAACTTCTGAATTAAATTAATCATCCTCCTTCAGTTTCCCCAGAAGCTGGTACTTTCACTATCTCTCACTACATTTGGCAAATTTTTGCATTTTATTGCTGTAACATTGTCTTCAAAGTTCTGCATATTTTGATAGGTCTTTATATCTGGGATTTTCCCTAATTATCTTATGTAATTTTTTTTATTATATGGCCTAAGTATGCCCCTTTTTTGCTGTATATTTTTGCATACATTCATCAAAACCTTCCATTTGCATCTTTTATGTATTTGCTGTTTATCTTTCCTCAGTATCTACAACTTTCTAGCCACCATTTCAGGCTTCATTTAAGGAATTACTGTATTATTGTAGTATAGCGTTCTTCATGGGTATCAAATGGCTTCTTGCAACAACCACTTAAAAGAAAATCATCTTCCTTCTTCCATGTTCATCTTTTTATTTTTAATCTGGTATTTGATTCTTCCCATACTTAAGTATCCAGAAAAATTCTTCAGTTGAGACTATGTATTCAGATGATTTTAATTTGTGGCAAGTTGGCATAAATACCAACCATCATAAAAATGAACTGTAATATTGCTAAAATAATTTTATTTAGCACTCTAATGTATAGCTAGAGATAAAATTGTTTTTACTACTATGAATAAATTTTAAAAGTACAAAACATGTCATCCCTGTAGCCAACACTTCTTACACACACACACAGACACACACACACAGAGACACACAGAGACACACACAGACACACACACACAGACACACACAGACACAGACACACACACACAGACACACACACAGACACACACACACACACACACACAGTTTTTAGATGACAAGTAATAAATTTATTATCTGATTGGAATATGACTTAGAAAAAATTTTGCCAAAAAGATAATCTTGGAAAACTATAAAATTATATAAATATTAAAATATATTAGAATATCTATTTGCCTGTTCATAGAAAAAATGAAAATCATTTAATAGCAGAAAATAAATTTACATGTATATATGTATATGATTATATGACTTATATGCATAAAGTGTCATGTTACTTATTCTGTAATTAATCACACATTTTAACACTATTAATTTATGTTGTATGTATGTTCATATAAGTTTTCATACTTTGTTCTCATAGTATTACCTGGCTGTAAAATAAATAAGTAAAAAAGTTTATTAATTAAGAATTTAGAATTTAATATAAGAATTTAGTACTATTCATCTTTAACCATAAAAATTAAAAGCAAGTATGTAAAAGACTCATAAGTTACAGATCATTTAAAATAGGCTAAGTATTTTTCTGTTTTTGGCTTATGATCAAGTAGTCATCATATGATTCTCAGTTAATACTGTGTCTGCATTATAATCTATCATTTGATTTGGTTGTTTTTGGTTATTCAAAAGGATATTGAGAATTAAGTGCATGCCCTGTGCTGAACTACATGCTCAGGGACAGGCAATTTGGATGGTTTGACTTCGGGAATGAATGGCAGCTGTGTCAAGCATTTCTGTTTAAATTTTCAGTGCTTCCATACTTCTCTTTTTTTCCTGTAAGTCAATTTTTTCTATGTAGTCATAAATACAATTAATATAGTTATGCTTTTCTGAAAAAGATGTGTTAATAAAAATGTTTACATGATCAAGAAGTTTTGCATAACAGGCTTTGGTAAATAACATGTGCATAATAGTTTAGCCATTTGTGAATCATTTATTCTTTTCTTATAAGAACAGTTTAATGTACACAAAGCTACACAGTGGAATACTATGCACCAATTAAAAATGTAGATATTATGAAATTTAGATACATTAGCTTCTTGCGAGTTGGCTTCCTGGTTGATGTCTGCTCCACATGTGCTTCAGTGGTCAATCAGATCATTGGTTTTTACTAAAATTTGAACTTGGCTTTTGGCCTCCTTTATCAAAGTTCTGAATAATTCCCATTTTCTTGTAACTGTGGTGCCCTGTATCCTCTAATATTGTTAGCTAGCATTTTCTTATGTTCTCCACTTGTATTTTTATTAGCCAACAAGATGCAGACTGAATGGGTTAACATTTTATTAAATGAAGAGGAAAAAGAGAAACTTCCAAGCTTTTTTTCTCTATGCACAAGTTTGATTTTCTCTAATTCCAGTCACTTATTTCTATCATTCTTTAATTTTGATCACATTACTTCTATATTTCTCTAACTCTAAAAACATTTCTTTTTACTAATTTTACAAAGTTGAATGTCCTTTACAAAATTACTGCACAACATTTACATTAGGACCATTCCTGACCATATAGAAGTAGAATTCTCATGGTCACTTAAATATTATGTGCTATATTTTTGTTAAGCAGATTCACACACAATTGCACATACAAAAATTCCATATAAACACAAAACTAGAAACAATAATATATAAACAAATAATGAATTGGAAAAGAACAACCACCAAAGCATTATGAGACAAAAATTCTCCAAAATTGTCATTTATTTTGCTTTGTTTTAGATATCTACTGCTGGGCAAGGGCTTGCCATTTAGCATGGTCTTTATACCCAGGAAGATTCCACTGAAAAAAAACTAAGTTTTCCTTTGTGGATAGTTATCAATTAAATATAGCTTCTGGGTTAGGTAGGGATGAGATCTTGTGCCTACTTCACCTCTCTGTGCTGGGAATCCACCTGGATTAGACCTGTGTAGGCCTTGTTCATGCTGCCAGAGTCTCTGTCAGTCCTGCTGTGTGTAGAAGTCCTTGATTCCCTGGTTTCTTCAATCCATACCCTGTTACTTCCACCACACAGTCTTTCTTCCTCCTCTTCTGCAGGGATCTCTGAGAACAGGGTAGAAGTATTTGATGAAGACATCCCATTTAAGAATTAGTTTCTGTCCTTGGCTTGCCAGCCTGTTAATCTAATAACTCTAGCCGGGGGTCCATTTTCAGGTTCAAGCCATGTACTTTGGCTGCCAACATGATGTTGTTAAAGAAAAGCTTTAACACAATGGGCAGGAATGAAAGTATTCCCAGGACAAAAAGGCTAGCATGATCAAGCTATATATGCCATTTTTGAAGTTTGACCAAAATAGAAATACTTACCTCAGCTCATGGGTAATTTTATCTGTAGTATCTACAGGATCAATGCTCAGCAGAGCAACATTCTTGAAATTCATAAGCTCCCTATGTATTGTTAAGCGATGCACTTCTGTCTTAGGTTGGTAAGGCTCTGTGAAGCCTTGTTTTAGTGCCCTGAGTATCACAGAACCTTGGTATTCTAAAAATAGCTTTCAAATGCTGGAAGAAATGAATCAGGCTTTAAGCAGAAGCAAGAGGGTAGTGGGCTTGTTTATTGCTGGTATAACAGCTTTAATTATATTAATTGCTGGCACCACTGCTGCTGCAATTGCTGTGACACAGGAAATTAAGACAGCTACTTTTGTTAATCATTTAGCAAAAAATGTTACTAATGTGTTGAATATACAAGAGGATTTAGATAGGCATTTGGAAGAATGGATTGATACTCTTTCTCCTATTCAAATTACTGGAAGGAGGTTCAGAATTTAAGGGTAATGAGCCATCTTGAGTGTCATGCCAAATACCATTGGATTCATGTTAGTGACACACATGTCATGTGTTTCTTGAGCATTACAAATGTTAGCCACAAATTAACACCAACATATTTGTATAGCAGCATCATTAAGGGAAACAATTTCTGTCTTGTCAAAAGTTCAGTAATCAAATGTCAGTTGCTTCTCAAGACATTCTGCTTGATCAGCTATGATGTACATAAATTGCAACAGCAAATCTCTGTTGTAGTGAACAACTGCTTGTCTCAGTCCTGTGAGTGGCTGGGCTGGCAGATTGCCCTTCAGATCTTATATTTTTCTTAAATGCTTTATTATACACATTATTTTAATCTGGGAAGTAATGTGGGTCCTATGGCAAATTCTGTTTCCTTTACATATGGATTTCCTTCAGCCTTAGAAAGTATTAGTTAATGTCAGTCTTCAAGTGTTGCTCAGGTAGGACTGTCACTTAGCAATGGGTAAAACACTGTGCTTAATTACAACACATTCAAATGAATGTATAATTACTTTTAATTCTTTCCTACCAGTCCATTATTTAAGCTTTGATTTCACTGAACATTGACCACTTTTAATACACAATGAAAGATAAATCTAACAGTTTTTGAACACTATGGGTACTTGGAAAGCATTTTTACAATATGAATTTTTATGTAAAGCTTATAGGTAGTGAGGATATCCACTGACTATATCAACTGAGCTGCAGGATGAAGACAGTACAGTAATGATCTCTCCTTTGTACCAAAAGTGGTTTATGTATTTCCTTCAATTGCTTAAAATTAAGATTATGCTCCCTGGTAACATAAAAGTGGAGAGCATAGAAATATGTTTTAATGGTGATGATTCTGATTAAAATACAACAAATTGTACCTGACCCCATTATTCATTTCCTTTGTAAGTTAATTAAATACTTGGATATTCATGTCCATTTATCTCTGAGCTCCACTTCAGAGATAAATTCTATCTCCTTTAAATATGGATTTACAGAATCCATATTTACTAAAATCTGAGAAAAGATGACAAGTCATGTATTTCTATTTTCATGAAGAGAAATAAAGACAAGGAACTCAGGAGGAAGTTATATAGCATTGATGTCAAGCCAACTTAATTGTCTGAATTAACATATGTCTTATTTGGAAACAGTATAGGAATAAAAGGACATAGTAATAGAAGTCTCTGCTTGTATATTTTACAGTTGATACGGAATTTACTAGAAACCACAGCACTGTTACAAAGACAGTATTGTGCTTTTAAATCATATAAAAATTTCATTCCATGTCTTACTTAATATTTCTTTTGCTCTGAAAATATTATCAGCTTAAAAAGAAGCCTCTTACACATTTTTGCCAATGTCAAAATTAAACTTGGTTTCCACTAAGGTCTATAACTACATCTGTTCTAAACTAATACATTTGGTAACTATCTTTGATTAAGTGAAATATGCAAAAATAATTTTAAAAGAAACATCTTTTAGACTGCAGTTAATTAGATAGGCTATGAGGGATGCATTTTAGGTAAATAAAATTCAAATTAGTTTAGCATAGAAAAGATACAGAAGAATACAACCCTTCCAATAAAAATGATAAATCCTCTTGACTGGGTTGTTATGCTAATAAACTTGCATTTTTTTCTACATTTACTCTTGCCATATCATAGCATGATGGAGAATGGCTAAGGAGAAAGAAGTTTTTTTTTTTTTTAAAAAAAATCCATGTTTTTAATGAATAACTTGGTTGACTTCCTCTTGTAGAGTGCCTACATAAAGATTTAATTAGCTTTTCTCTGTCAGGTTTTGTTTTTAATTCATTATGCTTACTGGATGGATGTTTAGACTACCCTAAAAATGAAGATAACCAGGAGGCTAGTTTATTCAAGATATTTTGAAAATAGTTTTCTTTTTGGAAACCTCAGAAATTTTGTTCAAAAGTGATTTGGGGTAATTGTATATAGAATAAATTACTCAAGTAATTAATGAAAGTATTTATTTTAAAAGCATAATATTTATACTAACCTATATTCTGATTTAATTTTTTGATTTATAAAAACACAAAATATCTTTTTGTTTTGTTTTGTTTTTCTTTTTTTGTTTCTTCTTTTTTTCCTCTCTCTTCTCCCCTGATCTCTTCAAATACTCATCCATAATATAAATGTATGAAACTTAAGACAGACCCCATACAGGTTCCCTGATCTCTGTGAGTCCTAACATATCGTACTTAGTTGATTCTGTGACCTGTGTTCTAATCTTAATTGAAACACTGTTTTTTGAAAATGTCCCCATATGGCCAATCATAGAAGTAGGTTTCAACTATAAATGTTCTCAGTTCAACTCTCTGAGACCAGAGTTATAATTTATAATTTCTGTCTAAATTCCATTCCCCTTTTATGATTTCTTGATTTCTGATAGTGGAATTAACTACATTCATTATTACAAGAGGTTATTTGGTAAAGAGCGATCAACAACTCTATTAACTGTTATTAAAAATATATAATTGTTAGATGTCTACATAAAAGTACCTATTATATTTTCTTACACTGCTAAGAAGAGATATTTCTGGATCAGTGAATTTTAGAATTGATTCATAAATTCATGCTAACTGTTCTCTATATTGTAATGATCCATAACTTCATTTTTCATAGATAAATGACATGCCTCTTGCTGGGATGACTGGTTTGAAATCATAGTCATAGTCAGTTTCTTCAAATAATAATTCTTAATTTAAGTAGTATAGAAATTGAAAGAAATGTCTTCAGTGCCAATAGTATCAAGTCTGTAAATTATATTTATTGGATATTTATTTGTGTGCAAAACGATATGACTTATTTTGTTACTTTCAAGCCATTTTCAGAAAAAAAAAACAAACAGCAAAACAAACCCTTTAGTTCTATTGATCAAGGGCACTAATGCTACTTAAAATGTCCCTTTAATGAATGTTGATTCTAAACACCTGCTACCCAAAAGGTGATTTTTATCTTTTTCTCTCCATGCAATGTATTTGCACTGTGTGAAGTTTTATCACTTTTACTTCAAAGGAAAATATTTCTCTAACATCAAAGGACTATGGAACATGGGAAACTTGCAGGATTATTCTTTCAGACTGTGTTAGGTCAAAATATATATACATATTTCATTTAAGGTTTTACATTTAAAAGGCTCATAGAAAAATATTACACATAGATCTTTGTATTGGGCATTGACCTACTGTCACAGAAATTATAGAAACCCATAGAATAAAGTCAGTACCTTGATAATAAAACAATTATCTTATATAAAAAATGTGAACAGCTGCCAATATACAGCTGTACTATGTGTTAATACAAAGATAGATTGTTATATGATTATAAATGATTATATATATTTTATTGTATGTTTACATTAGATATAATTTTAGCATATTTAATTATTTATAATGAACATATAATTAAATGTGGGTATGTATTTGAACAAATATATAAATGCATGCATACTTTTATGTATACATGTATATGTAAGTTTATCTAATAAATTATTATTACAAAATATATGAAAGTACATTGGTATCTAATTTTGGTGTTTACTGTTTGCCTCTTTTTTAAAGTATTTTATTTATAAAATGTTGTATAGACTGTCCAGGAAGAGACATTACTGTTCTTCTTAAAGACACTCAATGAAATACCTGGATAACCATGTGACACACAAGATAGCAGCTCTTCTAAGAGGAAAGTATCAATAATGGTGTGACTTCATGTCATTAAAAACTTCCTTCTCATTAATTCATTTTTCTTTTCTAAATGTCTCACCCCTACTGCTATACTAATCTGCCTTTCTGATTTAAACACTATTTTTTATATGATTGTTGTCTTAGAAGATAAAGCACTTTGATCAATCGCTAGGTAACTCGTCCAGTCTCCTTTCATCACCCCATTAATCCAGCACATTAAATTATTTCTAATTAAGCAATCATATTACAATGAATCTACCTTTCAAGAAATAAAAAAAAAATTATGATGCTTTCTAAAAGTATAGACAAGAGGAAATAATAAAGAGGTACAAGTTCTGCAGGAACTGGTACCTACTGAGTTAATACAGCAACAGTGAAAAGATAAAAACTCTGAAATAATATCTCAGTTAGAAATAGTTTTTAATCTGTAAAGACAGACCTCGTGGTTTTTTTTTTTTTCTGGGATCTGGAATATACCATCACTAGGAGGATAGAATGTACCATCCTCCAGAAACTACTAAACAAGGAAGTTATAAATTTGGCTTCTGAGAGACAGAATACAATCTAGTCTTTACTTTCAAATGGTTTGTTATTAGTCTCTGATTAAAATACAGAATGGAGCAAGTTAATTGAAAGTATTAAACCCCACTTTTGACTATTGGTAAGCATCAAGATAATTCTGGGTACTATAAAGTTATTACACATTAAAAACAAAGAATAATAAAATCATATAAAAATCATATTTTTGAGCATCAAAATAGTGTAGATAAAGTATTGAAGTTAAAAACCAGAAAATGACAACTGTAAATTTTCTAGTGCTTGATGTAACTCTCATTCTTTGAAAAAATGAGAAATTAATGAATCAAAAGGCCATGAATTTGTAAGAAAGCAAGGAAGGTTGTGGGAGAAGGTTTGGAGGGATGAAAAAGAAGGGAGAAATTATGTATTATATTATAACTTCAAAAATAAAAGAAATACTAGAAAAGAAAGTAATAACATCAGATAGGAGATTAATCAACAAATCTACTACAATTTTCTAATAAAGAAAAATTCATCTGTCTTACTCACTTTAATAGTTATGACTACAAATGTTATCTAAAATATACAATCAAGAAAAATAGTAGACATAATTACTTAAATACAACACAGAAGGAAAGGAGAAGTTATCACAAGTTGAATCCCACTTCAGCTACTGCTAATTAAAGATTCTCCATATATACACATCAGAGATATTTGCTAACTTTTACATTTCTATCTGACAGAGATGCAGATATGCTTTACACACACACACACACACACACACATACACACACACACACACATATATATATATGGATATTTACAATGTGTGAAACATTAAACGTATATATGTAGGACTCAATCTTATCAACACATTCATAATTCAAGTTATATGAACAGTTCAGTTAATGACATCAAAAATGAATATAAGATGGACATTGTGTCAGATGTCTGTAATCCTTGCATACTGCAATGCCTCATAATGATTAAAAGATATGATTAAAGTTTGAGGCCAGGACAACTTTGTCTCAAGAAAAGAAATACACACTTGGCTTTGTCTAATTTCTAGCATATTGTCTGATTTACTTGACTTCAATATATCACAATAAATGAAAGCCTGTTATATTCTAAGGGAAGTTGATTTGAAGGTACAGTATGCTACTTAAAGCATCAATCCAAAAAATGATAGGTAAACAATGTTCACAGGAACAAAAGATGCAGAATTAATTTTGAAATGGTCACTTTTTCTTTTTAACAGAAAACAGAAGTTTATTTTACTGGAGTGTCCTATTATTCCGAAGATGCTCTTCAGATTTTTTTTCCTTAACACTACTTTCAACCAAATCAAATGTGATAGAAACCCTAATTATTGAAGGTTCACATCAATTTCATTAAAATTCATTTTGCACAAAGCACATCACCATACGGAAGATTTCTTTTTGCATCTAATTCAGTTAGATAACAATCTAGGAAGAATTATGGTTGCTACACTTATTGTTCTAGCCATTTGAAATGTTGAAAGAAACAATAATTTGAAAATAACATTGTTTTCACTCAAAAAGATTAAAATAGTGTGTGTGTGTGTGTGTTTATGTGTGTGTACGTGTGTGTATGTGTGTACCTCTACAACCTGATCAATTTGTCTAGTGTTACTTCTATGTATATTTTCAGGGCTGACCATTTAGTATTGAATAGCTAATTGATGTGCTCTTCCCTGGAGAAAACTGTTTCTTCTATTTTTCATATATACCTGTAGTTCTTTGTGTAAGATTGAGACCAAGAGGCTTTTCCCCATACACTTTGACATGTCCATTGATGTTGTTGTTGTTCAGCTCGTGTTTAAGAAATCCTGTTGTTGAGAATTAATGCATGAAACTTTTGACAGTCCAATGAAACAGTCCCATAGCAAACTCCATTCCTGTGGATCATGTTAGCTTTTAACTGTAAATGTGGGATATTGTGAGATATTATTTGTCTCTGAAAGGAAGAAATTATAATGTAACTATAAAATTGGAAAAGAAATAAGTGAGGTTTGTCTCTACATTCAATACTTTATGAATTAAGTTAATTTTATAAATTCATAATAAAATTAACATGAAAATGAAGTAAACGTGAGTTGATTGATACAAGACACACAACAGTAGCATATTATTTATCATCATGTATACTAGGAAAATTTATTTCTTTCAAAGTAGATAGAAGAAATTACAGAGACACAAACATGAGATTAGGTTGAAAGAATCTAGCAGATTACTGAATGAATGGATAATTTTTCAGGTGCGGAAGAAATAACAAGATTAGTTAATTAATTAATTAACTTCAAATCCTGACCAGAGTTTCTCCTGTCTCCTTTTCTCTCAGTACTTCTCTCACATCTCACCTCCCATCTACTCCACTTCCATTTTTCTTCAGAAAATAGGAGACCTCCCATGGATGTCCACAGATCTTGGCAGATCAAGTTGCAGTGAGAGTAGATGTATTTTCTCCTACTGGGAATAAAACAGGCACATCAGTAGGATGAAATGTTCCCAAAGGGAGTGAACCATGTCAGAGGCATTCCCAAAGCCATTTTAAGTGGTTATGTGAGGACCATGGGGAAACAGATGGCTGAACCACAGTTCTAAGTATTTTTGTTTAGCAATTGTTTTTGGATCTGGGACTATTATGAAAGCAAGTAACATTCAAGAAAATAGGACTCAAATAACTGTGTTTGGGTTTTACATATTGGGAAATGTGTGATTCTTAATGGGATTCCATGTGACTGTTTCCTAGACTGGCAGAATTCAGCAGAAAATCAGATGTGAAGAACATGGTCTCAGCTGAACATAAATATAGCAGTCACTGTGATTTATTTTTTACAAATTAATTAAATAATTACAGAACTAGGGCTTTACAGGCAAGACAAATACTCTATCAATTGAGGTACAATTCCTGTCTCACTTGTGTGACATTTAAAATCATGAGATGAACTGGCTCACTTAGAAAATAAAGATGAACAAATATAGATAAATAAATAAATAAATAAATAAATAAATAAATAAATGGAAGAAGCAAGAGAAGCTGAGAAATACTATTCAGAAATAAAACAAAGATCTTCTCCAACAGAAGGCAGTGGTTATGATTAGTGTATTCAAACGATGCTGAGGGAAAGAATAATTTTATACCATATTTGGTAATGTATAAATTACTGGAGATATTGGTGGAGAAGAAAAGTAATGGTATAGTCTTGACAGGAGTGGTTTTTAAGAGTGAGGAAAACATTCTTTAAAATGATGTACTAATAACAGAAAAATGTTTGAGAATATATCAAACCTCACTACTCCTGGAAGAAATTCAAAATTAAAACTACATTAAGAAACACAGTAGGAGGGATTGTAAAAGCATGCAAAGAGGCACTCCGAAGAGAGCGCCAAGCCCTGACATCCTTTAATACTGCTCGGTAAATGTGACATGTAGGCTCTACTTCTGCAGCGTTGAATTCTCCTTAGGATCCTAGAATATGTCAGTGGTCAAGATGCACATCAAGGAATCCATGGATGTAGAGAAGTAAGCTGATGTATGTGCCATCTTTTTCTGAAAAATCGGAGAGAAAATTTTAAGGATCTAGCTTGGCTCTGGCTTTGAAATTGAATTCAATGATAAAAAAATGATCTAAGATGTGAAAATATCTACCATAGAATATTTAAAATAGCTCATGATTAAGAGAGGGGAAAGAGAAACATAGGGTGAATACACCAAAGAAGTTTTAAACATTATGACTGAACTTATACAACAGAATACAAAGACTGTTACTATGAGAACCTTGGAGAAATTCTCCCTTTTAAAGATGAACTGCACAATCACGGAGACTAATTTGCAACTTGAAGACTAACTGAAAATTGGAGCATCATCTTCTATATTTTATCTATGATTGTGCTTTCTAGAAAATCAATAGGGGATTATCAGAAAGAATGATGTCTGGATTTACCTTGAGTTTGGGGAAAGTTTCATGTCAGTGTAACACTAACCATAAGAAAGCAAAATTCCCAATTTCCATCATCCCTCTACACAGAAGCTAATGAAATAGCATAGTGTTTACCAATCAAGGAGATAGTTTGTGTAGAGGTAGGATTTTCCAGAAAGAATTGATGATAATCCTGAAGATTTGCAAGAAAACACACCTTCAGAATTGAATGTGATACAATATATTCTCCGTGTCTAACCTGACTAGACATGCTGGTTTTTGTAGAGGTTATTTTTATAATGGGAATCAATGTCCTTCCTTATGTGAAGATTTTATTTAAAGTAAAAAAAGATTGTCGTAGGCAAGTTCAATTCTGTCTTCTCAAGATAAATTTGGATTCCTAAATTATCACAAAGTGTGACCTCAGCAACAGTGAGGTATATGTGTCTCAGGAGATAGATATAAGCTCCATCCACCACGAAGTACGGTTTTCTACATGAAGAAACTCATTTGTACATTCCATCACTGAGCCCTGATACATTGTGACTTTCATAGCATTCCTCAACGTGTATGTTGATGGACTGTACTAGTGCTTGGCTTTGGGCTTTATGGTGCTTATTTGCACTTCTAGAGAGTTGTTTGGGTCACCTAAAAATTTAATTGTGTAAAATTATTATTTATTTGAAATCTCTAAGCAATATCACATTGTGTGTTTGTACATAATATGTATTTATTTTAAGGTATTCCTTTAAATTTCTTGATCTTTAAGAAACATTAAAATATTAAAAATTGCAAAAGATTAAAGAACTGACCTTTTTCCTTAAGAAATAAATAAAGATAGAAAGGATGAATGTGCCTATCATTATTTTATTAGCTTACTCCTGTGAGAGATACCAAGACAATGTGTCTTTTGTCATTGTTAAATGTACCATATACCATTTTACATTTAGTTGTTTCAAATGTCGTTTTAAAGAAAACAGATAATAGGGATTATGGATCTAAAAGGAAGAAAGAATAACAAAAAGCATGTATGTAGACAAATAAAATCCTTACCCAGCATATGTTGGAAGATAAAGCCATTCATAGTTAAATCAATGCAGAAATTCCTTAAAAAAAAAAAAAGAAGGATCAGGACTCAACTACACCACTCTTAGGTTTTTATCAGAGAACTCTAAGTCGCATTTCACAGTGCTCCTTGCACATGCATGTTTATTTTATAACAGTATTCACAATAGCCAAAACATAGAACCAATCTAGGTATCTATAAATAGAAAATGGGTGAAGAATAGTATGTTTCATATGTATACTGTGAATTTTCTCATAAAGAAAGGAGTTATGTAGTTTGCAAGAAAGTGGATGTGAGACAACCGTGTTTAGCAAATTGTAATTTTCAGAAAGATATATATTGAATGTTTCCTTCCACATATGGTTTCCAGACTTTATATGAATAAGGAAAATTATGTAAGATTTTATGTAATAGGATTACAAATAATATTATCTCGAAAACTAGAACAAAAATCATACAGAGAAAACATGGAGAGTATTTAGAGGGAGGGGAAAGTGTAGTACATATAGGGGAAATATTCAGAACACATGTCATATTGTATAAAATGTCTTTACAGAATCCATCACCACAATAATGAATATAATAGCAGAAAAAGATAGAACAGAGAAATATAGAAAAAGAAAAGAGCGATGGAATGAGAGGGAAAGGGGGAGAGAGACACACAGAGACAAAGAGAGAGACAGATGAGATAGAATATAGTGACTAAGCATCTTCTGTGAGCTCAACAGAAGACTTCCTCTTGAGAGAAGCTTCTATGTGTATCCTTTACCTTAGCTCCCTTTTAGAAAACATCAGTCATGACTTTTGACTACAAAAAAAATTCAATCAGTTTCTCTTTGATTTTATTTCCTCAATGGATGTGTTTGTAGATTCCCTGGAGATATCCTGTACTTTTTGTCCTAACCCTGCTATTTTATCTAGTTGACATCTCTAAAGACACTTTTACTTTTCAAAGGTATCTTTGCTAGCATCAAAAGTTAAGTTGGGCCTGAGCTTGGGTTAGATCTCAGATACTTGTCTCATCTGATGTCATCATGTATGTATATTTTAGCTGAAGTTTTTCTCCCTTTGTCCTTCCACAACCACATCTATTTAGAGGAAATTAATTGAGTTAGTCAAATGTGCAAAAAAACTACAAACCAGTAAAAGGAGGAAAGTCTACTTAGGCACTTGGTTTCAGAGAGTTCAGTTTATCATGATATGGAAGTCTTTGAAACAACATTTTTTGGCAGGAACTTCTTTACATGTTTGTTGAGGAAAAACAGAGACAGTTATGGTCGGACTCTAGGTGGTATAACTTCAAAGTCTCATCCCTCCTTATCTACTGCATCCAGCCAGACTCTATATCTTGAAGGTCCTATATAATTACAAGGATGATGAACTATGGACCTAAAATTCAAATCATAAGCCAATAGAAGAATATATTTATATCTGAGACATAAATATGCTTCTGCATTCATGGAACTACATCAAATGAATTTAGTGAAATTCTTCTTCTTCTTCTTCTTCTTCTTATTATTATTATTATTATTCACATTACTACTTTAAATGTTATATTCTTATCATATCATACTTGAAGCTAATTTGGTGATATGACATATGACTTCTTAAATGTCAATTCTCCTAGCATTGTTACAACAGAAATTAAATGTACTTCTTCCTTCTCCTCTCCCTCCTTTCCCTTTTTCTCTTCTGTCTTCTCTTTCTCTTCCTCCTTTTTCCTTTTCCTCCATGTTCGTTTTGCAGAGTTCTCATTTTGTACCCATGCTTGTTTTGAACTTACTGAATACTAAAGCCTTCAACTCTAAATTCTCCTACTTTAGCCATTCCCTGCACCTATTAGGATTATAGGTATGGATTCCCATGACTATCTTTGGTAGTTAAATTTCAACTTAAGCACTAGAGGTAACATGCAAGCCACAGTAGTAATAGAAACAGAATTGAAAGTATGGGTACTGGCTTTATTGGGTCATAGAAGTTATAATGATTCAAGCACATTATTTCTTTTATCTCATCATTTTAAGTAACATGATTTATCTACAAAACAAAAAAATGATTACACAACATGTTGTAGAAGAATACAGAACCATATATAATTTGTCCATGTGTCTAGAGCTTATTGATTGACATGCCTCTGTGATCAGAGAGCTTTTTACTGTGACCATGGTAGAACTTACAAAAGCTATAAAAGAGAGGGGATGTGAGAGAAGGAGGGAGAGAATTGTGAACCTGAAGATGAGCCATTATCCTTCTCCTTTCATGGAAGAGTTAGAAAATTCAAACTCAACTGTATCCAGAATACTTCATCTGGGCTTGATCTAGAAGCACAACATTCATAGAAAGTATTATTCATGAGGCATCACTATAAATTCATTACAAAAATTATGTCAACTATTTTAAAATAAGTTATTGGTATTCAACTCCAGTGCTAAGTAGGTAAGGGAATATTGTCTTATTAGTCAGATGCTTTGAAATTCATGGACTGTTAAACAAAAATTCAGTGTGTTTGTGAATGTGAGGTGTGCATTATAAAAGGTGATGACCTAATCAAGATTGATTTGATATCTGCCCCTGGACAGGTGTGGCTGTTGTGTGACATGTTCATCAATATGTGGTAGAGAGAAGAAAGGCTATGTGTGTGCTCAGCGTTCTGGTCTATAAACATCTCAGTGATTAGTAGCCTAGCATTCCCTGAAAAAACTAGCCTGAGAAGACCACCAGTCTGGGAGGATATCTGGCCCTGAGGTCATGAGAATAGGAGCTTTCCACATCTCTCATCAGTTGCAACACTTGGGAGAGTGGCCCTGCAACTCACCTGGGCAGCAGGGTAGGGCTGGCATTGGTTGTGAGGGTTGGTGGTGAACTAGCCCTGAGGGCATGAGAGCATGGGAGCTGGCGGGCTGACCAGAGCAGATACCTCTCAGACTCAAATTTAGAGCTTTGAATTGGCCCGTATCAATATCCACCCCATTGATGAACTGGTAGGGTCCATGAAGGGACTAGTTCTACAGATCCAAATCTACAGTATCTTCATGACACAGGGTAACAACAGGATAGTCTAGAGGAGTTGTACTGACATTCCAGTACTGATAGAGTAGCAGAAGCCAGAGGCATGGTACTCGACCACTGAGTCATTGAAATAAACATTTACAAACAAAGAAGTGTAGTAGGGTGTGTGGTAGGACCCACTGTGACACACTGCAGCTTCCACAATGAATAATTTTTTCATCTGTTGTACGTGGGGAAGCACAAGGGTGTGGGGCAGGTATGAGAGGAGGCAGAGATAAGTGAGACTGGATTGCAAGCTGTGATATTCACAAAGGTACAAAAATTTGTTTAATGTATGCACATTTAATGGCAAATAGCTATCCAAAATGTATTCTTTTTTATAGTAAATCTTTCTTATTTGATATTTTATTATCCTTAAGAGCAGGTCCCACTTTTATTAAACTACTTTTTCATTTGAAAGGTTTTCTTGTTTTTCTTTTCTAAAGAGAAAATGTTTTTCTTGAGAATGTTTGGAAAAAGGACAGGAGTGTATAATCTAGCCTCCTTCTTGACATAGTCATTCTGGGTTTTTCTCTAGCAATCCTCATTGAGAGAGCCTCGAAACTGCAGCAGAAGGTCATGTAATCAAGTAGTACTACTTACTATCTTCCAAGGAGTAAACACAGGTGAGGAAAACTTCTGAAAATCGGAGAGGTGCCTTTCTCGTAGTTCAACAGGAATCACATTGGGTATTCCAGAATCTGTTGATGTACAGTGCTGTTAATAGAGGGGAAGATGGGGTGAAAGCAAACACAGTGTGTGTTCCTCACCCAAGAACACTGGCAGCAGGTACCAAATCAAGTCCCTGAATCTTTTTTCCTTTCCAGACTAAAACTGGTTTCTTCCCCTTCCTAAACAGAAATTTAAAATTTAGGTTTTGCTTTTCCTAAGGTAGAAAGGAATAAAAAACACTTTCCCCTCTTGGTCTTCTATTGTTCTCATCTACAAAGTCAATTTTACTTACCTTCTTGTCTTCTTTAGTAAATTCAGAAAATAAGAGCTCAGAATAACCTTCCTGCCAACTACTTTTCCTTTAAATATTAATTACTCTCGTTTTAAGACTCTATCAGCAAGATACCTTACTTGCTTGTTCTCTGATTTGAATATTACAGTAACATGAAGCTACTATTTTTATTCATAAAAAATAGTTTGATTCACAGTAAATTCTTGGAACCATGTTAAGCCTATCAAACCTTGATTTTAGCCCTGTCTCAACACCAGTAAAATCTGTGTTATATAGGGCAAGGAATTTGTACTGTAGTAATTGATTATAGCAACAAAAGAAAACACTATAGCTCTGCTTCCTACGGTTAGCTTGAAAAATATAGACTTAGAAAATTTGAAAATATAGTTTTTTTTTTCAATTTCACATTCTTTTAATTTGGCATTGCCACAGAAGTTCCTGCAGTAGCACCACTGTGGAATTTATTGTTTGATTCTGTACCACTGACTTTTTCCATTAAATTCAGAAGGTAGCTCCTGTAAAATGTAGAACCCATTGTCCTTGTTTTAAAACCTGTGACATAATATATTCTTGCATCAAAGAGATTGTTTCGAGATAAAACTTCACATTTCCTAACGTAGGTTATATGGTGGGAAGAGAAATTCCAATAAAACAATTTATTTAAAAATTTCCTAATGGTGTGTAACACAATGCATGTTGATTTTAAAATAAAATAAAATATTTAAAAATTTTCTCCCATGTGTTTGGAGAGACTACACCTAGTATAGTTTTTCATTAAGGCAAGGAAAAAAGGTGTCCTAATATACAACTGTCTGGCTAAAAAGTGTTTATTCCTAAATGCAGGGAATGATTAACTCGCACATGGGCATGGCTGTGTGGATACTGTCGGGCTGAGTTGTGGGTCCCGTGTGTCTGCCATGGATCAGAGAGGCAAAAGCGCACGAGGAATTTGACTGAGTTCACTCCATTCCACGCCAAGTGGGCGCTTGGGGCCCCACCCGTGTGTGGAGGGACCTGTGAGGAAATCTTAGTCTGACCTCCCTTGGAGCTTTCTGCTGAAAGCCGAGGAAGAGTTGAGACTGGGGCCATGCAGGGAGGAGTGAGAGGGGTGAGAGGGAGAGCTCCAGGAGAACCCAGCAGGAAAGACTGGGTTACTGTACTCAGCAGACTCGGTGGCTCGGCTAGCTTGCTTGAAGAGGTGGTCTCTGAGGCTGGATCACAGAATGGTCCTCCAGGTGGGAAGTTAGGAGCGGTGGCTGTGGCTACAGCTGCACATTAAAGGGCCCCAAAAGACACGAGGGAATCCATGGTTCCAAATGGCTTTATTTTCATGGCAGTTGGTAGATGGATCTGGATGCACCCCTAAATAGGTCAGGGCAGACCTGACTTAAATAGGTAGAGAGGAGGGAGGAAGGTCTAGGAAAGAATACATAATTGACTATGCCCTCTGGTCTTTAGGTAACTCATTATTATGGAAATCTCTCAAGGCCTGAGGCCTGTAGTCATGCCCTCTACCTGTGGAGAGGTTGGTAGGAGCATTGCCCTATGTGGCTGCAAGGTACTGATCAATAGAGATCTTCGCCATGTGTCAGGAGCCTGGATTCTGGGAACATGGTGAAATAGATGCCAGTCCCTCACAGGCGTGGACACCTGTTGGGTCTCTGGGCAATTTCCAGCCAGCACTTCTATCAAAACTAAAGTCATCCTTTCACGGCCCCACACCTAAATACATAAAGATATGGTGTGGGCTTTGCTACTGATATTTAATAGTCCTCATGTCTGCCTTGTATTTTCCCATTGAGGTCTGATCTGTAGGTCAGCCTCTTTTAGGACACCATGTGTCAGACATATTCTTTAGACAAAGAATGGATGTTTTACCCAAGGGACTCTCAGAGTGCTTCTGTATTATATAAAACGGATTTCTAACTAGACTCTGTATCTTCTCAAATCTCTACATTCTTCACTCTGTATTTATAAAGGTTAAGTTTGAAATTCCCAGATTTTCCATTGCCAGTTCTTAATGTGATCTCAATGATCAAACTATGGAGTTAGCTATTTCTCTTTTATTCATACCTTTAAAAAAAACTAAACAAGGTCTTAGAATCCATTGAATTTTTATTTTTAATATTAAGCCAACTTACTCCTATTTCTTGTAGATACATTCTGGATATTAGTCAAAGAGAGACATCAAATCTGATTTTAGTGTTTGATTTCAGTCTCATTTTCTTTAGTTCATTATTTAACTTTAAATAAGTTATTGATTCTTTTTGCACAGTCATAGCTTTGTCACTTAAATAAGGATGTTTTTACACCTGTTTCCACTTATAAAAAAATAAGTATTTTGTTTAAAATTTTAGGTACCACTGCTCTTTGTTTCATTCTCTCCCTCCCTCTCTCTCTCTCTCTCTCTCTCTCTCTCTCTCTCTCTCTCTCTCTTTCTCTCTCTCTTCTTCCCTCCTTTCTTTCTTTCTTTCTTTCTTTCTTTCTTTCTTTCTTTCTTTCTATCTTTCTTCATTTTGTTAATAAACAGATGATGAGCATATTATCAAAAGAAAAAAAACTACTAAAAAAAGTGAAGAAAAATGGAATCCACCAATGAAAGTAGAGAACATTTTTTTCCTCTCTCAGAAATCAATGTTTACTTTCAACTTGATGTTCGCTGTCACTATTAGAGGCCAAGACTGACGAATTTTACATATAGAAATAGTATATGCCAAATTGTTTGTGAGTCCTTTGTTAAATTTTTACACTATTTTTCTAAACTTACATCTTTGCCATATCACAGAAATGTCAGACAAGTTGATTACTAGTAATATATCTATTAATTAGGAGGAAGATGCAGGGGTTACTTTTACCTTGGCTACCAAACTAGCAGTTAGTATTTTATTTGTATAGGAGAGGATTGTGAGACTGAACAATTGCGAACTTATAATAGATATGCCAGGCATGCATTATCATATTTACAATATTGTGTAAAACATCAGCAAATTTGCAAGGCAGCTTCATAGCAGACGTATGTGAGGGTATGTGGGGTTCATTTGTTAAATCATAACAAGAAAATAAAATTTTATAGATGAACATAAACAAAAAACAGGCAAAATGTAAACATTGTAGAAACTGAATTTGATTGGGTTAACTGTCTAAGTGATACTTCTAACTCAGGGCCTATGGGACCATTTCTTTTTTCTAACAATTTGAATTCTAGGAACTGGTATTCTAGGAGATTTATTCCAAAATAAACAGTTTTGCTAATGCAGTTGGTATGAACATACAAGGTTTTTTCAATCTACACTGAGCATGTTAGAGTATTTCTAGCATTTACCATTGATAAAATTTTGAGTTTGCCAGTCATCTCTAGAGTTCTTTCTTTATTTAAGGAACATAACCGAGTATCTGATACACAATAAAAGCATAAGAACCACTTATATCCTTCATTTCCTACCTGACATTTTCAAGCATATATACCCATAGCAATCTCAGTGTCTCCTCTCCACCTTTAGTCACTAACTTCTCTTCACAACTACTGGAACATTTCAGTGCAAAATTTCTGAACATGAGTCTGAGATTCATCTGGTTTTCTTTATTTGACTATTCTACCTCTTGGTACTTGAATGTCTCTAAGTATAAATCTAGAGCCCAAAACCAGAGAATGATATTCGAAGCTTTCTCTAATGGAAATAACATGTCCCTAATTGGAAAAAGGGACTTTTAAACCTAGAGGCATTTGAATGTCAGGAAAATTCTTAGATAATAAAAGCAATTTGTGGAAGTTCTTGTGATATCGATATGTATGAGAAAGTTGAACTATTGTGAATTGACTGTGCTTAGATTAAAAATGTTGCTCAGCTACCTAATTCTAAGCTATTTCCCAGATTAGACTCCATTACCTCCTCTGAAAACAATCATCGACTCTAATCAAGAAGGTCAGAAAGCATCTTTCAAGTCAGTAATCAACTCCAGCTGAAGAAGTATAAAAAGAAACCTGATTTGTGAATTTTCTCATTGAGAGTTGCTCCTGGAAACATTAGCCTCATATCATGGACACTCTAGTCTTAAAACAAATGGATTTGACCTAGCAAAGACAGCAAAGGGCACATTTGACTAAATAATGTGGCAATGCCACTTAAGAAATTGACAATTTAAGATCTTAATAATTAAAATACATCCTAGGTTCATTTTAAAAGAAACAAATAACATGTTTTGAAACAGTAATAAATTCAGTATTTTTAAAAAAGAGTTTCAACGGTGTTTATTTATTTTTATTTATTTTTCTCCCTTATGATGCATCCTGATGTCAGCCTCTCTTCCTTTCCCTCCTGCTAGTTGTTCCACACAATTTCCCTTACCCCTCACATTCCACTGTTCCTCCATTTACTTTCAGGAAAGAGCAGGCCTTCCAGGGATATCAACCAAATGCTTCATAACAAGTTACAATAAAAATGGGCACCAATCCTCTTATCAAGGTTGATCTAGGCAACTTAGGAAGGGGAAAAGAGTCCCACAAATAGACAAAAGAGTCAGAGACAGACCAACTTCCACTACTAAGAGTTCCACAAAAAGAACAAACTAAGCAAACACAACACATATACAATGGGCTTAGCACAGACCCATTCAGAGTCTGCAAGTGCTGCTTCAGCCTCTGTGAGTCCCTATGAGCCCTACTTAGTTGATTCTGTAAGCCTTGGTATCCTCCACCTCTCTGGTTCTTATGATCTTTTTTGTTCTTCCTTTTACTTATTTATTTTTTATTGAGTACAATATGTATTTATATTTCAAATGTTATCCCCTTTTCTGGTTTCCCCTCTGGAATCCTCCTCTCCCATCCTCTCTCACCCTGTTTCTACTAATATGCTCTCTCTTCCACCCATCCCCACCTCACTGCCCTGGCATCTACCTACAATGGGGAATCGAGCTGTCACAGGATCAAGGGCTTCTCCTCCCACTGATGCCTGACAAGGCCATCCTCTGCTTCATATGCACCTTGAGCCATGGGTCTCTCCATGTGTACTCTTTGGTTGGTGGTTTAGTCCCTGGGAGCTCTGAAGGTCTGGTTTGTTGATATTATTGTCCTTACTAAGGGGTTGCAAACCTCTTCAGCTCCTTCTGTCTAACTCTAACTCTTTCATTGTGCTAAGTCCAATGGTTGGCTGCCTCTGCATTTGTCAGGCTCTAGCAGAGCCTCTCTGATGACAGTTATAACAGGCTCCTGTCAACAAGTACTTCTTAGCATCAGCAATAGTGTCTGGGTTTGGTGACTGTATATGCGATGGAGGATCCTCAGGTGAGGAAGTCTCTGGATGGCCTTTCCTTCAGTTTCTGCTCTACACTTTGTTCTTGTATTTCCTTTAGATAGGAACCCTTTTGGTTAAGAATTTGGAGATGAGTGGGTGGCCCCTCCACCAACCTGGGACATTGCCTAACCTCTAGATATGATCTCTCTTTGTTGGGCATTTCAGCTAATCTCATCCCTGATGGGTCCTGGGAGCCTCTTGATGTCCTGGTATCTGGACTTACTGGTGGCTACCCTCAGTTCCCCATCCCCCACTGCTGCACACCTCTGTTCAAATTCCTGACTCTTTGTATATCATCCCAGTCTTCTCTCATACCTGATTCTGCTTCCCCTTTTCCTCTCCCTGTATTCTCTTCCTCCCAAGTCCCTCCCATCCTCTACTCCTGTGAGTATTTTGATCCCCCTTCTAAGAAGGAATGAAGCATCCATATTTTGGTCTTCCATCTTCTTGACCTTTATATGGTCTGTAAATTGTATCTTGTTTATTCTGAACTTTGGTGCTAATATCCATAGTACTACCTGAGAACCCAGCTATACCACTATTAGGCATATACCCAAAAGATTCTCCAACATATAACAAGGACATGTTCATAGCAGATGTGGAGGATGAAGAGCATTTCCTTATTGCTAGTGAGAGTACAAACTTATACAGCCACTGTGGAAACAGATATGGTTGTCTTTTTAAAAATTAGGAATAGATCTACCTGAAGATACAGCTATGCCACTCTTGGGCATATACTCAAAGGATACTCCATCCTACCACAAGGACACTCACTCATCTATGTTCATAGCAGCATTGTTCATAATAGCAAGTAATTAGAAACAACCTACATATCCTTTAATTGAATAATGGATAAAGATAACATGGTACATTTCCAAAATGAAGTATTACTCAGCTGTTAAAAATATCACCATCATGAAATTATCAGGCAAATGGATGGAGTTAGAAAAAAATGATACTAAGTGATGGAACCCAGACCCAGAAAGATAAGCTGATATGTACTCGCTTATAAGTGGATATTAACTGTTAAGTAAATGATAATCACACTAATCTACAGACCTAGAGTGGCTAAGTAACAAGGAGAGTATGAATGGATCTCCCTGAGAAGGGAAAACAAATTAGATCTTTCAGGTTAACTAGTGAGAGGTGGGGATGGAATCAAGGAAGATAGGTTGAGATGGGAGGGATGGAGGGAGAGATTACTGGAAGAGAAGACTAGAATTGGTGGTCAGTAGGAAGTGATGTGGAAACTGAAGGTGACCTTTTGGAGTACTCCTAGTAATGGATGATAGAAAGCCTGATCCAGTCAACTTCTATAACCAGGAAAGGCTTCCAGTGGTGGGACTGGGACAGTAACTCATCTATAAAAACTTTGACTCACAACCTGTCCTGTGTGTAAGATGTGCTAGGGCAATGGTGGCTCAGAGCTTATGGAAGTACCCAGTGAATGAATGGAAGACTAAACCAGGAGGTAGTCCATGCCCAGCATTACTTAGATGGCTAGGAACCAGAGACTAGATGGCTCAAAGTCCTAAGGTAGAACCAAACATAACAGATCAAAAATAAATAAATAAATAAATATTAGAATTTGAAAGAAGTAAGAAAGTTCTGTTATTCATGGGATGCTATATAATTATTGGTACATTAAACTTTGTGCTTTGCTAGACTTCTACTGGCCACAATACACATCCAACTTACCAAGGACAGGCCTCAGCTTGGTCAGGACTCTGGAGAAAGGGGTATTTTGGAGTTGAAATAAGAATGACTTGAAGTCAAATCATGGGTACAAGGTGACAGCCTTGTAGTCTGCTCGAGATGGTTCCCTAGATAGCTCTCTGCTTGAGACAGCTCCTTGCTGTAGACAGTTCACTCATGCTAGAAAAAAAAAAACGTGAAAATGTATCTGGATAGCTCATAAGTTTTCTGACCAAAGTAATTCTCTCTAGGTAGCTGCTGGAAAAAAATTCTAAAAGGCCTGTGTTAGCTCTGTAAGTAATTCTTGGGATTTCTGACCAAGCAGCTATCCTGTTAGAAAAAAAAAATCTAAAAGAGCTATGAAAACTTCTAAAAAGGGCTATGTGTGCTCTCCATGAATTTTCTTCTGACCAAAATCAGAAATCATGCTACAAAAAAATCTAAGATAGTTGTACTTTTGCTCTCCAGAGATCTCCAGATAGCTCAGTTCTTCCTAGGGAGTGGGGGAAAGTCTAACAATGAACTGCTATTACTCTCTGCTAGCTCATCTCATGCAGACTAAAGCCCAGTCTTTTATTTACATATCAATTCAGTCATTTACTTCTTGACCATCCCCAAAATCAGCATCCTATGACCTTAGACTCACAGAAGAGACACCAAGGGGTGAACTCATTCTACATTTTATACAATTAATAATCAATATAGGAAGCAAACAAAATGCTTGAGTGAAGTGAGTCACATGTAAATGAAGTACTAAAGGAAAACCAATCTTATACAAATTTTTACATTGTCCCGGTTCAAGGTCAGATATTGTTCCAGAGAAACTTATTAATGTGTTCGAGTGAAACTTATTAATGTGAATGAGGAAACTGAATGTGCTGCTGTGATGAAGCAGAGGAATGGATACCAGGAGGACTCTTCACCTTTCGTAATGAAATCCCATTTTGATGCTGTAAACCATTTGATGGGTGACAGTAGGTACTTAAATTTTTAACTTAAAGTCACAGAAAGATTCATTAAGTGCTAATATTTGGTGAAATAAACAAACAACAAAAATGATACTGGTAAGCCGGGCAGTGGTGGCACACACCTTTAATCCCAGCACTTGGGAGGCAGAGGCAGGCAGATTTCTGAGTTCAAGGCCAGACTGGTCTACAGAGTGAGTTCCAGGACAGCCTGGGCTATAAAGAGAAACCCTGTCTCGAAAAACAAAACAAAACAAACAAAACAAAACTATGATACTGGTAAATATCCAGTTAAAGTGAAGATAAATTGGCCAAGATTTAACTCTATTATGCTAGATATAGTTTTTTTTTTATTTCTATACTGTCACAGCTAGTACAAGAGAGGTTTGCATAAAAATGAAAAGCTTTTCATAGGTAAAAATACATTTTATATTTTTGTATTTACTCTATATTTTTATGTAGAACAGCTGAAGCTTATTAAGAAGAGGATTTCATTAAACATTTATAAATTGAGGGAAGGAGAGTCTCTCTCTCTCTCTCTCTCTCTCTCTCTCTCTCTCTCTCTCTCTCTCTCTTTGTGTGTGTGTTTGTAATTTAAGAATAGTATTTCATATTTTGTCAATGATCTTCTCAAGATAGTCATTTCTATGTAAAAATCGAGCTTCCTCTGAATAATAGACAATTTCTTCTCAAGCCAAATATGAGGGACCTTGTCCTGAGAACACGGGTTTGAGTTGCCAGAAATATCATTCTCTAATATAATACAGTTTTCTCATTTTTTTACAGCAAGAGAACAAAGAAAGTCATAAATCAAGGGACTTTAAAAAATATGTTAGTGGAGACATCTAGTAGATGAGTTATGACAAATTGGGGAAATCTCAGTTGTAAGCATTAGAGCTTACCTGGTGATACTATTGTTAGTATAAGTCTGAACTCGGTGATGTCACATTCAGGCGCCAGGCGACTTCTGCATCATTGCCAAGGCAACCAAGACAATCACTCCCACAATTTACCTATTTCATTCACCTGTACCTAGGAAAAAGTTACATCATTGTCTGCTCAAATAGTCAGGACCTCTCTGACCTCTCTCTCTCTTTCTCTCTCTCTTCCCCCCGCCACTTCTCCCGCTCCTCTCTCCGGCCCTCCTCCCTAAATAAACTACCTCCCGTGGAACTGGGTCGATCTCGTGCTGTCTGTCCAAACGCCGAAATGTTACAACTATCTTTTAGGTTAATGTAAGCTAGTGTTTTTGTGAAAACATTCCCAAAGTATTTACCTAATAGTTACATAGATGGTAGGCCAAAATCAGAAATAGACAATGGATGGAAATTAAGAGGCTAAAGATAGTACAAAAATAATTTGCCTTATATCTTACAACATGCCAGCTCTTCAGAATCATAAAACTTCTACTCAATCAATCAAACATGTAAAATATTTGTTGTGATGAATGTGTTTTATATATATATATATATATATATATATATATATATATATATATATATATATATATATTTGGTTGGTGGTATGTTTTAGCTGCCTCTTCTTTTTTTAGTGAGAGACAGGAAGGAAATAGTTCTAGATGGGAGAGGAGGTAGGTAGAAACTGGATGGTGTAGAGGGCAGATAACCTGTAATGAGGATATATAGTATGAGAAAGAATCTACTTTTTTTTTTTTTTTTCGAGACAGGGTTTCTCTGTATAGCCCTGGCTGTTCTGGAACTCAGAAATCTGCCTGCCTCTGCCTCCAAAGTGCTGGGATTAAAGGTCTATTTTCAATAAATAGGGAAAAGTCAGGTAAAATGGAATGCCTTCATACTGTGAAAGTAGTTGAGTAAAAAAGTTATGTTTAAGGTTGCTAGTTTCATTAGATTTTAAACTTTAAGATTTAGTCTTTTAACATGCAGGGTAACTACATTAATTTTTCCTTCATTGTGGCATTTGAAATGTGTCTTTAGAACTTTCTAAAGTGTTTTCATTTTTTTCTTATTGTTTTAATATACTTTAGTCATTTTGTGATAAAGACTGTTGAAAAGAAAGGAGTTTAGGGTCTATAGTTCATAAAATATGAGTAATTGTGCTGGGTTGTCCAAAATGTTCTGTTTCTCAGACTTTAAAAGTAACTTCTCCTTTTGCGAAAGGAAATTTGTATTATTAGTTTCCCAAAAATGTCTGTAGATGATGTATAGGATAGAATAAACTGAAAAAAGTGAAAGTCTAGAATAGACTTCATTTGGATTCTTTTTTTCTTTTTGACATGGGTATTGTTGTGACTGTTAGAAATCCCCATTATTTGGCTGCCTTTGTTTTCAGTTGATGAAGGCCAAAAAAGTTACAAACATCAGTTTCACATGTAGAGGAATTTTACTCCAGCGACATGACTGCTTTAATCACATCCAAAGATCTTTTAGGTCTGTGTGATCTGGCTGGAATGCAGATATGCTCTTAGTACACACCTTTAATCCCTTTGGCTGGAATCATTAGTATACACCTGTAATTGAAAACAGTGCTGTCTAGTTGAGGGGTGGACAAAATGACTAACTGAAGAAAGATTTGATAGACTGAGTCAAAGATACGATACAGTCAACTCTCTGGAGAAGAACTATTTAAGAGAGTCAGTTCAGTTAGTTCAGCTGAGTTAGTTTTTATCTCTATTGCATTGCAGTATAGCTTGAGGTCAGGGATGGTGATTCCCCAAGCTGTTCTTTTATTATTAAGAATTGTTTTCGCTATTCTGGGTTTTTTGCCTTTCCAGATGAATTTGAGAATCGCTCTTTACATGTCTTTGAAGAATTGTGTTGGGATTTTGATGGGGATTGCACTGAATCTGTAGATTGCCTTTGGTAGGATGGCCATTTTTATTATATTTATTCCGCCAATCTATGAGCATGGGAAATCTCTCCATTTTCTGAGATCTTCTTTGATTTCTTTCTTGAGAGACTTGATTATTGTCACACAGGTCATTTCACTGGTTTGGTTAGAGTAACTTCAAGATTTTTTATATTATTTGTGGCTATTGTGAAGGAAGTTGTTTCCCTAATTTCTTTCTCAGCCTGTTTATCATTTGTATAAAGGAAGGCTACTTATTTATTTGAGTTAATTTGATATCCAGGGAGAAGAAAGAAATCACAAGTGGAGAGGTCTGGAGGGACCTGTGAGGGAAAGTGGACTAGAGTGAGGGGTAGAGGGGATCCTGATCTGGTATTGGGTTTGAGAAAAGGATTGAAGCCCTGAAGGCCAGCAGAAAGAATGGAAACAGGCAACCTAGGGAGGTAGGGGGTGGGGGAGGGACCCTCCAGAATTCGTCAGAGACCTGGGAGGTGAAAGACTCTCAGGACTCAAAGGGAGACCTTAGATGAAATGCCTGACAGTAGGGAGAGGGACCTTATTGAGCCTACCTCCAGCAGGAAGACAGAGCATCAAATCAGGGAGGGAGTTGCCATCCCACAGTCAAAATCTGACCCATAATTGATCCTGTTTAAAAGAACTACAGGACATCTGGGTTCTTTCCAGCTCCTGGCTATTATAAATAAGGCTGCTATGAACATATTTGAGCATATGTCCTTGTTATATGTTCGAGCATCTTCTGGGTATATGCCTAGGAAAGAACTACAGGGATGGATATGGAGAGGAACCTGAGGAAAAGAAGGTCCAGTAACAGGCCCAAAGTGAAATCCAGCTCAAGGGGAGGTCCCAAGGCCTGACATTATTACTGAGGCTACAGAGTGCCGTCCAGAAGACCCAGCAAGCAGCTGAAAGAGTCAGATGCAGATATTTCCACCCAACCAGTAACAGAAGCTGCTGAACCCTGTGGTTGAATTGGGGAAAAGCTGAAAGAAACTGAGGAGGACGGCGATGCTGTAGGAGACCAGAAGTCTCATTTAATCTGGATCCTCAAGATCTCTCAGACACTGGACCACCAAATAGTCAGCATACACCAGCTGATATGAGACCCCCAACTCATATAGCAGAGGACTGCTGGGTCTGTGTTCAATCAGAGATGATACACCTAACCTTCAAGACACTGTAGGCCCCAGGGAATTTAGAGGTCAGGTGGGGTGGGGAGTGAGGAGTGGGGACATCTTCGTGGGGATAAGGTGGTGGGGAGGAGGTATGGGATGGGAAACAGTCGGAGAGTAGACAAGGTGGGGGCATAAAATCTGGAGTGTAAATAAACAAATAAATAATAAAAACAAAAAAACTCAAAACAAAAATAAAATAAATAAAATAAAATAAAGGCAAAAAAAAATTAGAAATTGGGATCCTTAGAGATTTCTTATCTGATCCTTTGTGAGCACTATTATTGATAGAATTCAATGGATTCAAGGGCAGTGTCACATGCGATGGCTAAAGACAGCTGTGATAACAAAGACACACTTCAGCTCAAGTGTGGTTGGCTCCCAAAACTTCACTGTAAAATGCAAAATCTCATACATTTGTTTAAAGAGCAGTTTCTTTGTATAAAAAGTGACAGTGCCCACCTAGGAAACCCCACATTGACATTGTATTAAGTAAATACTCTTAAAGGATTACAAAATGGTCCAGTTTTAAAAATAAAATGTGAAAGGTGTTATAATTGGTTATCACTACATTGACTTAAAAAAAAAGGGGTGTGGGGGAATACAGGCTTTGCAATGTTTGCAAGTCACTTGAACTTTCCTGGGAAGCATCTGGTAACAGAAAACGGTTCTAACATAGCTGTTTGTTATATTAAAGTCATCAGAAACCTGCTGTGCTGTGGCAGAACTGAGATGTCCACAGATCAATACCTCAGGCATCCTCCGTACTGAAAGGGATGTTTTGAACTCATTTTCGTGATGCTTTAAATCTGTTCCTCAATAAGTAAATCAGAATATTAGGAAGTCACTGAAAATGGTATTTTAATAAAGTTTCTAAGCCCTACTTGGTGACCCATGCCTTTAATCCCTGCAGTGAGGTCCAGGACAGCTAGGGCTACATAGAGAAACCCTGTCCAAAACAATAAAGAAGAAACAGAAAAATAAAAAAAAAAATAGAAAGATCTATTGGGGCTAGAAGAAAATTGTAGATAGTAGGTGAAAATAAGGTTATGAAATGATTTGCAGATTAATTTTCTTTTTTAGTAATTACTTTTATAATGAAACACAGAAGATCAGAGCCTGGAAAGATAGGGATTAAGATACCTCTCTTCAAGTCTGTTGACCCCAGAATTCACACAGGGGAAAAGGAGAAACAACTAATTCTCTTAAATTGTTTTAGTACCCCTAGAAAATCACAAATTTATTTCATGAAAAGGTAATTTTCATTTTAAAATTTTAGTATTTCTTTAACAGAAAATATCATTTTGACTCTTCAATATTTACTATTTACTTTTTATAACACTAAGATAGATTTTAATTTTTGTGATTTAAAGTTTACATTTTAAGAAATAAAACATAAATACTTTTAGTCATAGTTACAATAACATTTTAAAATTAAATTTGATTTTATATCATTAAACTAATCAATTAATAATAATCTATATATCATTAATTCCTTTGAGGAGGTAGAATGAAGAATTCTTCAGAAGTGGAAATCAAAGACTCCATTTGTTTATATATTTATATTTTTAAAATGAAAGATGATTATTAGTATTCAACCAATTTTTACAATTTTTTCTCTTTTATTAAAAATTATTTTCTCTATTATAGCATAATTATGTTTGCCTTTCCTCTACTCCACCCAGTGCCTCTCCACCGTCCCTTCCATCTGGATTCACCCATTTCTGACTCTTATTAGGAAATTAAGAGGCTTCTTAGGGATAAATTAAAATAAAGAGTAAGATGGAACTAAAATGAACACATCAGAAAACATTAAAACAAACAAACAAAAGAAAAAGTGCCTTAGAAAAAGTAAAAGAAACAGATACAGACACGGAAACTTTATATAATAGTATAAATATTCAATTTATTTTCATTCAACTTTTCTTCTGAGAATGAAAGCTGGATTCTTCTGCCAAATACAACTTAGCATACCATTAGTCTTTGTTTAGAATTATTTTGTATTATATTTGTGTGAGTGGATGTGTCTGTGTGGGTATTCACATAAGTGGCAGTGTCCACGAAGGCTTGAAGTGTCAGATCCCTGGAGCTAGAACTGCAGATCATTCTGAACAGCTGGGCATAAATGTTAGAACAGGGCTCGTTCAGACCCTCTGCAGGTGTCCTATGTGCATGTGGTCATTTGAATAAGAAGTGTCTCTCATAAACTCTCATGTTTGAATTCTTAGACCTCAGTGGGTGGTGGTGTCTAGGGAAGTTATGTGAAATACATCTTCGTTGTAAGAAATCTCTCATTGAGAGTAGGCATTGAGAGATTATAATCTCTCTCTCCCTCCATCCCTCCCTCTCAACTTCTGCATCTGTCTACTAGCTGCTGGGTGGAGCCTCTCATAAAACAGTTATTCTAGGGACCTGTCTGCAAGCATACAAAGTATCTCATCTCATTTCTAATTTAATTTTTCTGCTTCCTGCTTGCAGTTAACAATTCAATCTCCCAGCTTATGATGTAATTTTCTGCTGGTATGTCTCGTCCACCATCATTTCGTATTCCTCTGGAACCATAACTCCTATTAAGTTCTTTCTATTATGAGTTGTTTTTGTTGTGCTTCCTTATCATTGCAAAACAAAAATAAGGAAGTCAGTACTTTTAACCTAGGAACCATTTTGGTTAAGTTCCTAAAATGTATTCATCTTGAATTCAGGTATGCATATGCCTCTGTGTGTGTGTGTGTGTGTGTGTGTGTGTGTGTGTGTGTGTGGTGTTTATTCATATGGAAGCCAGAGAACAACTTCAGGTTTTCTTTTTTTCAGGAGCCATATAACTGGTATTTTGATACCAGGCATTCTATTTACATAGCACCCACACACTAAGCTCTGCTGATGAATAGAAAGCCCAATGACCCGCCTGTGTCTTCCCTTCATTGTATGTAAATTTGTGTATCTCTTTTCTTCATTCCTCCTCTGTCTGTACCCATAGTTCTGGGACCTAAGTTACTAGGTCTACAACAACTCCACTTAACAGGACCATTAGCAGTCAATAGCTCCCCAGGAAAGCACAGGCTCTTGTAAATATCTCTTCCATTTCTGCCTGAATGTTGAATGACTGAGTCTTGTACAGAAATCCATTGCTGCTGTATATTCATGTGACAGCAGTGTCCTATCTCTTGCTTCACCAATTTTTTGTATTTTTCTCTTAAAGCCAATGCATACATTTGATTTCCACTCAAAAGCAACCTGGCTCTTGACTTCTGTGTACTTCATTGTTTCTTTACCACATAGGCAACTGAAGTTTACATATGCTTTGCTATAGCTATTTCTATACTTCAGTGTAAAGTCTTATCTATATGTCTACAGCAAAGTAGGTCTGGAGTCCTCCAAAGCAAATACTTTGCTACTTTTTTTATCTCTTCAAATGGCATAGAAATTAATAAATGATAGATTTAATAAACTGCTTGATATCAATCTGAAAAAAAAAGTGATAAAAGTTTCTTGTAAGGGTTACTCTGGCCTTGCCAACATATATATAGCAGACATTTTCTTATCTGTATATGATTAATCTCACTGATCATTGGTCATTTAATAGATTCCATTAGACAACCCTATACAGTTTTTATTTTTATATTGATTCCTTAATATTCACGCTGAACTGTTACATATTACTCATTCCTAAATTATGATCTATCAATGTTATTAAAAATATAACAAGTACAATTATTTACAAGGTGCCTGGGAAAATTCTAGAGGCAATGTGACAAAAAGAGGATGTAAGGATATTCTTCAAACCTTAATAACAACAAATCTTGGAGGATTAGTTTCTCTCAAAAGCAATTACTATTGGTAGGTAAAAACAAAGTAAGACAAAAAAGAAAGAAAAGTGATTATGGCATTCTCATTTAAATAATCATAACACCAGACATCTGTAATGTTCATCATTGATGAACTAAAGCACCTTTTTCTCATGTGTCTATATCTTGTTACTTGTTTCATATTTCTAGAACGAAAAATGTTCAACTTGTCCTTAGAGTCTACCCATGCCTGCACAATGCAGGGCAACCCTGAGTCCTAAAGCTAAATGTGACAAAGAGTTTATTGGAGTTTGATCTAAATTTAAAGAGACTTTTAGTTATCGCGTTTTAAGAAATAGACAAAACAATATTAAGGGAATTATAAACATGCAAATATAATATTTTAGGATTTCATAATAAATATTTTGTTGAAAATATTTAAGCCACAATTGCTCATTTAACTGAATCCATTAAGTAAATGACATTAAAATGTATGTTAGGTTGGGGAATGGAGAGTTGGCTCAACAGTTAAGAGATCTACTGTTTCTCTAATAACCTGTAGTCCAATTCCCAGTATATCCATGGCTGCTCACAGCCTTTATAACTCCAGTTGCAGGGAATCTGATGTCCTCTTCCAACCTCATTGAGCACCAGGAATATAAGGGCACAGACATGCATTCAAGAAAAAAAATCACACATACAAATAAAATTAAAATTTTAAAGTGTTACAAAAGATGCTCGTTTGTGAATGGAAATTCATGTTCCAGTAGGTTTTTTATTTATTTGCTTTTAGTTTTAAGGTGTGTAATTAATAAGACATAATTTTCCATGTAATTATTTTTAAATCTATGTGTTTAAAAAATATGTGGTCTTTATTTTAAGATGATATGTAGAACGTAGGTTCTTTTTTCCCCCTTGAAGTATGGAGCTATTTGGGAAGGTTAGCTTAGGACAAGCCCTCCTAGTGTCTAATCAACTTACTTCATGAGGCAACCATTGACATTCTGTGGGCACCACAGCTCTTTGAAGCACTTTTGTTTGACCTCATAGGCTACACTTTGCTATGACTTAAAATACAAAGTACTTTATCGATGTCTGCACACTGCATGAACCCCTTTTTTCCCAAGCCACTGTTCACGCCAAGAATTTTTCCAATGAGCTAAATAGGGTCACGAACAGAAATGGATCTAAGCACTTGAAAGCTTCCTGATTCCACTGTTAGTGAACTATTTTTTTTAAGAAGCAAAATTCTTTATATCGAATGACAAAAATAGTAAAGAGTTAAATGTATAAAATTAGAGCATGTCTATTTGAAGCATAAACATTCTGCCTTCATTTTTAGTACTTTTTTTTTCCTATGGAATTTCTAGGATTATTTTTAGCAACTCCTTGTCTTCATTATTTGTGTTAAAGTAACACGAAAATTTAAAAATTGTGGAAAAGTGAAGCCAGTGGAAGAGAGTGTAAATATAGTTTCTTTCTTTTCCAATATTTAAATATAACACATTGTTTATGAGGCCACAACTGTTGTCTGCATCCTTTCTTGATTAAGGAACTGTACTTTGCTTCTTATCTCCATCCTTTCTTCTGTAGTCAAACATTCAATCTCTGATCTCTCTCTTCCTCCCTCCCTCCCTCCCTCCCCCTCCCCCTCTCCCATTCCCTCTCCCTCTCTCTCAATAGATGAATATATGAGATTAAAAACTTTATAAATGGAAAGAGATTATTTTGTATGCATGTGTGTGCATATTGTGTGAATGTGGTGTGTACATGTACATATGTGTAGCTGCGTGTTCAGGAGCAGGTATGCAGGTGCAAAGACCAGAGAGGGAGGTCAAGTCTTCTGGTCATTCACATTCTGCCTTATCCCTTTGAGTCAATGACCTTCTCTAAACCTGGATACAGGCAGGCTGCCAGTAGCCTCAGTGTTCTTCTGCCCAAACAACATGTTAGAAGCACATATAATACCACTCTGATTTGTCTAAGCTCTGGGGCTTTGAATTTATTTCTTCAAATTCACTCAGAAAGTGTCATCTGCCTAGCCATAAGTGTTTACTTTTTAGCACAGTCTTTGAAGTTTTCGATATCATCTTTTGATTTGTTTGTCATTCTCAAGTCATCTTTGAGACAATTAGTGAGTGTGGAAGAATATGGCAGAAGAAATTGCTCAACTAATAGTGAGTGGGAACCAGGGAGAGAGAGACAAACTGCTTTGCTTATGGTGAGAGGAAGCTAGGGGGAGAGAGAGAGAGAGAGAGAGAGAGAGAGAGAGAGAGAGAGAGAGAGAAAGAGAGAGGAAGAAGAAGGAGGAGGAGGAGCAGGAAGAGGAGAAAGAAGGAGAAAGGGGAGGAGGAGGAAGAGGAGAATAGGAGGAAGGAGGAGGAGGAGGAGGAGAAATAGAAGGAGAAGGAGAAGGATAAGAAGAAGTTTAGAAAAAGAAAGGTGCTAGGTCTTATACCTCCTTTAAAGGCATCTACAAATCTTGACTTAAAATGACAAAAGCTGCTTGCTTCTAGGAACTGAAATGCAGTAATATATAATGTTGAATCATCATGGATAGAGACATATAAACTTTTTAAATTATGAAATAAAGTTCATTGAGATGGCAATAAATGGGTCATGTATACTGACCTCACCAAGGTTCTGGTAGCATTATAGAAAAAGAGCAAATAGAACATAAGCACTAAAGAGGAAGGAGAGACATGTAGCAAATAAACATCTCTTGGGTACAACATAGGCATTTTACTCATAAACTGATTATAATTATGGCTGTTTTCAAAAGATCTACTTAAAATTGGGCCTATCCACATTCCATTATAGACCGAAATGGAAATTTCTGGTTTCGTTGGAAAATCAATGTGTCCCATGATGTTTTTCTGGAAGCTGTATTGTGAGAGGATGTTTTTCTAAAACCGACACTTGAGCAGATGTTATGTTGAAGCAGATACATGAAAGGGTATGTGATGCTTCCCTGGAACTGACCCTTGAGGGCACATGATGTTTCCAAGGAGTATAAAAGGAACCCCATAAATAGTGAGATGACAATTTAACAGGATGACAACTTGCAACACTTCTCTGGTTTCCTCTGGTTTTTGCTGGTCGTCTTTGCTGGTCTTTGCTGATCCTCACTTGGTAGAAAGAAATGCACCAAAGATCTTCCCATGCTATTCCCTGATTCTGGCTGCTTCTGCTTACACAGGCTGATTCTGAGTCTTGCAGTTTCTGCTGGATCGTGCCATTGCTATTGATTCCTGTTTGGTGTTTGCTAATTGAACTGATCTGCCAGTAACCTGACAATGAAGAGTGAAGTTGCCTCAAAGAACTACTACTAAACAGTCTTTTCCTACTTACCTCCCTTCTCTGCTACCTCTGGTTGGTGGGCTAGAAGGGAGGGTGAAGCATTTATGAATCATAAATAAAGTAGGCTTAGAGAAAAATCTAAGCCTACAAGAGACAAGAAGTTTCCCATGAGACCTCAGTCTTCCAAGAGGGACTATTGACATGCAATAATTGGAGAGGATAGATATCATTTCCTGTAGGGTTGTACACAATGACCAGAATCCTATATTCTAGTGATTAATCTCCCATCCACACTTGCATAAGCAAAACTAATGAAACACAGATATTTACACACAAAAAGCAATCTACAGATCAATTGCAAATCACTTTCCAAGGATGTGGCTCTCTAAAGAGAATCATGAGGTCATATCATATAGATTTTCAAACTTTATGTACTGTACTTATTTGTATACAGATATACACCAGTATGTATATATACACATACATACTAATATGTATTGTATATTAACATATATCTGCAATACATTTTAATATTATGAGTGTACATAAACACATATAAACTTTACTTTATTTACAGTTCCATTACTCTTTTTACTTTAAGATACCTTTTTTAATTTAACATAACACCATAAAAATCACTCAGAGGAAAACCAAATTGCCATTGCCTTGATTACTTTTCCCTTTCCCCTTCATCTATCCTTTGAAATAATATTTATAGGCATAATAAGGAGAAAATGAACAACTATTGAACCTCTCTTCTGTGCCAGGCATTGTGCTAAGTACTAGTTTATATTATCTCATTTTATTTTAGTGGGATTCTATCAACATCAAAACATCATTAACAGTAAAGAGTAGAGCTGCTGATGGTATTCCAAGTAATTGCAAGCAAGCCTAAATTAAAACAATGTCTATAGTATAATTAGAATGAGATCTTCTTTATATCAAAACCCAAATAATACAAGTTAGAATATGCAAGTTCTGAAGAACAGTAATCCTGGAAAAGCAAATCTGCAGTGATCATGAGAGTTCAAAGCTGTACAAATTGTTCAATGTCAGAGAAGGACTATGGGAGCCACAAGACGTTTGCCTCAGTGGATCAGTAGATTATCAGTTTTCAACTTTAGCATATTCTTCCATTTTTTTCTAAAAACCCTTCAAAAATATTCTTGTACGCAATGTCTTTTCTTCCCTTACACTTTACATCACTGTCAAGCATCTTGGTAAATATCAAATTAACCCCCGTAAGTGTTTAATTCATATCAAAGGCATATCAAGTCCCTGAATCTTCCTCCATGTGCAATATGTAGAACAAAATGTTGTGGCTACTCTTTTCTCCTAGGTTTGAACATGAACATTTGACTTATTTGACCATTGAGATAGTAAGAAGTATTATTCCTATGTCTTTTCTTGAAATGAAATTTTGTGTCGACTTTCCTTGTATACACTACTGTGTTATTCAGTCTGCTACTGACCTAAAGAGCCTTAGCCTACAACAGACTCAGGTTATATTGAACCAATCTCAGTTATAAATAGCTGCTAACAATTAAATTTTAGCCTACCAGAGCACAGAGCCCCAAAAGAAAATCTACTGTTAAGTATCATTCACACTTTTAGATTTTTTTTGTCCTATTCAGTATTATAGGAAAAGAAAAAACAAGCTAATATATAGACTCTTCCAACTTGTAAATTACTTGGAATACGATTATATCATATCTATATTAAATATACCTATGGTGAACTAACATATATATAATCACATATGATGTTGGAGAGATAGGTCAGCAGGCACTTGCTCATTTTTTTTCAGAGGACCTGGGTTTATCTATCACATGGTGGTTAATAAGTACCTATAACTTCAGTTTCCAGTCATCAAATGTCATCCCCTGCCCCCTGCATGCTTCCACATTCCCATTATACACAAAAATTCACACACAGACACACAGATAGAAACACACACACACAGAGTAAATAAACTAAAACTTAAATATCACATATATTTACCTATTTTCTAATTAATAGTAAATAAAATAGCTTAATTGTTATTAGATGAGAATAGAGAAGTTTGGTTCTGAATCAATTAGTTAGAAAATAAATCAAATCTTTAATTTCAACCCTTATATATGGTCTACTTCTAGCTCCTTTTCCCAATTAATATCATCTATGTATTACATAAACCAGAATCATAGATTCCTGATTAACCCATCCTTTCTCTATTTTCATTATATAAAATTATTAAGCAAGAACTTTGACTCTTCTTCCTAATTGTCATGTTCATTATTTCCTTTTGTCCTTGTCAACTTATTTTTATTTATTTATTTATTTTATTTTTACTTATTTTTTTATTGTTTTTTCAACTTACTTTTTATACCAAACTATTGTGGCATATTTTCTCTTCTGTCTACTTGTCCCTTCTATGTGGCCATGAAGTAATTTCTTTTTTTAAATAATATGTATGTAAAATATCTAAATATGAATATATATAATATATACATATATATGTATATATATATATAATATATATATTCCTTTGTGTTCATGTCTTTGTTGAAATCTTCATATTTGCCCCCTCTGTCCCCTCAATTTTGCTTTGAATGGAAAGCAAGTTTCTTAGAGGGAGGAATCTGTCTTTATATTGAGGTTGGATGGAGAGAGAGTAGATGTGGGGGGATTTGGGAGGAATGGAGGGAGAAGAAAATGTTTATTTTCAATAATAATAAAGAATCCATCTTTATGCATCTGTCTCTGCTACCACTTCCTTGGATGATCAAAACCCTAACCATTATAAAATGATAATTTCATTTAGGTTTTTCTGTGTCTCCAAGTCCTCGAGATTCATCAAATATTCTGCCTGTAGCAGACTGACTTCTCCTTTCTATCTCTATTAATTTGGCTCAAAATTATCTATTACTTCAAGCAATTTTTTTCTAATTTAGCATTATTAAAGTACCTTTTTCAGATTTACATATTGAACACTCATTTTACTCTGTCTTGAACAGAGAATATAGAGTCCTTTCTATATGTTTTTCTGTCTTGGTTGTCATCTTATTTTGTCTCTTATGTAATGTTAATAAACTTTACGTATTTTTCTTTGTTTTAATATCATTACATCCTATATTCTCTTATTCTGTGCTCCCTGGGATCTATGACAAGAATGGTGTCATTGTAGGTTTCAAGAATGAATGAACGGAGAAGTCTGTAATATTTTATTTAAATTTAAGAACCTTCTCCTAATTTAAGTCACACTTATTTACATAGGAGCCATTCTTCAGTCCTCCAATAAATCTGTCAATATTAATCTAATCTAATTAATATCTAATCTGTTGATTAGAAAATCTAACTCATTTTGATAGACTCCAACATTGTACCTATGTGCATGTAATAGTAAGTTTTCTTTTTTTTCTGAGACCCATGGGATTCATGCAATGATACTAAAAATTGAGGACAGAAAGCAAAATATAGATGTGAAGCACCTATTACATACTGAACAATTAAATAGTTTTCATATTCTGTAGGATCCCAAAACTAAAATGATAATTTTTTCTAGTTAAATACAAATAACCCTATTAAACTGCAAGACATTCATCTTGAATAAGGCCAAGAGAACTATAAAAATATAAAAACATTGGACAAAATGAATAGGCCTTAATTTCAGCATTAACATAGAGTACCCTGTGATGTCCTTTGCTTCCAAGACTAAGATTCAGTACATTATTATTATTATTATTATTATTATTATTATTATTAAATTATGTTATTTACATTCCAAAAGTTGCCCCCTTCCCAGTACCTCCTCTCTATATTTGCCACCCCATCTCCCTTTCACTCAGCCTCTGAGAAGCTGCCTTCTCTTTCCCACCCACTCTCACATCAACCCCACCAGGATCCCTCTTCTCCGGAGCATCAAGTTTTTACAGAACTAAGTGTATCCTCTTCCATTGAGGCCTTTCTTGAGAATTCTACTTGTTACATAGCATGTCATTCAGATGCAAGGTCAATCTACCCACAGGAAGTATAATATTTGATATATCTCTATGCCATGAGAAGCTGTTGCAGGGCATAGCCCAACCATTTTAGACTTTGGGTGCTAATAAAGGTGCAGGCCACTTAATCTAGCACCTAGAAAATTGCTTGTGCATCAGAAACCTCCAAAGTGTAATGAATAAGGAAAATCTTTTCATTCTGTCACATATAGCCCGCCCTCTACTGAGAACTGACCCAAGGAATTTTTCCATCTCAGTTTCAGAGTTCCTTGTGAAGTGTAAATCTATAGATATGTGCCATAGTTGGAACTGTATTCTTTTTAAAGGTAAAAGAGGTGAATCTTTGAAAATCTTGGTAAAGTGTTTTAGCTCATACATCTCTGTAAATAAGAATTCAGTATAAGCAGCTAAAATGTAAGCCGTATGATGAACCTAGAGTTCTTTATACTTATTTAGTTTTATTTATTATATTTAGTTTAAGATCTCTTCATATGAAAGCTTAATTGACTTCTTAGGAAGAGGGTTTTTTGTTTGTTTGTTTTTTCTTTTATTTTTAATGCCTCATATTGCTTCTACTTCAATGAAGCTGAAAGATGAACATTTTCCCCTTAGTTAATAAATACTGAAAAAAATATTTAATATTGGGGATTGGTTCTAATGCTTTGATTTAGTCAGGAATCTGCATGGCCAAATACTGAAGGTCCTGGTCTCCAATTTGTTTTTGATTGATTAAAAAAGTTGTCAGCAGCCAACGGCTGGGCAAAAGGAGACAGAATAAGACTCTTAGATTTGTGTGGGCTAGGACACAGGAAAGAGGAGGAGAGATGGAGAATCATCAGGTTTTGGAGAGAGATGGACCAGATTTAGACTTGCAGAAGGTAAATTATGCAAGATGTAAGTGAGTAGGAATATGGCTTCCGGAAGTGCTGCCCAGAAGCATCTTGGGCAGCAAAGACTAGGAGGCTGCTCAGAGGAAACAGGGCAGCAAAGATAGATTATAGATTTAGAGGGTATTGAGTCAGGAACACGGAGGGAAATCTCTAATAGCTAGGCAAAGGATTAGAACTGCCCAACCTTTGAACTAGCCAAGGCACTTCAAAAACAAGCTTGTGTGTGTGTGTGTGTGTGTGTGTGTGTGTGTGTGTGTGTGTGTGT